>NW_027507789.1:14144074-14330795 GCF_037356315.1 Lithobates pipiens
GGACCTCCTTCCTCCCGCTGGTGATTCCTCTAGTGATATAAGGATCTATATAGAGGAATCAGGACCTCCTTCCTCATGCTGGTGATTCCTCTAGTGATATAAGGATCTATATAGAGGAATCAGGACCTCCTTCCTCATGCTGGTGATTCCTCTAGTGATATAAAGATCTATATAGAGGAATCAGGACCTCCTTCCTCCCGCTGGTGATTCCTCTAGTGATATAAGGATCTATATAGAGGAATCAGGACCTCCTTCCTCATGCTGGTGATTCCTCTAGTGATATAAGGATCTATATAGAGGAATCAGGACCTCCTTCCTCATGCTGGTGATTCCTCTAGTGATATAAAGATCTATATAGAGGAATCAGGACCTCCTTCCTCCTGCTGGTGATTCCTCTAGTGATATAAAGATCTATATAGAGGAATCAGGACCTCCTTCCTCCCGCTGGTGATTCCTCTAGTGATATAAAGATCTATATAGAGGAATCAGGACCTCCTTCCTCCTGCTGGTGATTCCTCTAGTGATATAAAGATCTATATAGAGGAATCAGGACCTCCTTCCTCCTGCTGGTGATTCCTCTAGTAATATAAAGATCTATATAGAGGAATCAGGACCTCCTTCCTCCTGCTGGTGATTCCTCTAGTGATATAAAGATCTATATAGAGGAATCAGGACCTCCTTCCTCCCGCTGGTGATTCCTCTAGTGATATAAGGATCTATATAGAGGAATCAGGACCTCCTTCCTCATGCTGGTGATTCCTCTAGTGATATAAGGATCTATATAGAGGAATCAGGACCTCCTTCCTCATGCTGGTGATTCCTCTAGTGATATAAGGATCTATATAGAGGAATCAGGACCTCCTTCCTCCCACCAGTGATCTCTCTAGTGATATAAAGATCTATATAGAGGAATCAGGACCTCCTTCCTCTTGATGGTGACTCCTCTAGTGATATAAAGATCTATATAGAGGAATCAGGACCTCCTTCCTCCCGCCAGTGATCTCGCTAGTGATATGAAGGTCTATATATATGTAGCAAAATCCTGGGGCCCTTTAGGTCAATTGGTGACCTCCAGAGTTAGGGACAGCTGACATCCGTCTGTGTAGAGTATGTTGTAAGGCATGGTGGGAAGAGAGAAGTGCAGCAATTCCAGAAATAGGGAGAAATCAATTCATCTCCTAACAATTGACCAAGGCAACTACCGCCTGGCAGCAAAATTTTATAGCAACCCTGCCTAAACTTCAGGGTGCTACATCTAAGAATCAGGACCTCTTTCCTCCTGCTGGTGACCCTTCTAGTGTAATAAAGATCTATATAGAGGAATCAGGACCTCCTTCCAATTGATGGTGATCCCTCTAGTGATATACAGATCTATATAGGGGAATCAAGACCTCCTTCTGGTGACCCCTCTAGTGATATAAAGATCTATATAGGGGAATCAAGACCTCCTTCTGGTGACCCCTCTAGTGATATAAAGCTCTATATAGAGGAACCAGGTCCTTCTTACTCCAGCTGGGGAGGAGATCCCTCTAGTGATTTAAAGATCTATATAGAGGAATCAGGACCTCCTTCCAATTGATGGTGACTCCTCTAGTGATATAAAGATCTATATAGAGGAATCAGGACCTCCTTCCTCCCGCCAGTGATCTCGCTAGTGACAAGAAGGTCTATATATATGTAGCAAAATCCTGGGGCCCTTTAGGTCAATTGGTGACCTCCAGAGTTAGGGACAGCTGACATCTGTCTGTGTAGAGTATGTTGTAAGGCATAGTGGGAAGAGAGAAGTGCAGCAATTCCAGAAATAGGGAGAAATCAATTCATCTCCTAACAATTGACCAAGGCAACTATCGCCTGCCAATAAAATTTTATAGCAACCCTGCCTAAACTTCAGGGTGCTACATCTAGGAATCAGGACCTATTTCCTCCTGCTGGTGACCCCTCTAGTGTAATAAAGACCTATATAAAAGAATCAGGACCTCCTTCCTCCTGCTGGTGATCCCTCTAGTGATATAAAGATCCATATAGAGGAATCGGAACCTCCTTCCTACCTTCTGGTGACCCCTCTAGTGATATAAAGATCTATATAGGGGAATCAAGACCTCCTGCTGGTGACCACTCTAGTGATATAAAGCTCTATATAGAGGAACCAGGACCTTCTTACTCCAGCTGGGGAGGGGATCCCTCTAGTGATTTAAAGATCTATATAGAGGAATCAGGACCTTCTTCCTCCTGCTGATGATTCCTCTAGTGATATAAAGATCCATATAGAGGAATCGGAACCTCCTTCCTACCTTCTGGTGACCCCTCTAGTGATATACAGATCTATATAGGGGAATCAAGACCTCCTGCTGGTGACCACTCTAGTGATATAAAGCTCTATATAGAGCAGGGGTCTCAAACTCGCGGCCCGCGGGCCAACTGCGGCCCGCGGGACAATATTTTGCGGCCCCCCGCCTGGAAAAGCACTTAGCCACCTTCCCTCCGGTACTTGAAGAAGATGAAGTCGCCGCTCTGAACGCACTTGGTGCAGGTCAGCCTCCGGCGATGTTACACAGCGGGCAGCGCTCCACCGCCAAGTACAGTACCTCGGCGTCTCACCAGGGGGAGTAAGTGGCGGTGGAGCGCTGCCCGCTGTGTAACACCGCCGGACGCTGACCTGCACCAAGTGCGTTCAGAGCGGCGACTTCATCTTCTTCGATGGAAGGGACACGGAGAGGCAAGTACCAGCCTGTCAGTCACGCTCTCCACGCCTCACTTTTTTTCTTCTCTTTCCCGTTCAGGCGACAGGACGTTCTGCCATTGGAGGCCCTGCATGGGAGGAGGAGACGCAGGGGTTTCTCAATGGGCGTCTCCTTCTCCCTGGCTGTGTTGTGATCCAATCACATCAAAGAGTGTCACAGACAAGGAGTTTTTTTCTTCCTGGCTGTGACTCTCACTGTGATTGGATTGAGGCACATGGAGAAGGAGACGCCCATTGAGAAAATCCGGCGTCTCTTCCTCCTTGATGCTCAGTATTAGCATACAGGGCAAGAAATATACAGGGGGGCACAGCAGAGTGGAGGAGTGCTATTTTTATAAACCAGACAGGTGCGTGCCCACCCTAAAGGTTTTTGTGGAAAACTTGATGCGGCCCAGCCTTACCCAGAATCTACCTCCAGCGGCCCCCAGGTAAATTGAGTTTGAGACCCCTGATATAGAGGAACCAGGACCTTCTTACTCCAGCTGGGGAGGGGATCCCTCTAGTGATTTAAAGATCTATATAGAGGAATCAGGACCTTCTTCCTCCTGCTGATGATCCCTCTAGTGATATAAAGATCTATATAGAGGAATCAGGACCTCCTTCCTCCCTCTGGTGATGCCTCTAGTGATATAAAGATCGATATAGAGAAATCGGGGCCTCCGGGTCACCAGCAGGAGGAAGAAGGGTCCCAATTCCTCTATAAAGATCTTTATATCACTAGAGGGGTCAACAGCGGGAGGGAGGAGGTCATGATTCCTCAATATAGATCTTTATATCACTAGAGGGGTCACCAGCAGCAGGAAGAAGGGTCCCGTCTAGTGATATGAAGATCCATAGGGAGGATTCAGGACCTCCTCCTTCCCGCTGGTGACCCCTCTAGTGATATAAAGCTCTATATAGAGGAATCAGGACCTCCTTCTTCCCTGTTGATGATCCCTCTAGTGATATAAAGATCTATATAGAGGAATCAGGACCTTCTTTCTCCCGTTGATGATCCCTATAGTGATATAAAGAGCTACAGTATATAGGGAAATCAGGACATCCTTCCCGCTGGTGACCCCTCTAGTGATATAAAGATCTATATAGAGGAATCCGGACCTCCTTCCTCCCATTGATGATCCCTATAGTGATATAAAGAGCTACAGTATATAGAAGAATCAGGACATCCTTCCCGCTGGTGACCCCTCTAGTGATGTAAAGATCTATATAGGGGAATCAGGACCTCCTTCCTCCTGCTGGTGATCGTCTCTATCCCCTACCTACTGTACATGTCTGGAGATGACTTATCTAAACAGGGGAAAATGTGAACTGGAAGACCCCTTAATGAGGAAATAAAGAATAATTGTTCTGCAGAATATAAGAAAGTGTTGGGGATAGCCCTCAGCACTTCCTTCTGTAAAATGCAGAATAGAGGAAGACATTTGACACATATTCATCTTGAAGAACTAGTGCAAAATGTTGCATGAAGTCGGTTGTCACAGGTTCCTGGTTAGCTGAAGACCAAAACGTGATAGTTTAAGATAAAATACTGATACCATCAACATGACGAAAACTACATTAGCGCCAAGACAAATGTCAAATCCTGGAAATATCAGCAGGTGCAAACAAAGACCGAAAATATAATAAAAACACTTTGACCTAAAGCTTACAACCACAAAGGATCCAGAGGAAGGCATGAAACCCGCTTTTGCCCATGCAGTGTAGAAAGCCAACTGCAAACAAAGCAGTTTATGCAGATACGGCTGGCTGAAAAGGGTTGAAGGAAATCACCACTCAAATTATAAAAACAAACAAAAAAAAAGGTGACAACAGAAGTTTATACATTTTATAAAAGGAAATGTCAGCATTCCTAGGAAAACCTATAAAAATTCAGATGTTGCAATGTGGAGTACTGGAAAGCAGTGGTGTAGCGTGTGGGGGGGGGGGGGGAGGTAAGTATTGCACTGCTGCACACCCGCTGGCTCTTGTAAATTCCACCCACTCTGACCTAGCTGGACCTGACAATACAGCCTAGGACGGAGCATACTGCTGGCAGGACCAGAATCTGAACATGCTGCTGACAGGACCAGAATGAGAGAGTGTCGCTGTCAGGACCAGAACCTAAATATATGCTGCTGACAGGACCAAAATGATGGAGCACTGCTGACAGGACCAGCATGGGAACACGCTGATGACAGGACCAGAATGAGAGAGAGCTGCTGACAGGACCAGAACCGGAACATGCTGATGACAGGACCAGAATGAGAGTGTACCAATGACCAGACCAGAATGGGGAAATGCTGCTGACAGGACCAGAACCTGAATATGGCGCCAACAGGACCAGAACCTGAATATGGCGCTGACAGGACCAGAACCTGAATATGGCGCCGACAGGACCAGAACCTGAATATGCTGCTGACAGGACCAGAACCTGAATAAGCTGCTGACAGGACCAGAACCTGAATATGCTGCTGACAGGACCAGAACCTGAATATGGCGCTGACAGGACCAGAACCTGAATATGGCGCTGACAGGACCAGAACCTGAATATGGCGCTGACAGGACCAGAACCTGAATATGGTGCTGACAGGACCAGAACCTGAATATGGAGCTGACAGGACCAGAACCTGAATATGCTGCTGACAGGACCAGAACCGCCAGGTTCCAGACGCTGACGGGACCAGAGCGGGAGCACGACGCTGACAGGACCAGAGCTGGAGCACGCCACTGACAGGACCAGAAAGGGAGCACGCCACTGACAGGACCAGAACGGGCACACGCCACTGACAGGACCAGAATGGGCACACGCCACTGACAGGACCAGAGCGGGAGCATGCCACTGACAGGACCAGAATGGGCACACGCCACTGACAGGACCAGAGCGGGAGCATGCCGCTGACAGGACCAGAATGGGCACACGCCACTGACAGGACCAGAACGGGAGCATGCCGCTGACAGAACCAGAACGGGAGCACGCCACTGACTGGACCAGAGTGGGAGCACGATGCTGACAGGACCAGAACGGGAGCACGCCGCTGACAGGACCAGAACGGGCACACGCCACTGACAGGACCAGAGCGGGAGCATGCCACTGACAGGACCAGAATGGGCACACGCCACTGACAGGACCAGAGCGGGAGCACGCCACTGACAGGACCAGAGTGGGAGCACAATGCTGACAGGACCAGAACGGGAGCACGCCGCTGACAGGACCAGAACGGGCACACGCCACTGACAGGACCAGAGCGGGAGCATGCCGCTGACAGGACCAGAATGGGCACACGCCACTGACAGGACCAGAACGGGAGCACGCCGCTGACAGGACCAGAACGGGAGCACGCCACTGACAGGACCAGAGTGGGAGCACGATGCTGACAGGACCAGAACGGGAGCACGCCGCTGACAGGACCAGAACGGGAGCACGCCGCTGACAGGACCAGAACGGGAGCACGACGCTGACAGGACCAGAGCGGGAGCACGCCACTGACAGGACCAGAGCGGGAGCACGCCACTGACAGGACCAGAGCGGGAGCACGCCACTGACAGGACCAGAGCGGGAGCACGCCACTGACAGGACCAGAGTGGGAGCACGCCGCTGACAGGACCAGAATGGGAGCATGCCACTGACAGGACTGGAATGGAAGCACGCCGCTGACAGGACTGGAACGGGAGCACGCCACTGACAGGATCAGAACGGGAGCACGCCACTGACAGGACCAGAATGGGAGCACGCCACTGACAGGACCGGAATAAGAGCACGCCACTGACAGAACCAGAACAGGAGCATGCCACCGTCAGGACTATAACAGTAGCACGCCACTGACAGGACCAGAACGGGAGCACGCCACTGACAGGACCAGAACGGGAGCACGCCACTGACAGAACCAGAACAGGAGCATGCCACCGTCAGGACTATAACAGTAGCACGCCACTGACAGGACCAGAACGGGAGCACGCCACTGACAGGACCAGAACGGGAGCACGCTACTGTCAGGAACAGAACGGGAGCACCCTACTGTCAGGACCAGAATGGGAGCATGTCACTGACAGGACCGGAATGGGAGCACGCCACTGACAGGACCGGAATGGGAGCACGCCACTGACAGGACCAGAATGGGAGCACGCCACTAACAGGACCAGAACGGGAGCACGCCACTAACAGGACCAGAACAGGAGAACGCCACTGACAGGACCACAATAAAAGCACACCACTGACAGGACCAGAACGGGAGCACGCCACTGACAGGACCACAATAAGAGCACACCACTGACAGGACCGGAACGGGAGCACACTGCTGATGGGATCAGAATGGGAGCACACTGCTGATGGGATCAGAATGGAAGCACACTGCTGATGGGATCAGAACAGGAGCACACTGCTAACATAACCAGAATACAGAATGTGTACTGGACCAGAACGAGATCACGTATGGACCAATCGCTCACATCCTCTCATCCCGAATCCTTATCCTAATTTTGCTCCCCTAAGAATTTTGTCCCCAGGTCAACCACCCTGTAGCCCCGCCCACGCTACACCACTGCTACACCACTGCATCCGGTACTGGCAACTGGAGCTGCATCTGGTGTGAACTAGCACTTATAAAGAAAATAGAGGACGCATCCGGACTGCATTTCTATGGCATGAACTGGCCTTTAAAAAGAAGAAAAAAAGCATCTGGAATGCATTCGGAAATGCATCAAAAATGCACCGGAACGACCCAAAAACGCATTTAAAACTTTGAAACGTACCTGGAACGGATCTGGAGTGCGTTTTTGTGGTGTGAACTGCACCCACTCCTAATACTGCCACCCCTCCCCCCCAAAATCCACAACACCTCCTCACTATTTCCTGCCCTTCTTCCCTTTCCATACACTGAAAGAGAGGCGGTCCTCACATTGGTTGTCCGAAATTATGTAATAAAACATTTAATATGTAATAAAACATTTCTTGATCATGAAGATCCCGCAACAATCCTGTTGTCCCCACAGGAACCATTGCGGTTATTTGTTTTTTCCTTTTGCTCTTTAATTGTTACTTTGCACTATAAATGGAGAACTGTAACTTTTTGTAATAAGAACCTCCTTCACCGGAGGACGGATTCTTCTTTCATAAAACTGGCCATACATTATACAATTTTCTCATTCAATTTCCTCTAAGCTACTTTCACACTAGAGGTAAAGCACCACTAGTTTTAGTGACGCTTTACCGTTGTTTTAGCGGTGCTTTTTGGGCGCTAGCGGGACGCTTTTTACACCCCCCCCCACTAGTGGCCGAATAAAGGGTTAAAAGTGCCGTGTTGTGGTGCTGCCGAATCGCTTTGCAGACTCTTCGGCAGCGCTGCCCATTCATTTCAATGGTCAGGGGCGCTTTAGGAGTGGTGCCCCAAAGATGCTGCTTGCAGAATTTTTTTTTAGGCTACTTTCACACTGAGGCGCTTCACAGGCGATACGGTGCTAAAAATAACGCCTGTAAAGAGCCTCTCCTTTCTCTCCCTCGGGCTTTCACACTGGAGCGGTGCACTTGCAAGACAGTCAAAAAAGTGCTGCAAGCTGCATCTTTGCAGCGCTGTGGGAGCGAAGTATGCACCGCTCCTAATGCGCCCCTGCCTATTGAAAACAGCGGGGCAGCGCCGGCAAAGCGCCAATGCAGCGGAACTTTGCGGGCGGTTTTAACCCTTTTGTCAGCCGCTAGCGGGGGTTAAAACCACCCCGCTAGCGGCCGAATAGTGTCGCTAAAAGGACGGTAAAGCAGCGCTAAAAATAGCACTGCTTTACCGCCGGTGCCCGCTTGCCCCAATCTGAAAGTAGCCTTAACGTCCTGCCTGCCCCAGTGCAAGCACTCTGGCTTTCACATTGGGATGGCAGATGAGGCATTTTTCAGGCGCTTTTTTTAAGCACTAAAGCGCCTGAAAAATGCCTCCAGTATGAAAGGGGTCTCAAAAAAGTCCGGCAAGCAGCATCTTTAGGGCGGTGGAGGAGCAGTGTATACACCTGCAAAGCGCCCGCAAATCGCTTCGGCAGCAGCACTACACGGGCACTATCAATCCCTTCTTCGGCCGCTAGCAGGGGTTAAAAGCGGCCCGCTATCGGCCGAAAAGTGCAGCTAATGCCGCGTACACATGATCGAATTGTCCGGCAGACTTAGTCCAGCAAACAATCCGGACTTTCTAACGAACGTGCTTGGCCACACACAGACACTCCGAAAGTCCGGCGATTTCTAGCGCGATGGCGTGCAGCACGTACGACGGGACTAGAAAAGGGAAGTTCAATAGCCAGTAGCCAATAGCTTCCTTCTCGTACTTGCTTCTGAGCATGCGTCATTCTTAGTCCGCCGGACTAGCATACTGACGAACAGATTGTCCGCTGAAAACTGCTTTCTAAGTCCGCCGGACTTTATGATGAAAAAGTCCGCTGGAGCCCACACACGATCGAATTGTCTGGCGTAACATTGACAATTCGATCGTGTGTACGTGACATTAGTCACAAAGTTTTTGTAATTTTTTTATTTAGGCTTGAAGGTAAGGCTACTTTCACACTGGGGCGGTGAGGGCGCCGAAGGGTAAAGCGCCGCTACAACAAGCGGCGCTTTACCTCTGACGCTCCCTCACCGCCCCAGTGTGAATGTAGCCTTACCTTCAAGCCTTAATTAAAAAAATAAAATAAATTACAAAGAAAAAAAAAGATTTGATTGTAATGCCGCGTACACACGACCGGACTTTTGGACAGCAAAGGTCCGACGGACAATTCGATCGTGTGTGGGCTCCATCGGACCTTTGCTTGCCAAAAATCCGGTGGACTTTAGAAATAGAACATGTTTTCCATTTTTCCACCGGACCGAGAAATCTGTTTGTGTGTAAGCTAGTCCGACGGACAAAAACCGACGCTAGGGCAGCTATTGGCTACTGGCTATGAACTTCCTTATTCTAGTCCGGTCGTACGTCATCACGTTCGAATCCGTCGGACTTTGGTGTGATTGTGTGTGGCCAAATCCATTCATTCAGAAAGCCCGTCGGAACTCCGCCGAAATTCCATCGGAAAGACCGTCAGACCTAGTCCCTCGAAAAGTCCACTCGTGTGTACGCGGCATACGCTTTGATGATTCTGATTCTTCCTGTATTGAATTGTATTGGAACAGTACTGTCTGCCCTCATGTTGTAAAGCGCTGCGCAAACTGTCGGCGCTGTATAAATCCTGTATAGTGATAATAATAAAAAAGGAAAAAGTTTACAACACTCAGCGATTTAGCAAACAACTCGTGGGGTTTCCAGCTGCTGCAATAATGTGATCACTATGGGACAAGGTGTGCCTTTGCCAGGGCATGGGGGGGGGGGGGGGGGGGAGGAAAGGAGTGGCTTCGTCTACCTGAAGGTCCTGAGGGGTGTTTTAATGATGTCACTGTGATGTCAACAAGCCAAAGCTTGTGCAAGCTGAGGAGGAGGAGGAGGAGGAGGAGGAGTGGAGAAGTGAGAAGCACTCAGTGCCTACAGCTCAGATTAGACAGAAGCTGCAAAAGCCAGCACCGGAGGACGCCTGCTCTCCGACAACTCTGGGATAAAACTCCTTTCTCTGCTCGGATCTCAGTCCCCTGGAAGGAATTCTGCAAAAAAATTAGGTAAGAACGTTACACTTTGGCCATGCAGGACTTTGCACCCGCTGAGCGCTCACTCTACAAGATATACATTGTAACTTTCTGTGGTTGGGAAGGAGTTAACCCAGCCTTGGCCCCAGAGGGTTATTATGCGCATAGCGCAGCTTATAAGGCACAAGGCCGTATAGTGTTCCTATGTATGTTTTAATTTGCGGTGTGGGTTCTGCTTCAAACCTATCCTCAGCTCCCTACAGACTCTTTCGTAAAAAGCCAGGGTCGCCCCGTAACCAAGGCTCTGTAGAATTTTCCACTGAGCTGGAATATCTACGCTGTTTTCATTTCTTCAGTTCAGGTGAAGGGAGCAAAGGAGAATACAAAAAAAAGAGGCTTGTGACTTTGGGGCAGTGACCATTGCAGCCAATCAGATCTTATCGTTGATTTGATATAGAATGGTCGGCAAGGGTCACCATACACGGGTCAATGTTGGAAGTATGGGAAGAAGTAGAATGTTTGGTTTTGCTCACAGAGATTTCTTGACCGTCAATACCCCCCCCCCAACAAACCTGTGTGTTGGCAAGGGTCACCATACACGGGTCAATGTTGGAAGTATGGGAGTAAATAGAATGTTTGGTTTTGCTCACAAAGATTTGTTGACCGTCAATACTCCCCAACAAACCTGTGTGTTGGCAAGGGTCACCATACACGGGTCAACGTTGGAAGTATGGCAAGAGGTAGAATGTTTGGTTTTGCTCACAGAGATTTGTTGATGGCCAAAACAACCCAAAAAACCTGTGTGTTGGCAAGGGTCACCATACACGGGTCAGTGTTCGAAGTATGGGAAGAAGTAGCATGTTTGCTTGGTTTTGCTCACAGAGATTTTTTGATGGTCAATACCCCCCAACAAGCCTGTGGTTGGCAAGGGTCACCATACACGGGTCAATGTTGGAAGTATGGTAAGAGGTAGAATGTTTGGTTTTGCTCACAAAGATTTGTTGAACGTCAATACCCCCCAACAAACCTGTGTGTTGGCAAGGGTCACCATACACGGGTCAACGTTGGAAGTATGGCAAGAGGTAGAATGTTTGTTTGGTTTTGCTCACAGAGATTTGTTGATGGCCAATACAACCCAAAAAACCTGTGTGCTGGCAAGGGTCACCATACACAGGTCAATGTTGCAAGTATGGGAAGAAGCAGAATGTTTGCTTGGTTTTGCTCACAGAGATTTGTTGACCGTCAATACCCCCCAACAAGCCTGTGTGTTGGCAAGTGTCACCATACACGAGTCAATGTTGGAAGTATGGGAAGAAGTAGAATGTTTGGTTTTGTTCACAGAGATTTGTTGACCGTCAATACCCCCCAACAAGCCTGTGGTTGGCAAGGGTCACCATACACGAGTCAATGTTGGAAGCCTGGGAGGAGGGAGAATGTTTTATTTTGCTCAAAGAGATTTTTGTTGACCAACAATACTCCCCAATAATCCTGTGGTTGGCAACGGTCACTATACACGGGTTAATGTTGGAAGTATGGGAGGAGGTAGAATGTTTGTGTTTTCTCACAGAGATTTGTTGACCAACAATACCCCCCAAGGATCCTGTGGTTGGCAAGGGTCAACATACATGGGTCAATGTTAAAAGTATGAAAGGAGTGTCAAATGTTTGGGTTTTCTCACAGAGATTTGTTGACCGTCAATACTCCCCAACGATCCTGTGGTTGGCAAGGGTCACCATACATGGGTCAATGTTTGAAGCATGGGAGGAAGTAGAATGTTTGGTTTTGTTCACAGCGTTTTTTCAACTTTTTGAAAAAAAATCTCTGTAGGACCTTTCTGACCCTTCCGGTTTCTCAGGTTACTTGCATGTTCGTTGGGCAAGGACAGGACCTGAACACGTAAAAGAGGAGCAGATGTCTGGCCAACCATTAAGGTGACATCTGGTGGGCTGCGGGCGATTGCTGGTTTGTTACGCAACATTTGCTTTGTTGTAATAAATAGACAGATTGGGGTGGAGGCATTCAGTGCACTGTGGGGTTTAAAAAGCTCAGATCTAAGTTGGATTTGGGATGGGTATTAGATTTTTATTATACTGAAAAAGTGATTATTTTTCTGAAGAAATCCCACAGAGGGAATTAGCCCCAGTTTCCTAAGCGGATTAAAGTGAGGAGAAATGGCAGTACCTACCTGTGTCATAGGAGTATTATAGAGAGGAGAGATGGCAGTGCCCACCTGTGTCCTTGGGGTATTATAGAGAGGAGAGATGGTAGCACCCACCTGTGTCATTGGGGTATTATAGAGAGGAGAGTTGGTAATGTCCATCTGTGCTATAGGGGTATTATAGAGAGAAGAAATGGCAGTGCCTATCTGTGACATAGGGGTATAATAGACAGGAGTGATGGCAGTGCCTGTCTGTGGCATGGGGCATAATAGAGAAGAGAGATGGCAGTGGCCACCTCTGTCTTATTGGTATTATAGAAAGAAGAGATGGCAGCGCCAACCTGTGACATAGTAGTATTATAGAGAGGAGAGATGGCAGCGCCTACCTTTACCATAAGGGTATTATGGGGAGGAGAGATGGCTGTGACCACCTTTGACATAGAAGTACTACAGAGAGGAGAGATGGCAGTGCCCACCTGTGCAATAAGAGTAATATACAGAGGAGAGATGGCAGTGCCTACCTGTGCCATAGGAGTAATATAAAGAGGAGAGAAGGCAGTGCCCAACTGTGCCATAGGCATAATATACAGAGGAGAGGTGGCAGTGCATACCTGTGCCATAGGGGTATTACAGAGAGGAGAGATGGCAGTGCCTTCCTGGGCCATATGAGTATTACAGAGAGAGGAGATGGCAGTGCCTACCTGTGACCTAGGAGTATTACAGAGAAAGGAGATGGCAATGCCCACCTCAGCCACTTGTGAAATAGGGGTATTATAGATAGGAGAGGTAGCAGTGCCCACCTGTGCCATAGGAGTAATATAAAGAGGAGAGATGTCAGTGCCCACCTGTGCCATAGGGTGATTATAGAGGGGAGAGATGGCAGTGCCCACCTGTGTCATATGGGGATTATAGAGAGGAGAAATGGTAGTGCTTACCTGTGTCATGGGGGTATTATAAAGAGGAGAGGTGGCAGTATTTACCTGTGTCATAGACTTATTATAGAGAGGAGAGATGGCAGTGCCTACCTGTGTCAAAGGCAGATTATAGAGAGGAGAGAATGAAGGATTTACCTGTGTCATAGGGGAATTTTAGAGAGGAAAGATGGCAGTACCAACCCGCGTCACTGGAGAAAACATAATAAGGAGAGATAGCAGTGCCTGCCTGTGACATAGGGGTATCACAGAAATGAGAGATGGCAGCGTCTACCTATACCATAGGGGTATTATGGAGAGGAGACATGGCAGTGCCCACCTGTGACATATATGTAATATGGAGAGGAGAGATGGTAGTGCCGTCTCTGATATAGGCACAGGTTTTGGGCATATGACACACTGGCACACATAATTCACGTGGGAGGAAATGTGACAATTTAAAGGCAAAAGACTTTCCCCTTTTTCCTAATTCAGTGATACCCATTATTGTTTTTTTATTACTTGCTGTCCTTCTCTGTAACATGAAAAGGAAATAGAAGTGATCATTTTTATTGGCTAACGGATTTCATTAGAGGATGTTGTTTCCTTAGATGTGGAGTAATAAAATGACCCATAAAACCTAAAACAATTGTATCATAAAACGTCTTTTCCTCTTTGTACTGATTTCAGGTGGATTGTTTTTTAGTGCAGGGAAATGTCAGACCTCGTTATTTATTTGTATGTATTTGTTTATTTGTTCTTTTATTTTTGTTGTCTGTTGTCCCTCCGGGGAGATTTTCTGTCACTGTCCTGGAGATGGAACAGGAAACAAGAGAAAATCGTTTCAAAGTAAATTGAATTACCATCTAAAGCTGACCATACATTATTATTATTATTATTATTATTATTATTATTATTATTATTATTATTATTATTATTATAATACAGGAAATACATCATTATGATTATTATTATTTGTAATATTATACAGGATTTATATTATTATTATTATTATTATAATACAGGGTTTATATTATTATTTTTATTATTATACTGGATTTTAATTATTATTATTAAACCAAATGTGTATTATTATTATTATTATTATTATTATTATTGTTATTTATACAGGATTTATATTATTATTATTGTTATTATTATACAGACTTTATATTATTGTTTTTATTATTATTATTATTATTTATTATTATTATACAGAATTTATATTATTATTAGTATATAAGATTTATATAATTATTATTGTTATTATACAGAATTTCTATAGCGTCAACAAAACGCTTAACAACCTAAACAATTGTAATTGTACAATTACAATACAATTCAATACAAGAGGGTTACGAGGGCACTGCCCATAAGAGCTTACAATCTAATAGGGAGTGGCAAGGTAATAACTGTGGGGGATTAGTTGAATTTCATTCAAAAAATTTAATTTGCCAATGAGGGGGCACTATTCCTCCCACTGATACCAATGATGGGGCACTATTCCTCCCACTGACACCAATGATGGGACACTATTCCTCCCACTGACACCAATGATGGAGCACTATTCTTCCCACTGACACCAATGATGGGGCACTATTCCTCCCACTGACACCAATGATGGAGCACTATTCTTCCCACTGACACCAATGATGGGGCACTATTCTTCCCACTGACACCAATGATGGAGCACTATTCTTCCCACTGACACCAATGATGGAGCACTATTCTTCCCACTGACACCAATGATGGGGCACTATTCTTCCCACTGACACCAATGATGGAGCACTATTCTTCCCACTGACACCAATGATGGGGCACTATTCCTCCCACTGATACCAATGATGGAGCACTATTCCTCCCACTGACACCAATGATGGGGCACTATTCCTCCCACTGACACCAATGATGGGGCACTATTCCTCCCACTGATACCAATGATGGAGCACTATTCCTCCCACTGACACCAATGATGGGGCACTATTACTTCCACTGACAGCAATGATGGGGCACTATTCCTCCCACTGGCACCAATGATGGGGCACTATTACTTCCACTGACACCAATGATGGGGCACTATTACTTCCACTGACACCAATAATGGGGCACTATTCCTCCCACTAATACCAATGATGGGGCACTATTCCTCCCACTGACACCAATGATGGGGCACTATTCCTCCCACTGATACCAATGATGGAGCACTATTCCTCCCACTGATACCAATGATGGAGCACTATTCCTCCCACTGATACCAATGACGGAGCACTATTCCTCCCACTGACACCAATGATGGGGCACTATTCCTCCCACTGGCACCAATGATGGGGCACTATTACTTCCACTGACACCAATAATGGGGTACTATTCCTCCCACTGATACCAATGATGGAGCACTATTCTTCCCACTGACACCAATGATGGGGCACTATTCCTCCCACTGACACCAATGATGGGGCACTATTCCTCCCACTGGCACCAATGATGGGGCACTATTACTTCCACTGACACCAATGATGGGGCACTATTACTTCCACTGACACCAATAATGGGGCACTATTCCTCCCACTAATACCAATGATGGGGCACTATTCCTCCCACTAAAGATGTGGCATTGTTTACTCCCTCTGACACCACAACATTTTCTACTCACACTGGCCACAGTCCGGCCCCCCTAAAGTCTGAAGACAGTAAACTGGTCCTTTGTTTAGAATGTTTGGAGACCCTGGCTATAGAGGGATATGTTTTGTTCATATTTCATGTCTGAGGTTTACAACCACTTTAAACAACAGAAACGCCTAACCAATCAACAGATGACATGTGAGATAAAGCGATGTTGTTGCCCAGATTGGTATCACAGTTGGCATTACCTGGAAAAAATAAAGACTGCGGTGTTGCAGTACAGGAAACAGCATCTGCACATGTAATGAGCAAACACGGCTTCCTCCCCCCTCCCCCCGACTTTATACATAGAAAAATAACAAACGATCGTTCGGAACATATAACACACATTGATACAATTGTTTCACATTTAATCCAACGACAGTAAAAAGACTACACAAGCTCATTTGTTATACAATTTGCGTCACCAGCCCTGCAAACACAATGTCTATAGACTCGGCAGCAAAGCTGACAATCGGGGACGGACACTTTGAAGGGCGGCGATTGCAGACCACAAACAGCTGACAATGACAGTGTTTACTGAAGACGAGCCGAGCCTGGAAGAGTCAGATAAATACCTCCCAACAATTCATCCCTGAGCCCCGGGGCGAGGTTCGCGTATGAATGTGTCACAATAAAAGGTGACACCGGCTACGCGTGGCTTTGTTTCCCGGAGACAATGGATGGGTAATCGCTAGCAACAACGTAGCACTGTCAGCCATAAAGCCAGATTTTCCGAATTCCTGGGTGATATTTACCTCGCCTAACACCTGAAGAACCGGAGAACTGGGACTTCTTCAACGTATATATATATATATATATATATATATATATATATGCACATTATTTCATATATTTTATTTTTTTATGTATATATATATATATATATATATATATATATATATATATAATTATTATTAATTAATTATTAATTAATTATATTAAAAATATGTATATATATATATATATACATACACATTATTTTGTATATTTTATTTTTTATTATATATATATTTTTTATTATATATATATATATATATATATATATATATATATATATATTTTTTTTTTTTTTTTCTTCATTTTTTTTTTTTTTTTTTAATATTTTATTATATATATATATATATATATATATATATATATATATATATATATATATATATATATATATATATATATATATATATATATATATATATATATATATATATATATATATATATATATATATGCATACACATTATTTTGTATATTTTATTTTTTATTATATATATTTTTTTATTTTATATATATGTATATATATTAATTATTATTAATTAATTATTAATTAATTATATTAAATATAATTGTATATATATATATATATATACACATTATTTTCTATATTTTATTTTTTTATTATATATATATTTTATTTTATTATATATATATATATATATATATATATATATATATATATATATAATTATATTATATATATATATACACACACACATTATTTCATTAATTTTATGTGTGTGTGTATATATCTAAATATATATCTTTATATATGTATCTAAAGGCAAACTTTTTTTTTCATTTTGGATAGATTGTAAGCTCTTATGAGCAGGGCCCTCTCTTAACCCTCTTGCATTTTATTGTATTGTAACTGTACTGTCTCCTTTTTATATTGTAAAGTGCAAACTGTTATATAAATCTTGTATAAGGTCGTAACCTCTGTCAGGTTTTTTTTGTTTTGTTTTGTTTTTCTGTGTCTCATGGGGGAAACTTCCCTTCACTTCCTATCCCATATCTAAAACAGGAAGTGACTGCATAGTGAGGCTGGGTGGTGGTGGTGGGGGCTGGGTTTTCAAAGGCATTTTGTGCACACAGAGTGGATTTCTATCCTTTGTGACCTTCTGGGAATATAATTAAATGTAAAGTTTTTGTGGCCGGAGTTCAGCTTTAATTAACACTTGTGGGGGATGGGGGGCAGATCTTCACCACCATTCCAATTGTACAAGATCCTCTTCCTCCCCTCACATCCTGACAGTTCATATCCCCCATACACAGGATGACAGGTGACGTCGTTGGCGTTCTTCTGTGAAGCAGCTACATAAATTAGCACAGCTTTGCCGCTACCTGGACATCTGCAAACGCTCCCCAGCAACCAGATGGCTCAGGCCCCTTTGGGTGTCCCGTCAGTGTGTCATTGATTGGATGGATTGTACATGGGCTGCAATGCCTCCCTATGGGCAGCCCGGAGGGCAGATGTGCATCTTGTCGGGTTCATCAGACCAAATGCAATCATTTTGCATCCAGGTCGGCTTTGGACGGACGTCTATCGATATCCATCCACCCCTAAGAACGACAAGGCTCCGTATTCCTTCCATCACCTTTTCACTGCCAGAGAAATTATTGTGTTCTCTGTACAGGTTTAAAAATCATTTTAGTCCTGAAGATTAGTTAAAAAAAAAAAAAACAAATATTAAATATTTCTGAAAGCAGAGACCCCGGAGAATAAAATGATGGTCATTACAATTTTTTTTTTTTTTTGCCACACAACGGTTTATCAAGCCCAAAATTTCAGTAAGGGCCGGTTCACACTGCGAGGCGAGGCGAGGCGACACGGCTCGCCTCGCCTCGCTCCCGCAAGTCGCCCCCATTCAGTACTATGGAACCGTTCTGAGAGGAGCGACTCGAGTCGCTCCGACTCAGAAAAAAGGTTCCTGTACTACTTCGGGGCGACTTCGGGGGCGACTTGCATTGACTTCTATACAGAAGTCCTCTGCAAGTCGCCGCTGAGGTCCCCGCAAGTCGCGGCGAGGTAAGTCGGAGACGCCTCGCCGCGGCTCGCTGTGTGAACCGGCCCTAAAAATTACAATAAAAATGTATTTTAGGGCACATCAATGCAATCTATAGTGCCCCAAAATCTTCAATAAGTGACGCAATAAAATCCCTGACAGGTCATCACTTTAGAGTTAAAGCGGGAGTCCGCCGGGACTCCGCGTTTTTTTTTTTTTTTTTAAAAGCCAGCAGCTACAAATACTGCAGCTGCTGACTTTTAAAATAGTGACACTTACCTGTCCAGCGCGCCCGCGATGTCGGCACCCGAAGCCGATCTGTAGGTCGTCTGTCGGGTCCTGCCGCCGCCATCTTGGGTATGGGAATCAGGAAGTGGAGCCTTTCGGCTTCATTTCCCGGTTCCCTACTGCGCATGCGCGAATCGCGCTGCGCAATAAGGACGCTCCCCGCTGCCTCTGGGATCTGTGTGTTTCCCAGCAGGCAGCGGGGCACTTGCGGGAAGGGGCGGGCACTTGCGGAAAGGGGCGTAAGTTACGCCCCTTTCCGCAGAGAGCTATCCCGGAAGTGGGTGCAGTTACCTGGATAATCCAGGTAACTGCACCCCCCTCCCCCCTGAAAGGTGCCGATTGTGGCACCGGAGGGGGGGAGGGTTCCGATGAGCGGAAGGTCCACTTTAGGGTGGACCTCCGCTTTAAAGAGTAACTCCACATTTGTTGAGATCTCTGTACATTACAGGGATTGCAAAAAACTTTGTAGCAGATTCCTACCTTTTGTTATTCTGCATAAATCCCTGTGTGTTTGTCTGTGTCCATGTTGGAAAGTGAAATCTAATGGACGTGGTTTCATAATTATCAATCAGCTGCTGCACCTGCAGGGCTCTAATCAGGAAAGCTGCATCCCTTATATGTGATGTCCCTTTGGGAATATCTCACCAAAAATTACATCTCTGAGGGGGGGGGACTTCTGTATACATTCTGTGTATAGAGCGCCGCCCAGTGGCCATATTGCATTTCTGGGGGACGTTCTGTATACCATCTGTGTGCAGAGCTCCTTCTGGTGGCCATATTGCCCCTCTGGGGGATGTTCTGTATACCATCTGTGTACAGAGTGCCTCCTGGTGGCCATATTGCATTTCTGGGGGACGGTCTGTATACCATCTGTGTACAGAGCTCCTCGTGGTGGCCATATTGCATTTCTAGGTGGACGTTCTGTATATCATCTGTGTATAGAGCGCCTCCTGGTGGCCATATTGCATTTTTAGGCGGACGTTCTGTATATCATCTGTGTACAGAGCGCCTCCTGATATTGCATTTCTAGGGGGACGTTCTGTATTTCATCTGTGTACAGAGCGCCTCGTGGTGGCCATATTGCATATTTGGGGGGGCGTTCTGTATACCATCTGTGTATAGAGCGCCTCCAGGTGGCCATATTGCATTTCTGGGGGGCGTTCTGTATACCATCTGTGTATAGAGCGCCTCCAGTTGGCCATATTGCATTTCTAGGGGGACGTTCTGTATATCATCTGTGTACAGAGCGCCTCCTGGTGGCCATATTAAACGCCCACTGTAAGGAAGATAGCGGTGGCTGTGGTCTGGACAGGACTGTTGATTGGTCCGGCTCCGGACCACAGTCAACCCATTCAGTAAGATCCCTTTCACACTGGGGCGTTTTTCAGGCGCTTTAGCGTTAAAAAAAAAAAAGCGCCTGTAAAGCGCTTGAAAGAAGCCTCATCTGCAATCCCAATGTGAAAGCTCGAGTGCTTTCACACTGAGATCCCTTTCACACTGGGGCGCTTTTCAGGCACTTTAGCCTTAAAAAAAGCACCTGTAAAGCGCCTGAAAGAAGCCGCAACTGCAATCCCAATGTAAAAGCCCGAGTGCTTTCACACTGAGGCGCTGCGCTGGCAGGGCGTCAAAAAAAGTCCTGCAAGCAGCTTCTTTGCAGCGCTTTTGGAGCGGTGAATACACGGCTCCTAAAGCGCCCCTTCCCATTGAAACCAATGGGAAGCGCCTGCAAAACGCCTGAAAAGCGCACTGCTAAACGCTTTTGGCAGCAGCGCTTTGTGGGCGCTTTTATCCCTTTATTTGACCACTAGCAGGGGTTAAAAGCGCCCCAATAGCGCTCGAAAAACGCTGGTAAATCGCTGCTAGTTTAGGCGGTGCTTTACGAGCATTTTTCAGGCGCTGACATTGTGAAAGGGCTTTTAAAGCACTCAGGGCTTTCACATTGGGATTGCAGATGAGGCTTCTTTCAAGCGCTTTACAGGCACTTTTTTTTAACTCCTGAAAAACGCCCCGGTGTGAAAGGGGTCTTAATCAAAAAATTGGAACTACCACCATTTTATTCTCTGGGGTTTCTGCGTTCAGAAGATACTTTTTTTTTCTTTTTCCCTTTTGGGGTTTTTAATTCATCTTCAGGCCTAAAATGATTTTTTTTTTCTACCTGCGTGCAAAACTGCTCAGGGGTGTTAAGGGCCCCTGTCCTGACTTGGACCTCAGGACCCTCTTATGCCCCCCGGATAGGGCTGGACACGCATGCTCGGTGATTGGCGTTTTGTGCGTTTATGGAGTGGGATTTCTCCTTATGCCCTGCAGCCATTGGTGGGATCAGAGGCACTTGAGGAAATGTATAGACAGCACCGTCTGTATGTCTATGGGGGAATTCCGGATTATGAAGGACGGGTTCCGGACAATGGAGCTCAGAGGAGGCAATTGTGTGCAAATCCTGAGCCTTGTGCTGACAACAGGAGGACCTCTGCCTGGTGTCTAACGTTCCTTCCTCTGCATTTAATCGCCCGCTGTCAGCACATCCGACCTGTTTGCCCTTTCTCACACCTCAAAGTCGCAATTACGGCCTTAACCCGCGCCGCCCTGACGTGGGGTATTAAAGGGGCACTCTGACTCTGCTCTGGCCATTTATTGCTGACTCTGCAATCCTGTACACTTTTCCATTTTTATTCAGCTATCATTTTTGTGCGGCTTTTTGATTCAATTTTTTAAATTTCAACGCAGCACTGAAATTTGGGTCTTCGTTGCCCAGTGGTAACGTGATATTCCTTGTCTATGTTCCAGTTTATTCTGGGCACGTGACCGCTGCCCCCAGGTTTCCTGTCTCAGGGTGGCTCCTTTCTCCTGCAGCATCCTGTGTGGTCACCCTTGCATGCAGGGGCCTAGAGTTGTGTCTATCTTTTTTACGCTGTGTGCATCAATAGAAACACACAGCCCTGTAGCCTAAGATGGCAAGGCACTCCCCGCAGCATCTTACTCTTCCTCCTACCTGCTGCTTTCTGTAAACTAACAGACTGCACTGTCCACTCTTAAAGGGATATTACACTGTGTTTCTATTAAGCTCTTTTAGCAGCTGATTTAATCCCTTACTGAGTATGCAGCTTTATTTTATCTTTTAAGCCCTTTTTTTTCTTTTTATCTATGTTCCAGGTTAATCCAGTCACATGACCTCTGTCCCAGGCCTCCTGTCTCAGTTTGGCTCCTTTCTCTTGCAGCGTCCTATGGGGTCACCCTTTTATGCAAAGGTCTAGAGTTGTGTCTCCCTACACTGTGTGCATCAATAGACACACACAGCCCCATAGCCTAGGATGGCAAGGCACCACCCCCCCCCCCTCCTCGCTCTTCCTCCTATCTGCTAATGTCTTCAAACAAACAGACTGACTACAGACTGCACTGTCCACTCTTAAAGGGATATTACACCCTCGGTTACCATTTAGCACTTCCAGCAGCTGATTTTTTTTTTTTTTTTTACTTCATGCGTATGCAGATTCTTTATCTTTAATTTATGTCTGTGTTCCAGTTTAGGCTGGTCCCATGACTGCTGCCCCAGGTCTCCTGTCTCAGGGTGGCCCCTTCATCTTGCGGCATCCTATAGGGCCACCCTTGCATCAGGGGACTAGAGCTGTGTCTTCCTACACCGTGTGCATCAATAGAAACCCACAGCCCCATAGCCTAGGAAGGCAATGCAGTCCTGCTCGTCTCTTCTCCTCCCCTCTCCAAACTAACAGACTGCCCTGGAGACTGCACTGTCCACTTTCCTGCGAAGAATGGAAGTTCAGGGAAGCAGCACTGGGAGAGCAGGAGCCAGTTGGGGGGGGGGGGGGGGAAGGAGTATTTTTAGCTTACTGGGGGATGTTTATTTTTTTATGCTCAATGTGTTAAGCTATAAAATTGAGGGTTTACTGCAACTTTAAGCCGGCCATACACCGAACGTTGGCGTAGAAATTCATGAAAATGGTCTGAGCATTCAATGGTGCCATTAGGGACTCGACAAATTTCATATGAAAACCCTGAAAAATGTTTGATTCCATTGCCTATGCTTCAAAATTCTATTTCTTTTCGGATTGGAAGTGCAGGAAGTAGAATTCGGTCCAAGCTGGTAAAACCGTTCCTTTACCTAAAAAAATAAACATAAATAAAAATCGACCATTCTAAAAACACGTTTTTTATAGCTAAATTAGGCTGGTGTATGAAGCTCTAGAATGCACAAGCCAGCAGTGACAGGTTCTCTTTAAACCCTAACCCTAGGTGTTGTGTTAAACTTTAAATAGTTAGGTCGGGCCAAGCTGGCCAAAACAATTTTTTTTTTAGTAGCACGAAACCTGGCGATAGACTTTAAAGAGAACCTGTCACAGCTGCTTTATGCAATGTTGTTAGATTACAATGCCTATGCTTTAAAATTCTATGTCCTTCTGGATTGGAAGTGAAGGAAGTAGAATTCGGTCCAAGCTGGTAAAACCGTGCCTTTTACCTAAAAAAATAAAAAATAAAAAATAAATAAAAATCGACCATTCTAAAAACACGTTTTTTCGAACAAAATTAGTGTATAAAGCTCTAGCATGCACAAGCCAGCAGTGACAGATTCTCTTTAAACTCTAACCCTAGGTTTTGTGTTACTTTAAATAGTTAGGTCGGGCCAAGCTGGCCAAAACAATTTTTTTTTTTACAGTAGCACAAAACCTTTAAAGAGAACCTGTCACAGCTGGTTTATGCAATGTTGTTACATTACAATGCCTATGCTTTAAAATTCTATGTCCTTCCAAAAAAAAAAAAATCGAAATAGACTTTAAAGAGAACCTGTCACAGCTGATTTATGCAATCTATAACTTTTATAGATCAGTAGTGTCCTGCCTGGGCCAAGCTGGCCAAACAAACTATTTAAAGTAACACAAAACCGGGAGTTATGCCCCGTACACACGGTCGGACATTCCGACAACCATCGGATTTTTTCCAACGGATTTTGGCCCAAACTTGTCTTGCATATGCACGGTCGCACAAAGTTGTCGGAAAATCCGATCGTTCAGGACGCAATGACGTAGAACGCGTACGACGGGACTATAAATGGGCCAGTAGCCAATAGCTTTCGTCTCGTAATTTATTCTGAGCATGCGTGGCACTTTGTCTACACACGATCAGAATTTAAACGATCGGATTTTGTTGTCGGAAAATTTTAGATCCTGCTTTGTGTGTCGGAAATTGCGACAGAAAAAGTCCGATGGAGCCCACACACAATCGGATTTTCCGACGACACGATCCGACCGCACGTTTTCCGTCGGAAAGTCCGACCGTGTGTACGGGGGCATTGGGCTTCATTGCTCCTTTTCCATGGAAGGTGTGTGGATTTGGATTTGGCAATGAGTCTGAGTGCCGTGTGCGGTACAGGCGATTATAATGGAACACCTGAGATAAAAGCTGCCTCCTAGGTAACAGATGGTGGTAAACATTACACCGGCGAATACCAGATCTGGAGACGGGTACCTGGCAACCCGCCACGTCAACCGCAGCCCTTTCCCTCATGATATTTGTGGTATAAATAACGATTTTATAGTCGATCAGTGTTGCTGCTGATGTTAGCGGTACACGTGTGCAGAGATATTTCTTTGCTCAAAAGAACAAAGAGCAGGAACCATATACCCTTATGACTGTTCTGAGGATACAACTGGGGACATGTAGGGTGCAGGGCAGTCCAGGCTTGCTGGGATTGCACAAAATCCAGATCAATCAGTTATGATGAAGCACTTTCAAGCTGTGATGTCATAGGGGCACGTTTTTTTACACCATGGTTCAGCACTTAAAGGGCTGAATTATAACAGAGATACTGATATTCACTCTCCATATTATCTTGCGGTGTCCTCTGCCTAATGAAGTATAAATGCAGAAATCCATCTTTCCTCCTCAGTTGTCCAATTTCCTCCTCGGTTGTCCCTCTTTCCTCCTCACGTGTTTACCTTTTCTCCTCAGCTGTGCATCGCTCCCTCTTGGTTGTCCCTCTTTCTTTCACAGGTCTCCTCTTTTCTCCTCAGCTGTCCATCTTTCCTCTTTAGTTGTCCATCTTTCCCCCTCAGTTGCCTCTCCTTCTTCCTCAGTTGTCCCTCTTTGCTCCTCAGTTGTTCATCCCACCTCCTCAGATGTCCCTCTTTTCTCCTCTGTTGTTTACCTTACCTCAATATTTGTCCCTCTTTGCGCCTCACTTGTTCATTTTACCTCCCTTAGATGCCCCTCTTTTCTCTTATGTTGTCTATCATACCTCCTCAGTTGTCCCTCTTTGCTCCTCAGTTGTCTATCTTACCTCCCTAGTTGTCCGTCTTTGCTCCTCAGTGGTCCATCTTTCCTCCTCAGTTGTCCCTCTTTGCTCCTCAGTTGTTCATATTACCTTCTTACATGTCCCTCTTTTCTCCTCTGTTGTCTACCTTACTTCCCTACCCTAGTTGTCCCTCATTGCTCCTCAGTTGTCCATCTTATGTCCTCAGTTGTACCTCTTTTCTCCTTAGTTGTCCATCTTACCTCCTCAGTTGTCCATCTTACCTCCTCAGCTGTCCCTCTTTCTTCCTCAGTTGTCCCCCTTTCCTCCTCAGGTGTTCCTCTTTTCTCTTCATTATGTCCATCTTACCTCCTCAGTTGTCCATCTTAGATCCTCAATTGTCCCTCTTTACTACCCGGTTGTCCCTCTTTTCTCCTAAGTCATCTAAGCTGTCCTAAACTGCCTCTCTTACCTCCTCAGTTGCCCCTCCTTATTCCTCAGTTGCCCCTCCTTATTCCTCAGTTGCCCCTCCTTATTCCTCAGTTGCCACTCCTTTCTCCTCAGTTGTCCCTATTTTCTCCTCAGTTGCCCCTCTTTTCTCCTCAGTTGTCCCTCTTCCCTTCTCCTCTTTCCTCCTCAGTTGTTCATCCTACCTCCTCAGATGTCCCTCTTTTCTCCTCTGTTGTCTACCTTACCTCACTATTTGTCCCTCTTTTCTCCTCACTTGTTCATCTTACCCCCTTAGATGCCTCTCTTTTTTCTTATGTTGTCTATCATACCTCCTCAGTTGTCCCTCTTTGCTCCTCTGTTGTCTATCATACCTCCCTAGTTGTCCCTCGTTGCTCCTCGGTTGTCCATCTTACCTCCTCGGTTGTCCACCTTTCCTCCTCAGTTGTCCCTCTTTGCTCTTCAGTTGTCCATCTTACCTCCTCAGATGTCCCTCTTTTCTCCTCTGTTGTCTACCTTACCTCCCTAGTTGTCCCTCTTTGCTCCTCACTTGTTCATCTTACCTCCTTAGATGCCCCTATTTTCTCTTATGTTGTCTATCATACCTCCTCAGTTGTCCCTCTTTGCTCCTGAGTTGTCCATCTTACCTCCTCAGCTGTCCCTCTTTCCTCCTCAGTTCCTCTTTTCTCTTCATTAGTCCATCTTACCTTCTCAGTTGTCCCTCTTTCTTCCTCAGTTGCCCCTCTTTCCTCCTCAGTTCCTCTTTTCTCTTCATTAGTCCATCTTACCTCCTCAGTTGTCCATCTTAGATCCTCAATTGTCCCTCTTTCCTACCCGGTTGTCCTTCTTTTCTCCTAAGCTGTCTCTCTTACCTTCTAAGTTGCCCCTCCTTATTCCTCAGTCGTCTCCTTTTCTCCTCAGTTGCCCCTCTTTTCTCCTCAGTTGCCCCTCTTTTCTCCTCAGTTGCCCCTCTTTTCTCCTCAGTTGCCCCTCTTGTCTCCTCAGCTGTCCCTCTTTCTTCCTCAGTTGTCCCTCTTTTCTCCTTAGTTGTCCATCTTACCTCCTCCGTTGTCCATCTTACCTTCTCCGTTGTCCATCGTACCTCCTCAGCTGTCCCTCTTTCTTCCTCAGTTGCCCCTCTTTCCTCCTCAGTTCCTCTTTTCTCTTCATTAGTCCATCTTACCTCCTCAGTTGTCCATCTTAGATCCTCAATTGTCCCTCTTTCCTACCCGGTTGTCCTTCTTTTCTCCTAAGCTGTCTCTCTTACCTTCTAAGTTGCCCCTCCTTATTCCTCAGTCGTCTCCTTTTCTCCTCAGTTGCCCCTCTTTTCTCCTCAGTTGCCCCTCTTTTCTCCTCAGTTGCCCCTCTTTTCTCCTCAGTTGCCCCTCTTGTCTCCTCAGCTGTCCCTCTTTCTTCCTCAGTTGTCCCTCTTTTCTCCTTAGTTGTCCATCTTACCTCCTCCGTTGTCCATCTTACCTTCTCCGTTGTCCATCGTACCTCCTCAGCTGTCCCTCTTTCTTCCTCAGTTGCCCCTCTTTCCTCCTCAGTTCCTCTTTTCTCTTCATTAGTCCATCTTACCTCCTCAGTTGTCCATCTTAGATCCTCAATTGTCCCTCTTTCCTACCCGGTTGTCCTTCTTTTCTCCTAAGCTGTCTCTCTTACCTTCTCAGTTGCCCCTCCTTATTCCTCAGTCGTCTACTTTTCTCTTCAGTTGCCCCTCTTTTCTCCTCAGTTGCCCCTCTTTTCTCCTCAGCTGTCCCTCTTCCCTTCTCCTCTTTACTCCTTAGTTTTCCATGCTTCCTCCACATTTTTCCACCTTTACCCCTCAGTCCTCCCCCTTTTTTGATCCCAGGTACCAGCCCTTAACGACAATGTTCTGTTTAATTACCAAAGTTGTTATGCTAAACATTTCACCGACCCCCTAAATTATTTAATTTCTTCTTCTGAAACCCCAATTTCAATGAAAGTGGTGGAATAAAAATTGGTTGTGCTTTTAACCAATAATTTTATTTGTCTATTCATTTTTCCTTGTCCTGGTAACTTAGGTCATGATGCACCTTGTTGTGTGCATACTGGGGGGTTAGGGAGTATGTCTGTCCCCTATGAAGGGTTCTCATGGCCAGGAAAGTGCACACAGAAGAGCCCCCATCCATGACTCCAGCAGGCGGGCAGAACTGGAGAGCGTTGTCAGGAGATGGTTGAGAATGAAGAGAGCAGCAGCTGATGGGAGCCTTCCATGTCCGCCGACCCTTGAGCTCTCCATAGCTCTGTGCCGATCACCTTCTCCAGTGTTCTGACTCTGAGTTGTTTATCCACATCGGAAATGTATGGCAGCCACTATAGGAAGCTGAACATCCTTTAGTTTCTCTTGCAAACTTGCATTTCCAGGCTCTGCTCAGCTCACTCTGCAACTTTTTCAGACACTTCCTTTAATCGGCAATTCTCTGCAACAATTATTCGTGACGTTGTCTATATGACCCGATTCCCAGCTTCTCTGATGGAACCTAGGCACATGCTGATACTTTCAGGGCTCATTTACACTTGCTTTGACTTTAACACACATTAAAGCGCCTACCAATTCAACGTCCATTTTTGATGCTTCTGTGATGCTTTTTTGAAGCTTTATTGAAGCTTGGAAAATTCCCTGTATGTGCGTCGATTTTCAATTTGTTTTAAAGGGGTCCAGTAGAACCTCGTCTTAGTAGTAGCCTCATTTTAGCAGATCCCCAGCACATTTGTACCCCCGTTCAGCAGATCCCCAGCTCATTGGCACCCTTGTTCAGTAGATCCCCTGCTCTGCTGATGCCTCACTCAGTAGTAACCCTCAGCTCTGTTGATCTTCCACTCAGTAGTACCCCGAGCTCTGCTGATGCCAAACTCAGTAGTAACCCCCAGCTCTGCCGATTCCCCCACTTAGTAGTAACCCCCAGCTCTGCCGATTCCCCCACTCAGTAGTAACCCCCAGCTCTGCTGATCCTCCACTCAGTGGAAACCCCAGCTCTGCTGATCCCCCAATAATAGTAACCCCCAGCTCTGCTGATTCCTCCACTCAGTAGAAACCCCAGCTCTGCTGATCCCCCATTTAGCAGTAACTCCCAGCTCGGTTGATCCTCTGGTTTGCTGATCCTTCTCTTTCTCTGGTCCCAATTCACCTTGCGCTATATTGTTCGCATGCTGTGCACCACCTGTGACATTGCTCGTTTCTCCTGCTCCGATTCCCCAGCTTTGCTGCCCCCAGCTTAGTAGTACCCCCGCTTAGCAGATCCCCAGCTCACTAGTATCCATAGGCATGCGCACAGGGTGTGCCGAGTGTGCCTGGGCACACCTTAATCACCCCATGTGCATTAGCACTCTGTGTGCCACTGGGAACACACACTTCTCTTTCACTGTGCCGGCAGGGAGATCAATGTGCCAGGGCCATATATATATGTAGACACGCACTTGTGTGTTCGAGCTTTAGGGTGCACACCGTAATGCAATTGGCTGCACACACTTATGTTAGTACCCCTGTTCAGCAGATCCCCAGCTTATTAGTACCCTTGATC
The DNA here is from genome assembly GCF_037356315.1 of Lithobates pipiens. NCBI lineage: Eukaryota > Metazoa > Chordata > Amphibia > Anura > Ranidae > Lithobates > Lithobates pipiens. The sequence goes on from NW_027507789.1 coordinate 14,173,407, forward strand.
AGCAGATCTCCTGCACAGTAGTACTCCCAGCTCTGCTGATCCCCCACTCAGTAGTACCCCCCCCCCCTTTGCTGATCCAAGCTCAGTAGTAACCCCCAGCTCTACTGATTCTCTGGTTTGTTGATCCTCCTCTCTGTTCTGTCCCCGCTTATCTCCTGCTATATTGCTCTCATGCTCCAAACCTCATGTGACATTGCGTGTTTCTCCTGCTGCGGTCCTTCAGCTCTGCTGATCCTTTGGAACTCAGTCTTTTCTCTTTGGTCCCCTATCACCTTACACGTAGTGTGCAACGCTATAGTAGGTCATCTGCTAGTTGCTCCACTCCAGTCCGGACCCTGCTCACCTTCCTGATGCTCCACGCTGCACACCAGATGTGACATCTGAAACAGACACTCCCAGAATATATACACATCAACCGGAAGTGACTGCTGATGACGTCTTACCAGTTTACTTGTTGGTTTCCCAGTGCATCCTGGGATATCTCATACCCACAATACCTCCAAAACGAAGCAAAGATAAAGCTGAATAAAAGCCTCTCAATAGCTGCAGGTGCTGTTAGGGAGCATTGTCATAGACTTCTATGGAGGCTTTGGAGATGTTTCGAAGCACCAAGAAAGAGAACACAACGTGTGACCAGGGCTGTAAGGTGACCATTTTATTAGTAGGATGAGCCTTGATTGGCATTCACAGCGCTTTAAAAAAGAATCCAATGCCACATTTTGAAGCAAGTGTAAATGAGCCCTAAGGGTTTTTGTTTTGTATTCAGGAGAGAAGGGTTAGAAAATCTGTAAATCCACACGGGCAACAAAAATAGGAGGGGTTGACCAGCATTTTTACAACCCCTCCTGACTCTCCACCTTCAAACTTATTTTTGACGGCGCATTAGGTGAGTTCACATGGCAGCAATGCCGCAATTTTATCTCAGAATGTTGAGTTTGGCAGTCGGCACCACCTGCTAGAGTTATCAGTCTTGGAATCCAAGGGGAACATTCACCTCCACAGGTAGTGAGGTCAATGGCGTGCAGCATTTCGATGCCAGGAAGGTGGCTTTTATGTGCAGAAGGACTTCCAAAGCCACTTCAGATTGGAATTGGAGATACATCAAAAATTAGGAGCGCCGCACTAGAAGAGTCCAAACGTATTTTACAAAAAGTAAAAAAAAATATTCCACTGGGACAAAGGAGAGGAAACGAACTAACACGAGTGAATGCGCAAAATGGGAGTGCAGGTCTGCTTTCATGTTGGGCAATTTTCAAGTACAGAAGGGCTTTCAAAGCCACTTCAGTAGGAACTGGAGAAAGATCAAAGAATCTGAAAAATGTTGCTTCCAACCAGGAGTCATCCAGCACCCAGGGCAAGGATGCTGAATTGCGATCCGCTCTACCACTATTACTACATGCCGTAGAATGGGTGTACCTACCACCCTGCATCCATTTTTTGTTCCTTTGCTTCACTGCACCTAGGGCAAATTTTCCTCCTGCCCACTCCTTGTCCCAGCCCTGCGTTCAATATAATCATCCAGACAAGACCTGGGGGTACAGCCGTGTTGTGTTTATAATTCTTAAAATTGCGTTACGGGAATTGACATGCACACTCAGCAGTTGCCTGTTGCCTATACCAACATGTCTAAGCTACTGGAATAAAAACTATTGGACTCCAAAGTTCTGATGAGAAGATCCTAATCCTTCTTCTCTCACAGGTTGCAATGGTCTGCAGTGCATGAAAACATGTGCCATGGTGCCCTGCTGTGCCATGGTGCCCTACTGTGAAGGACCTCTACACTTCCTTTCAGTTGATATATTCAACACCGTTTATGTGGGTGCCATTCAGAATACATTTTGACTCACCGCAACATGTGCCGCGTATGTTAATGTGCGCACATTATGTGCATCAAAAGATGCATTAACGAGAACACAGGTTTAAATGAAGCCTTGAAGTAGGAATAGTAAATATAACTAGTAAAATTGTTATTATTGTCTTACACTCTGCTACTTTGTAACATAAAAAAAGACCACTCCTCATCAACCCCACCCTCCTCATCTCCACAACCCCTCCTTGCCATCTCCATAACCTCTCCTAGCTTTCTCCATAATCTCTCCTACTCATCTCCATAACCATGCCTCATCTACATAACCCCACCTCCTCATCTCTATAAGCCTTCCTTCTCATTTCCATAACCATGCCTCCTCAACTCCATTATCCCTTCTGTTCATCTCCATAACCCCTCCTCATCTCCATAACCCCTATTCCTCAGATATATAACCCTGCCTCATCTCCATAACCCCACCTCATTTTCATCCCCACTCCTCCATATCTCCATATACCCGCCTCCTTATCTCCATAACCCCTCCTCTTCATCTCCATAACCTTACTTTATCTCCATAACCCCACCTCATTTTCATCCCCACTCCTCCATATCTCCATATACTCTCCTCTTTATCTCCATAACCCCTCCTCTTCATCTCCATAACCTTACTTCATCTCCATAACCCCACCTCATTTTCATCCCCACTCCTCCATATCTCCATATACCCTCCTCCTTATCTCCATAACCCCTCCTCTTCATCTCCATAACCTTACTTCATCTCCATAACATAACCCCACCTCTTTTTCATCCCCACTCCTCCATATCTCCATATAACCTCCTCCTTATCTCCATAACCCCTCCTCTTAATATCCATAACCTTACTTCATCTCCATAACCCCACCCCATCTCCATAACCTCTCATTTACTCCTCATCTACAAAACCCTGTGTCATCTTCATAACTGCTCCTCCTCATCTCTATAACCCGACTTCATCTCCACAACCTCTTCTCTTTATCTCTATAACCTCACATCATCTCCAAAACCCCTCTTCATGTCCATATCCCTACCCCATCTCCATAACCTAGCTCTTTCTCCATAGCCTCTCCTCCTGCTCCATAGCCTGTCCTCCTCATCCGCTAGACACAGTCAGAAAACACAGGAAGTTATCAGTTCACAAGGTTTTTGGCAAAATCAATCCAGTATTTTTTTCATCTTATCAATCAGATGCAACAAAGCATCCTTTAGATTTACCTTCAACTGTGTAGTACAGTGATATGCAATTAGCGGACCTCCAGCTGTTGCAAAACTACAAGTCCCATCATGCCTCTGCCTCTGGGTGTCATGATTGTGGCTGTCAGAGTTTTGCTATGCCTCATGGGACTTGTAGTTCTGCAACAGCTGGAGGTCCGCTAATTGCATATCCCTGGTGTAGTAGAAAGGTCTGCCTGATTCCATACAAATGGAAAGTGTTTAAGTGTGACCTCCATATTATATGGTTTTGGTAAATCCAAATGGAAATTGTATAATGTATGGTCAGCCTTAGCAGGATATTTAACTAACCGAGAGGAAGTAAATAAAAGCAGTTCCTAGTTGGGGATTACATGCCCTCTAAGTGACACGCCGCAGGCAGATACCTTTATTAAAATGACGTCTCTAGGACCTGGCATGTATTCATCCTCTGTCTGAAGTAAAGCCCAGAGATTTAACCCCGTGTGACCCGGGTTCATATTGTTCAGAGATTTTATTTATCTTTTTGATGCCAATAGAAACACCAACCAATTTGCTGAAAAAAGATGATCCTTATGAAAGGCACATTAGTATGACTGCGCCCTCGGAGGGCTATTCGGGATGAAGGCCATTGTGCAGCATAAGGACAGAGACAAAGCTCTCCCGCTGGATCTCTTGTGTTTGTGGGTAAACTTTGACTCACGCTGGCAGAAACTAGTTTGTATTGACCAAACTCCAGCTAGGTGCAGTCATGTGTTACCAGCACTGCCCAGGTTTGAGCTGAAGTTGGCTTTAACGCTTTACTGCCCTACGCGGCACACCCTATTGGATGGTGAGGTGCAAGTCCCAGAGCTGAAAGGGTTACATTTTTAATTGATGGAAAGTGGACGGTTAGATGGGGAACATTTCGCTTGTAATGATCCCTCTGTATTATGGGCATCTTATGTTCTGCTGCAAACCAAAGGTCACCCATTGGCATAAATGGCATAGAGCGAAGGGGAGATTCCCGGGGGATCTGGGAGTTTTTGGTTGGGGTATTACTAGTGCCCCTTATTGCATTGCATGTGGTCACCACTGATCAAGTAGGAGTACTGAGGGACAGTGACATGTTCTGCAGCGGGCCACCTTCCTGCAATGTTGCCCCCCCACAATGGCAGAATGCCAGGGTGACACTGGTAGTTCCGCCACTGTTTAAATGTATTCCAGAGTTCAGCTTTAAATTAAAAAAAAAAAGAAAGAAAAATTAGGGTCATGAAAACTGAACTGCATGTTAAAAATGCCAGCACATGCACATTATATGCCGGCTAATGTATGTGCTATCTATGGTGTGAACGAGATGTTGTTGTTAGGGACAGATCTTCAGTCATAGGGTCAAGAAGCAACCATGGCCATTTTTATGGTGTCGCCCCCCGTTTTGCAGCTATTACAGCTTCCATTCATCTGAGAAGGCTTTTCACAAGATTTTGGGGCGTGCCTGTGGGAATTATGCCAAAAGAGCATGTGAGGTCAGGTATTGATGTTTGATGAGAAGGCCTGACTCACGGTTGCCATTACAATTCATCCTAAAGGTGTTCAATATGATTGAGTTCAGGTACTCATGTTGGATAACAATTGGAGTTCCAGTTCATCCCAAAAGGTGTTCAGTAGGGTTGAGGTCAGGAACTGATGTTGGATGAAAATACTGGGCGCAGAGTCTTCCCATAGAGGTTAAGTAGGGTTGAGGTCATTTGTGAGGTCCATGTACTGATATTGGATAAAAAGACCTGGCTCACACATCCAGTCCTACCTTGGACATTATAAAAAAAAAAATGACCAGGCTCCCATTGAAAATTCCAATTCATCCCAAATGTATCCAGTAGGGATGAGGTCAGGGCTCTGTGCAGGACACTTGAGTTCCTCCACACCAAACTAGTCACACCATGTCCTTTATGGAACTGGACATCTCATTCCTAAAACCAAGACCATTAATATAGTAAATATACATTTAATCCTCAAGATGTTCAGTAGGGTTGAGGTCAAGGCTCTCAATCCCTCCACACCAAACCGGGAAAACCATGTCATTATGGAGATGTTGGTTGAGAAGACCTGACTCATTCCAATTCATCCCAAAGGTATTCAGCAGGGATGAGGTCAGGGCTCTGTGCAGGACATGTGCATTCCTCCACACCAAACTGGTCACACCATGGCTTCCCACAAAATTCCATTCAGCCAAAGGAGCAATTGTGAAGTCAGCTACTGATGTTGGATGAGATGACCTGGCTTGCCATTGGTGTTTCAATTCATCCCAAAGGTGCTGCTGGCGCGGCACCTGCGTGATCACCCGTGCAAAGCACTGCCACTTTGGGAAAGGGACGTAGGTCAACTCACGGGAGGGCAATGGGAGGAGGCCATACAAGCCATCACCTCCTGTTCTTTGAATGTGGCGCAAAAAGTACCGGTTAGGCTATGCAGGATGGACGGGCCGGTTGACCCCTTGTGCGGTAGGTGCAGGCAACATGAGGGGGATCTCATCCACCTCATGTGGCGCTGCCCGAAGCTCCACAGGTATTGGAAGGAAATAGTGGACACGATTAACATGGTGTTTCAAACACAGATACCTTTGGATCCCATATGTTGTATTCTAGGGGTCCTGGAGGATGTGGTATCCTTGGAACCAATCAGGGTGGCAGTCTCCAGGGCGCTATTCCAGGCTAGAAAACTTATTTTGCAGGGCTGGAAATCAGCAGAGCCCCCTGTAGTGGCGACCTGGATAACGCATATGGGCAGAACCCTTATTATTGAAAAATATATTTATCAACACAGGGGGTGCCCGGGAAGGTTTGAGCGCCTGTGGTCACATTGGCTGGATACACCTGGGCTGAGCCCAACCGAGTTAATAATGTCCAGACTACTATAAGGTTTATAGCAAAGGGTAGACAAGGAATGCTTAGGCCGGACATGATATACCTGCTGGGGAACTTTGAGCGAACTAGGAACAGAGAGAGGGAATCAAGTGCTGATGTAATGTCTGTATGTATATTGACAACTGATAACTGTTTAGTTGTAACTGTGCACTGGAAATTGCTGTATACCTGTGAATTCAATAAAAACCTTTTTGATTCAAAAAAATTCATCCGAAAGGTGTTCAGTAGGGATGAGGTCAGGGCCCTGTGCAGAAAACTTGAGTTCCTCCACACCAAACTGGTCACACCATGTCTTTATGGAGATGGCTTTGTACACGGGGGGCCACAGTCGTGCTGGAACAGAATAGGGTCTTCACCAAACTGTTACCACAAGGCTGGAAGAGCACAATTGTCTACAATGTCTTTGTATGATAGAGTATTTTTAAGACCCTTCATTGGAGACTCCTGAACTCAATAATCTACAGGGATGTCCACATACATTGAACCATACAGTATATTAGTTTGGAGCGTGAGGATTTTTTGGAGTCTTAGCCCTTGTACACACGGTCGGAGAATCCGTCGGAATGTGTCCTATCGGACCGTGTTGTCGGATAATCCGACTGTGTGTGGTATGCATCGGACGGATTCCGTCGGAATATCCGTCGGACCCAATTTTCCAACTTGTTGGAAATATTTTCCAACCAACTGGTTCAATCGGACATACTCCGATCATGTGTAGAGAATTTTGATCGGACAAAGTGCTACGCATGCTCAGATCAAATTCCTACACCAAAGCTATTGGCTACTAGCCTGAACGTAGTCCCATCGTAACGAAATTATGTCATCACGTTCTGAACGATCGGATTTTTCGACAACTTTGTCCGACCGTGTGTATGCAACAGTTTCAGACAAGATCCGACGGACAAAATCCGACGGACAAAATCCGATGGATTTGGTTGTCGAAATCTCCGACCGTGTGTACGGGGGCTTAGATGCAATAGTAGAGTTTTTTGGCCATGAGCCTGCAAGGTCAGGTACTGATCTTGGATAAGACCTGACTTGAATCTCAGGCCTCACTCTGGGCACCAAAAAAAAAAAAATCGGGCTCAACATTGGCATTCCAATTTATTTCAAAGGTGGTCAGTAGGGTTGAGATCAGGACTCCTCGCAGGACACTCAATTTCCTCCGCACCATGCTGGTCATCCATGTCTTGTACAAGGAACAAGGCTTTTTGGAATATTTAATGCATTATGTTTATTAGGTGACTAACTTTACATATGTTCCTAATAGTAAATAAATTTTTTTACAAAGAAACATAAATTGCCCGTGGGACTTTAGATGAGGCGCAACACACTCAATAATAAAATCAATAAAGTAAAGATTTATTGGTAAATATCATTTCCATCAGATCAAAGGTAACATGGATTGTCTTCATTAAACTCTCTTCTTCTTTTTTTTTTGCAGGAAATGGCTAGCTCAACAAACCTCTCCACCTCCTGGACATTTTGGGTTTCCATCTTGCTTCTTTCCAGTTTCCTATCTTTAACTGATGCTCAGACTCCTCCCGCGGGATGCGGAAACATCGACTCAATATATTACTATTTATGTGACCTTTCCTCTGCATGGGGTATAGTTCTGGAAGCCATTACCAGTGCTGGCATCGTGTCCTCGTTCATCCTCACCATTGTCCTGTTAGCCAGCATCCCATTTATCCAGGACAAGAGGAAGAAAAGCATCCTGGGGACTCAGGTCTTCTTCCTTATCGGCACCTTTGGCCTCTTCTGTTTGGTCTTTGATATGATAGTCCAAAAATACTTCTCCACGTGCGCGTCAAGGAGGTTCCTCTTTGGCGTACTCTTCGGCATCTGCTTCTCATGTTTGTGGGCGCACGCCATTAACCTCAACTACTTGGTGAGGAGGAACTCTGGGCCGAGCGGCTGGATAGTTTTCGGCATTGCTTTGGCCCTTTCTCTCGTAGAAGTCATCATCAACACCGAGTGGCTCATTATCACCATCGTACGGACAACGGGCACCCCAGGAGAGCCATGTAACATTGAAAACCAGGATTTTGTCATGGCTCTGATTTATGTTATGTTCCTCATAGTGGCCGGGTTCGTGACCTGCTGGCCGGCGCTGTGCGGGCGATATGGCCACTGGAAGAAGCATTCGGCTTTCATCATCATCACCCTCTTCCTCTCTGCTTGCATTTGGATTGTTTGGATTGTTATGTACGTTTATGGAAACATCAAGGTTGGAAACCCGGTGTACTGGGATGACCCAACGTTGGCCATCGCTCTCGTGTCCAACGCTTGGGCCTTCCTCTTCTTCTACATTATTCCCGAGATCTCTCAGCTGACCAAAGCAAACATGGAGCAGACTTTCGAAGAGGAACTCTACCCGACAAGAGGGGTGGGTTATGAAACTATCCTCAAGGAACAAGGTTCTCAGAGCATGTACGTGGAGAACAAAGCCTTTTCTATGGATGAGTCGCAAGCAGGTGAGCAATCGAATTAATTTATACCTTCGCCAGATGATTGAAGCAATAATTTGAAAGTTTATCTAGCTCCTGTGGTCATACAGAGAACATAGAACCGTATCTGCCCCCCCTCCCCATGTCACTGTCTGTCCCTAATATCACAGGGGTGTCAAACTCAATTTTATCAGATTATTGTTGCCCTCAAAGGGCCGGTTGTATCTGTAAAGCCTCATACACACGATAGGACTTTGTACAAACTTTCCCTTGGATTTTTGTACAAAGGGCGTTGGCCGTGAACTTGTATTGCATACACACGGCAGTACTTTTTCAGCCAACTTTCACCAAATCACGTGGTTTTTCTGCTCTTTACCGCCACCTTTGGTCAACTTCTGTATTGTTGTCTGATCTTTTGCATTGGTTCTGAGCATGCCTGTTTGTACTTTGTACAAAAGTCCTATGGTTTTCTGTACACACGATCAGACTTTGCTCCATCGGACTTTTGTTGCCAGAAAGTTTGTCCGTTCGCACAGCCAACAAAAGTCAGATGAAAACCAAAAAAGTTTGTCTGATGGAGCGTACACACAGTCGGATGTTGCTCCAAAACAGCTAATTTGCATGTTTGTTGTCAAAAAGTCTGATCGTGTGTATGGTCCTTAAGACTATATAAATGTATCTACTTTTTATCAAATTAAATAATTGTCTCTGCATTCGAATATTAATTGTTTTTGTAATGCCTTTGGTAATTGGAGAGTGCTCAGACAGAAGATGGTCCTGCCATGGTGTTCTGCCTGGGCAGCAGCTCTGGGGCAAGGGTTGGGCAGGAGGGCAGGATCAAGGGATGGGCAGGAGGGCAGGATCAAGAGATGGGCAGGAGTGGAGGTTGCCTGGGCGCAACAAAGCAAAGGGGCAAATAATGGATGCAGGGTGGTGCACCCATTCTACGGCATGTATTATTGGTGGGGGAGGGGACGCAATTTTGCATCCTTGCCCTGGGCGCATGATCCTGTACTCCAATAAAGTTTCTTGCGGATGATACCAAAAATGCTGTTTTTTTTCCCCAAAAATTCTGCCTTTTCTTTTTTTTTGTAACAATGTAAGAAGAAAGATTATTTATTTGAAAAATATTATAACAGAAATGAAAAAAAAAGAGCATTTAAAAAAAAATAAAAAAAATTTGACTTTTCTTATTAATGCATCTATGTAACTATGTAAGAAGAAATATTATTTATTTGCAAAATCTTATAACAGAAATAAAGAAAAATGCTTTTTTTTTTTCCCCTAAAATTTCTGCCTTTTCTTATTAATGTAACTATGCAAGAAGAACGATTATTTATTAGAAAGTTTTATAACAGAAATGAAGAAAAATGCTGGGTTTTTTTTCAAAAATTTCTTCCTTTTCACATTTATGTAACTATCTAAGAAGAAAGATTATTTATTTGCAAAATATTATAACAGAAATGAAAAAAAAAGAGCATTTAAAAAAAAATAAAAAAAAATTAGACTTTTCTTATTAATACATCTATGTAACTATGTAAGAAGAAATATTATTTATTTGCAAAATCTTATACCAGAAATAAAGAAAAATGCTTTTTTTTATTTTTCCCTAAAATTTCTGCCTTTTCTTATTAATGTAACTATGTAAGAAGAACGATTATTTATTTGAAAATTTTATAACAGAAATGAAGAAAAATGCAGGGTTTTTTTTTCCCCAAAAATTCTGCCTTTTCTCTTTTTTGTAACTATGTAAGAAGAAAGATTATTTATTTGCAAAATTTTATAACAGAAATGAAAAAAATAGCATTTAAAAAAAATAAATCTGACTTTTCTTATTAATGTATCTATGTAACTACGTAAGAAGAAAGATTATTTATTTGCAAAATATTACAACAGAAATAAAGAAAAATGCTTTTTTTTTCCCCCCTAAAATTTCTGCCTTTTCTTATTAATGTAACTATGTAAGAAGAAAGATTATTTATTTGCAAAATGTTATAACAGAAATGAAAAAAATAGCATTTAAAAAAAAAAAATCGGACTTTTCTTATTAATGTATCTATGTAACTATGTAACAAGAAAGATTATTTATTTGCAAAATTTCCACGCGATCGGAATTTCCGACAACAAATGTTCGACGTGAGCCTGTTGTCGGAAATGTCCGATCGCGTGTACGCGGCATTTGAATGACAATTGCGCGGTCATGCAACACTGTACTCATATGACAATTTTTTTATCATTTTTTTTTTTTTCACACAAAAAGAGCTTTCTTATGGTGGTATTTAATCACCACTGGGGGTTTTTTTTTATATTTTGCTAAATAAATAAGAAAAGGCCGAAATTTTTGAAAAAAAGAAAATGCATTTTTCTTCATTTCTGTTGTAATATTTTGCAAATAAATAATCTTTCTTCTTACATAGTTACAAAAAAGAGAAAAGGCAGAATTTTTTGGGAAAAAAAAACCCCTGCATTTTTCTTCATTTCTGTTATAAAATTTTCAAATAAATAATCGTTCTTCTTACATAGTTACATTAATAAGAAAAGGCAGACATTTTAGGGAAAAATAAAAAAAAGCATTTTTCTTTATTTCTGTTATAAGATTTTGCAAATAAATAATATTTCTTCTTACATAGTTACATAGATGCATTAATAAGAAAAGTCAAATTTTTTTTATTTTTTTTTTTAAATGCTCTTTTTTTTTTCATTTCTGTTATAATATTTTGAAAACATTTTTTTTTTTTTTTTTTACGATCGGAAATTTCCGACAACAAATGTTCGATGTGAGCCTGTTGTCGGAATGTCCGATCGTGCGTACGTGGCAAAAGTGTGACAGCGCTGAAAGCTGAAAATTGGCCTGGGCAGGATGAGGGGGGGGGGGGGGGGTAAGTGCCCGGTATTGAAGGGGTTAATAATACGGACGGAGATGTGTGTTTTTCTCATCCCTGGCTCTTATCTCATGTTTGCACAGCTCTCCACACCTTGTTAGTCACCGGGGCGGCTGGTTTTGGTGCCGTCACGAATACATTGTAGCGCAGTCACAGCGGCGGATACAATGTAGATTGCACAATCGATACATTGTACATTGCACAATCGATACATTGTACATTGCACAATCGATACAATGTACATTGCACAATCGATACATTGTGTTGTGTTCAGACTATTTTATACCAGGTGATCATTACGCCTCGTCTTGTTTTCCCAGCAGCCAAGAGGCCGGTGTCGCCCTACAGCGGGTACAATGGGCAGATGAGGAGCAGCGTGTACCAGCCGACAGAGATGGCGCTCATGAATAAGAACAAGGTAAGCGCCTGCGCTGCGCCTGCTCGCCTCTCCCTGCCAATGTTTTTCCTCCTCCAGAGTTGGCCGGAGCGGCTTGCGGTTTGCTCGGTGACTCTGCAGATTACACTGTGCCACTATTCACGGCGAACCGCGCGCCCCCCCTGCCAACACACAGACGCCGCTTCTTAAAGGGCCCCTCCACCCGTACTGACATAAACACCACGATGGGCTGGGACCCTCTCGGCAACAAACGTTATTGTCTGATACGTTGTAGCCGTTCTTAGTATTGGGTGCAAGAAAGTATCATTTTATGGGGCTCTGTACTCCCCTCCATGAAAAGTTGTTTGGAAATTTGAGAAAACTTTTTTTTTTTGCTCAAGCGCAGGGAGGGGTTGGGCTCTCTGTCAGGTTTTTATTGCTGTCTGAATTCCTGCTGGGGAGATTTATCTTCTTTATTTGTGCAGTTATCACCACCAGCACAGATAGGGCACCCAAGTTGTCACCCAAACAGGAAGAGAGGTAATATCTTCCAATGGGGACACGAGTGACTTCCTCTCACTTTGTAGAGATATCCTCTTACTTCCTGTTTGTCTCCAGGACAGGAAGTGAAGGGAAATCCCCCCCAGCAGGAAAAAAACAATCTAACAGGAGTTTTAAAAACAGGAAGAGAGGTGACATACAATTGGGGACACACTTTTCAGAGATATACTCTTACTTTCTGTTTTGTCTCCAGGAAGTGAAAGGAAATCTCCCCAACAGCCAGAAAAAAAATCTAACAGGAGTTTGAACCCCTTCCTACTCTGTCACAATTATAGTTGTCACCAAAACAGGAAGAGGGGCAATCTGCCAATTGGGATTTAAGTGACTTCCCTTCACTTTGTAGAGATATTTTCTTACTTGCTGTTTTGTCTCCAGGACAGGAAGTGAAGGGAAATTTCCCCAGCAGGGGAAAAAAAAATCTAACAGGAGTTTTAACCCCTTACTGCTCGTTTCCACTAGTTGTCACCAAAACAGGAAGAGAGATGACATACAATGGGGACACACTTTTCAGAGATATTCTCTTACTTTCTGTTTTGTCTCCAGGAAGTGAAGGGAAATCTCCCCAACAGCCAGAAAAAAAAGTCTAACAGGAGTTTGAATCCCTTCCTACTCTGTCACAATTATAGTTGTCACCAAAACAGGAAGAGGAGCAATCTGCCAATGGGGATTTAAGTGACTTCCCTTCACTTTGTAGAGATATTTTCTTACTTCCTGTTTTGTCTCCAGGAAGTGAAGGGAAATCTCCCCAACAGCCAGAAAAAAGAGTTTGAACCCCTCCCTACTCTGTCACAATTATAGTTGTCACAAAAACAGGAAGAGAGGTGACATACAATTGGGGACACACTTTTCAGAGATATTCTCTTACTTCCTGTTTTGTCTCCAGGAAGTGAAGGGAAATCTCCCCAACAGCCAGAAAAAAAAGTCTAACAGGAGTTTGAATCCCTTCCTACTCTGTCACAATTATAGTTGTCACTAAAACAGGAAGAGGAGCAATCTGCCAATGGGGATTTAAGTGACTTCCCTTCACTTTGTAGAGATATTTTCTTACTTCCTGTTTTGTCTCCAGGAAGTGAAGGGAAATCTCCCCAACAGCCAGAAAAAAGAGTTTGAACCCCTCCCTACTCTGTCACAATTATAGTTGTCACAAAAACAGGAAGAGAGGTGACATACAATTGGGGACACACTTTTCAGAGATATTCTCTTACTTCCTGTTTTGTCTCCAGGAAGTGAAGGGAAATCTCCCCAACAGCCAGAAAAAAAAGTCTAACAGGAGTTTGAATCCCTTCCTACTCTGTCACAATTATAGTTGTCACCAAAACAGGAAGAGGAGCAATCTGCCAATGGGGATTTAAGTGACTTCCCTTCACTTTGTAGAGATATTCTCTTACTTCCTGTTTTGTTTCCAGGACAGGAAGTGAAGGGAAATCCCCCCCAGCAGAAAAAAAAATCTAACAGGAGTTTTAACCCTTTAATACTCTTTTCCACTTATAGAGTTCACCAAAACAGGAAGAGAGGTGATATAAAATGGGGACACACTTTGTAGAGACATCCTACTACTTCCTGTTTAGTCTCCAGGACAGGAAGTGAAGCGAAATCTCCCCAACAGCCAGACAAAAAAAATCTAACAGGAGTTTTAACCCCTTCCTATGGAACTATATTCCAATTATAGTTGTCACCAAAACAGGAAGAGAAGCAATCTGCAAATGGGGGTTTAATTGACTTCCCTTCACTTTGTAGAGATATCCTCTTACTTCCTGTTTTGTCTCCAGGACAGGAAGTGAAGGGATATCTAAGCAGGAAATAGCCAGCCAAAAAAAAAATCTCCCAGGAGTTAACCTCTTCCTTCTCTAGTCATTCATAAATCAATCCACTCCCCCATCCCTCCATGTCTCCATCCATCCATGTCTCCATGCTTTATATTACTGATAAAATTACCCCCTAGCATTTCTGGCCGTGGCCAACTTGAGTAAGGGCAGATAACTCGTGTAGCATTTACTTCCTGGAATCAACCTGCCCTTAGCTCAGGCATGCAGGCAGGAGGGCGTGCTCAGCTTAGAAAGCCCCTCCGACATCGTAGAGAACATCCAATGCCTGATTACCAAATAGACAGAGTAGGTAACAGCCTATGGGCCATTCCGTTTAAGGGTCCCTTAGATTCAAACAGTGTAAGTCACCTTCAATCCAGAAGCCTACCCTGCAATACTTTTTTTCCTGCCACTAGATGTCCTCGGTCTGCTAACCAGTATCATTCAACCCACTTCCTCTGAGCCCAGGTCACCCCCAGCCTGTGACTGGACAGTGATGAGTTGGCCTCTCTGTCACTCTGCTCTCTTCTCCTATCAGCGTGCTTCTTGCCAGCACATGAACCTTTGGCTCTTCTCACACTCCAGGTCATTTGTGTCTTTCCTATCTTTCAGGAGTTCAGCGTTTAGAAAAACAAACTCGGAATAGACCTAAAGTGTACCTGTCATAAGAGAAATACAGGAAAATGAAAACTAGAGGCAAACAGCTGCTTGTCTACTGTTGGCTGCCTGGCTGGTATGCTGACCCTCTAGCTTAACCACTTCCTGCCGGGCCTATAGCAAAGTGACGGGCGGGCGGTGGTTCAGTTATCCTGACTGGACGTCATATGACAGACAGGAGTAGAGGAGAGCCAATCGTCATCTCTCCCGACAGGGGGGGGGGGTCTGCACTGATTGTTTATCAGCGCAGCCTACCTGTGGATGCCCACACTGGACCACCAGGGATGCCGCCATGATCCCCAGGGATAACCATAACAGATGGATGACCAGGGATGCCACCCATGGCCACCAGGGATGCCATCATTATTTTCTGCTAGGAAATGACTTGGCACACCCAAACATGATATATATATATATATATATATATATATTTTTGTGAGCAGAGACCCTAGAGAATAAAATTGTGGTTGCAATATTTTATGTCACACCGTATTTGCGCAGCGGTTTTTAAAACACAATTTAAAAAAAAATTTTTTTGATTAATTTTTTGAAAAACTAAACAGTAAAGTAAAAGTAAAGCCCAATTTTTTTGTATAATGTGAAAGAAGATGTTACACCGTGAGAATCGTGATCCTTATTCCAAGCATTCTCATTTTAGCCAGAATCGTGCAGCTCAGTGACCATCAGTGCTGCCTATCAGTGCCCATTAGTGCCACCTCATCAGTGCTGCCTATCAGTGCCCATTAGTGCCACCTCATCAGTGCTGCCGGCTTTTTGTTTCCCCAGCAGTGTCCACCAGTGCCACCTATCAGTGCCCACAAATACTGCCTATCAGTGCCCATCAGTGCCACCTACCAGTGTCCTTCAGTGCTGCCTATCATTGCCACCTATCAGTGCCCGTCAGTGTCACCTATCAGTGCAGCCTTATCAGTGCCCATCAGTGCTGCCTCATCAGTGCCCATCAGTGCCGCCTCATCAGTGCCCATCAGTGCCACCTACCAGTGTCCTTCAGTGCTGCCTATCATTGCCACCTATCAGTGCCCGTCAGTGTCACCTATCAGTGCAGCCTTATCAGTGCTGCCTCAGCAGTGCCCATCAGTGCTGCCTCATCAGTGCTACCTCATCAGTGCCCATCAGTGCCACCTCATCAGTGCCCATCAGTGCCACCTCATCAGTGCCATCAAAATTTTAGTTTTTTTTGTTATTTGTTGCACAAAAAATAAAAACCCCAGCAGTGATCAAATACAACCAAAAGAAAGCTCTATTTGTGGGAACAAAATGCAAAAAAAAATTTGTTTGTGTACAGTTTGGTATGACCGTGCAATTTGTAATTTAAAGTGCGACAGCGCCCGGACTGGCCAGGAAGGGGGTAAAAGTGCCCGGTATGGAAGTGGTTAAGTACCTTGTCACCCGGGAACAAGTATACACGCCAGAAGAGTCAGAGAGAAATATAAGTCAGGGACTCAAAGCGATGAAGCCAAAGGCTCGCCATGAGACCCCCAAGCAACAAACGTTTTCAGAAGGGGGTCGGCAGTCGCCGTCTACCATACTTCTGTTATGACAGGTTCACTTTACAGGGTCTGCTCTGCCGCCGAATCCTCTGTGCGCTCCCAGCTGGAGATGCAAATTATCTTCTTCCTGATGCTAAATATGTCTCTGGATGTAACATGACCGAGCGCTAAAAAAAGATGGAAAATAAGGATGTGGTCTGCAGAGGCCACCGAGTTATAGAAAAACATGAAAAAGGAGAATCTTTATATATATATATATATGTGTGTGTATATATATATATATATATATATATATATATTATATAGGGAGAGAGAGAGACATACAGTATCTCACAAAAGTAAGTACACCCCTCACATTTCTGTAAATCTTTTCTTCTATCTTTTCATGTGACAACACTGAAGAAATGACACTTGTCTACAATGTAAAGTAGTGAGTGTGCAGCTTGTATAACAGTGTAAATTTGCCGTCCCCTCAAAATAACTCAACACACAGCCATTAACCACCTCAGCCCCCCGTAAGGATTTTCCCCCCTTCCTGACCAGGCCATTTTTTTGCGATATGGCACTGCATCGCTTTAACTGACAATTTGCGCGTTTGTGCGGCGTTACGCCCAAACAAAATCCTTTCTTGTGGTGGTATTTGATCACCTCTGCAGGTTTTTATTTTTTGCACTATAAACAAACAAAGATCGACAATTTTGAAAAAAAAAAACTATTGTTTTTTACTTTTTGCTATAATACATATCCAAAATATAAATATATATATATATATATATATATATATATATATATATATACATATATTAAAAAATTATCAGTTTAGATTGATATATTCTTCTACATATTTTTGTAAAAAAAGAAAAAAAAAATCACAATAGGGTGTATATTGATTGGTTTGCGCAGAAGTTATAGCGTCTACAAAATAGGGGATAGATTTATGGCATTTTTTTTTTTTTTTTACTAGTAATGGCGGCGATATGCGATTTTTGGCGGGGCTACAACATTGCAGCTGACAGATCTAACATTTTTGACACTTTTTTTGGGACCCTTGACATTTATACAGTGATCAGTGCTATAAATAGCCACTGATTACTGTTTAAATGTCACTGGCAGGGAAGAGGTTAACACTAGGGGGCGATCAAGGGGTTAAATGAGTTCCCTAGGTGTGTTCTAACTGCAGGGGGGATGGGCTCACTGGAACATGACAGAGATTGCTGTTCCCAAGCACTGGTCACTAGTCACCTGTCAGAACAGGGAATCGCCTTGTTTACAAAGGCAGTTCCCTGTTCTGCCTCTGTAATAGGCGATCGTGGGTCGCTGTCGGACATTGAGTCTGCCCCACCCAGAGGGCACGCTTCTGCAGAGTGCAGTGGCCGCTCGCTATCGCACTTGCACGAGCCTCCGTACAGCTATGGCGATTCATGCAGGAGAGTCGACCTGCAGCCGTATAACGACGCAAGCTGGTCGGTAAGCGGTTAATGTCTAAACCTCTGGCAACAAAAGTGAGTACACCCCTAAGTGAAAATGCCCAAATTGGGCCCAAAGTGTCAATATTTTGTGTGGCCACCATTATTTTCCAGCACTGCCTTAACCCTCTTGGGCATGGAGGTCACCAGAGCTTCACAGGTTGCCACTGGAGTCCTCTTCCCCTCCTCCATGACAACATCACAGAGCTGGTGGATGTTGGAGACCTTGCTCTCCTCCACCTTCCGTTTGAGGATGCCCCACAGATGATCAATAGGGTTTAGGTCTGGAGACATGCTTGGCCAGTCCATCACCTTTACCTTCAGCTTTTATAGCAAGGCAGTGGTGGTGTTGGAGGTGTGTTTGGGGTGGTTATCATGTTGGAATACTGCCCTGCGGCCCAGTCTCTGAAGGGAGGGGATCATGCTCTGCTTCAGTATGTCACAGTACATGTTGGCATTCATGGTTCCTTCAATGATCTGTAGCCCCCCCAGTGCCGGCAGCACTCATGCAGCCCCAGACCATGACACACCCGCCACCATGCCTGACTGTAGACAAGACACACTTGTCTTTGTCCTCCTCACCTTTTTGCCCCCACACACTCTTGCACTCTTGTCACCATCTGACACCAAATACGTTTATCTTGGTCTCATCAGACCACAGGACATGGTTCCAGTAATCCATGTCCTTAGTCTGCTTGTCTTCAGAAAACTGTTTGCGGACTTTCTTGTGCATCATCTTTAGAAGAGGCTTCCTTCAGGGATGACAGCCATGCAGACCAATTTGATGCAGTGTGCGGCGTATGGTCTGAGCACTGACAGGCTGACCCCCCCCACCCCTACAACCTCTGCAGCAATGCTGGCAGCACTCATACGTCTATTTCCCAAAGACAACCTCTGGATATGATGCTGAACACGTGACCTCAACTTCTTTGGTGGACCATGGCGAGGCCTGTTCTGAGTGGAACCTGTCCTGTTATACCACTGTATGGTCTTGGCCACCGTGCTGCAGCTCAGTTTCAGGGTCTTGGCAATCTTCTTATAGCCTAGACCAGTGATGGCGAACCTTGGCACTCCAGATGTTTTTGAACTACATTTCCCAAGATGCTCATGCACTCTGCAGTGTAGCTGAGCATCATGGGAAATGTAGTTCCAAAACACCTGGGGTGCCAAGGTTCGCCATCACTGGCCTAGGCCATCTTTATGTAGAGCAACAATTCTTTTTTTTCAGATCCTCAGAGCGTTCTTTGCCATGAGGTGCCATGTTGAACTTCCATTGACCAGTATGAGAGAGTGAGAGCGATAACACCAAATTTAACACACCTGCTCCCCATTCACACCTGAGACCTTTGTCACATGACACCAGGGGAGAGAAAATGGCTAATTGGGCCCAATTTGGACATTTTCACTTAGGGGTGTACTCACTTTTGTTGTCACACTTCTTTTCCTAGGGTTACAATGGCCTTCATTCTATATCTATGGAGGAAAAAGGGTTGTCACTCTAGTCTGCTCTCCTCACTTGGACTACAAACACCCACCCCCCTTTCTTTACCTCCATTACATGGAGTGGGGGAGGGTGTTTGTATTACAGAGAAGGTAGTTGGAAAGGCTGATAACATATACCAGTGATGGCGAACCTTGGCACCCCAGATGTTTTGGAACTACATTTCCCATGATGCTCATGCACTCTGCAGTGTAGTTGAGCATCATGGGAAATGTAGTTCCAAAACATCTGGGGTGCCAAGGTTCGCCATCACTGACATATACTATCACACAGTCAGGTTCAGGTTACAGGAAGTGACAAGGACACCGCTCTTCTGGCAGGATCTCTGTGCAGGGTTTTTGTTTTTTTATTATTTTTTTGTTTTTGTTTTTGTTTTTTTATTTAGTTGAGTATAGATCTATGTTTGTGCCAAGTATTTTTGCTACCTCTACCAGAAGTTTATTCCAAGCATCAACTACCCTTTCAGTCAACTTCTTCCATACAGGGCCGGATGTGTTTTGTCTGTATTTACTACGACTCATGGAATAGTTATTGATTTGTGATCGATGGATATGCCTTTGGCCACATTAAACCTTTTTTCTTATCTTTGTTGACAGTCGGAACTCCCGTATGAAATCATCATCCCCAGAGCCACTGCCAACACCCACCCAGTCTCCAGCGGAAACTCCACACTGCGGGCAGAGGACGCCTACCCTGCGCAAAACCGCCAAAATGCAAACAACGGACAGGTATAATCACCAGCTGCATACATAGCGATCGGCTTGTTATGATTTTAATTTTTTATTTATTTATTTTTATTTAAATCTGTATTAAACCCAAAAGCAAACATTTTCATTCTATGGCAGCTTACCAATCCTTAGATGGTTTCCTTTCCAGGCTTTCGTTTTTTCTATTTCCATCTGGCGATCTTGCCAGTAAGTCTGTTTATTTGATGAGCTTGTTTTGCTCAAAAAGATGTAGCAGTTAGAGAGTTGAAACAAACCACCTGTCACTGACAGGGGTGTTTTACAATGATCAGCTTTTTTTTTTTATTATTGATGTAAAACCTGTATAAAAGCAATCTAAAGACAAAAAAAAGGGGAAAGAAAAACCCAACAAATAGTGTTACTGCAGATGAAGAAAGGTTCCAGTTACTGAGAATTGTTTTTTTTTTTTTTTACATTTTGGGTATAAATAAATAAATTATAAATGAATAAAAGAAAGGAAGATGTTGTGTAAAAGGAGAAGTGATACAAGAAATGAAAGAAAAACAAACAAATAAGAAAAAAAAAAAAAAAAAAAAAAAATATATATATATATATATATATATATATTTTTTTTTTTTTTTCTTATTTGTTTGTTTTTCTGGTTTCATTTCTTGTATCACTTCTCCTTTTACACAACATCTTCCTTCTTTTTTTATTTATATTTATATATATATATATATATATATATATATATATATATATATATTCATTCAGCAAAAAATATATATAAATGTAGGTAAAGGAAAAGGGGAGATATTAGTGCTGTTAACTACAGATTACTACGGGGTTAAATAGGAGCAATTATTGTTTTGGTGGGTAGAATATCTACAGCAGAATAGCATAACCATTAGCAGAAAAAAAAAAAAAAAAATATATATATATATATATATATATATATATATAATCAGCAAAAAAAATTACATATGTATGTATGTGTGTGTATATATATATATATATATATATATATATATATATATATATATATATAAAATATAATGTGTGTGTAGGTAGAGGAAAGGGGGAGGTATTAGTGCTTTAGTGCTGTTAACTACAGATTACTAAGGGGTTAAATAGGAGCAATTATTATTTTAATGAGTAGAACATCTACAGCAGAATAGGAGGAACATTGGCAGAAAACATTATATATATATATATATATATATATATATATATATATATATATATATATATATATATATATATATATATATATATATATATATATATATGATATATGTATATTTATTTATTTTATTTTAATTTATTTTTGTTTTGCTGGGTTCATTTCTGCTTTTACATAACATCTTCCTTCTTGTTTTTATTTATTTTATATATATATATATATATATATATATATATATATATATATATATATAATTTTTTTTTTTTTTTTTTTTTATTTGTCTGTTTTGCTGGTTTCTTTTCTGGTATCACTTCTCCTTTTACATAACATCTTCCTTCTTTTTTATTTATATTTATATATAAATAATAATAATAAAAAAAAAAAAAAATATATATATATATATATATATATATATATATATATATATATATATATATATATATATATATATATATATATAGATAGATAGATAGATAGATAGATAGATAGATAGATAGATAGATAGATAGATAATATATTCAGCAAAAAAATGATATATATGTAGGTAAAGGAAAAGGGGAGGTATTAGTGCTGTTTAACTACAGATTATTAAGTGGTTGGGTTAAATAGGAGCAATTATTATTTTGGTGGGTAGAATATCTACAGCAGAGTAGGAGGACCATAGTGTGCTAGGTATGTCCAAAGTACTTAATTTAGGCTGTTAAGTGCTCTACCACCTGTCTGCTCACCCCACCATACTCTCCATCCTATAAGCCTAGGTATGTATGTATCCCACCAACACTCACCACGCCCTAATTTCATTTTCTTTTCCTTTTGCTTTAGTCAAACTCCCCGTACAACCAATGGTGAGACCCGGATCTTACGACAAGCTGGAATTCACCCTCCTGAGGAATCGGCTGCAACAATGACTTATCGGACTTGTGACTATGGAGCGTTCTTTGTACAAAGCCACGGCCGCCACGAACAACCTTCCCAGGGACTGATCTATACCAGGCCGAAGGCTTAGAAAAATGCAGATGGAGCCTGCCGCCCATCCCCTGCCCCCCCCCCCCCCCCGAGGATCCCGCAGCAGCCAATCAAACTCATGGAGGGTCAGCTGTCACGAGAAGGTCAAGATTGGTCAATGACAGGTTACCATGGCGTTACATTTTGCAGCCGTTCAGCGGCTGAGGCTTTGTTTGCACAGTCTTTCCATTTTCCAAGGGCGTCATTCGCCCCCTCCCATCGCCGAAGGCAGCCATTTTTGAAAAGTTGTGTCTCCCGAAAGCATGGACCTGTCAAAGTGTCTGAGGGAAGGGCAAAATTTTGTTGGCCATGGCCACCAAGAGGATTCCCTGGCGGGAGCCTTCTGAGGATCTTGGCTATAACGAGGTATTGCTTTTGACGCACTGTGGTGTAAAGTATGGCGGTTAAGGCATATGTGTACCCCCAGCTGCCTTTTCATCTTGGGGGGGGGGGGGTAAAAACTATGCCTTAAAGCAGAGCTAATCCCCCTCATATCCTTTACAGCCGAGGGTGCGTCAGTTTCGGCCTCCGAAAAAAAAAACAGGTCCATCTGACCAAAATTGGGAACATTTGGCGCTATATGAGCCATCAGCCTGATGGTCTAGGGTACAAAATGGCTGCCTTCGGCATGTACACTAGAAGAGCCTTTCTCAACCCTTGGTCATTACCAGTACCATTTATTCAAAATCTTGAGGGACCCCAGTCTAAAATGTAAAAAAAAAAAGAAATGCATAAAAAATTCAAGCCAAACTTTCATCCTTGACTAAGGTTTGGTATGGACTTTAAGGTAAAAAAAAAAAAAAACTGTGTGGGGGTGGGGGGCTTGGGCACCCAAAATCCATTCCAGAACCTGGCTGGCCAGGAAAGGGAGCATGCACCCTCCCCTGCCCACCACCAACAACCATACATGCCCCCAACATTAGAAAGGAGCCGAGGGGCCCATAAAACTCCCCAAAAATGCCCCACAGAGTACATTGTCCAGCAGTGTGGGTCCATCATCCATCACAATTAATGGCTTCCGAGGACCAGACAAAAAAAAAAAAAACATGACGACCTGTTGAGATGATCTGCTCCCATTGGACTCCCACCACGACCGGCAGCTAAATGTAAACAAAGGGGCTGGGCATGTTGGCTGACCATATTCCTGTCCACAAGGCAGCCTTTCTCCACGAGATGCCATCTAGTTTCCTCAGGGGTGCTACCAGCCAGGGGATCCAGATGACATCATTGGCCAAATATGGTCATGACCTTATATGGTCAATGATGCCTCCTGGGATCCCCGGCTGGTAGAACCCCTGAGGAAACTAGACGGCACCTCGCTGGAGAAGGGCCATTTTGTAGACATTTTTCTTTTCGTTTTAATTCACCTTTGACAGCACCCCTGACTAAACTAGATGGTACCCTAGGGTACCACGGCACCTTGGTTGAGAAAGGCTGCACTAGACAGGTCCACTTTTTACCTTAATGGCAATATATAATGTTTTTTTCTAGTCTTGGGGCAATAAGGAGATCAGCTGCTGCATTTATGCTACCATATATCCCTGTGCCTTTGAGGACTACTCAGGCTTATTCAAGAAAGCAAAGGGCAAACCCCTGGGGACCAATTATAATTGAGCAACATAAACTCTACCAACCAATCAGAATTTTGTATTATAACCCATACCAACCAATCGGAATTTATCATCATAAACCCTATCAACCAATCAGAATATATCGTCATAACCCTTACCAACCAATCAGAATTTAGCATCATAACCCTACCAACCAATCAGAATTTGTCATAACCCCTACCAACCAGTCAGAATTTATAATCCTAAACCCTATCAACCAATCAGAAGTTATTATCATAACCCCTACCTACCAATCAGAATTTAGCATCATAACCTCTACCAACCAATTAGAATTTAGTATTATAACCCCTACCAACCAATCAGAATTTAGCATTATAACCCCTATCAACCAATCAGAAGTTATTGTCATAACCCCTACCTACCAATCAGAATTTAGCAGCATAACCCCTACCAATCAATCAGAATTTATCGTCATAACCCTTACCAACCAATCAGAATTTACCATCATAACCCTACCAACCAGTCAAAATTTGTCATAACCCCTACCAACCAGTCAGAATTTAGCATCATAACCCTATCAACTAATCAGACTTTATTGTCATAAAGCCTACCATCCAATCAGAATCTACCATCATAACCTCTACCAACCAATCAGAATTTAGTATTATAACCCCTACCAGCCAATCAAAATCTATCATCATAACCCTCACCAACCAATCAGAATTTATTGTCATAATCCCTACCAATCAATCAAAATTTAGCATCATATCCACTACCAGCCAATCAAAATTTAGTATCATAACCCCTACCAACCAATCAGAATTTAACATCATATCCAATACCAACCAATCAAAATTTTGTGTCATAACTGCTACCAACCAATCAGAATTTATCGTTATAAAATGTACCACCCAATCAGAATTTATCATCATAACCCCCTACAAACCAATCAGAAATTATTGTCATATCCCCTACTAACCAATCACCATTGATCTATCACTGATCAGATTTAAGTGAGACGCCCTCTGATGGTCTGGCGCGGGTTGCCTGTCACAATCAGCGCTCCTTTCTTGAGTAAGCCCGATCGATGGCCTGATAGTCCTCCATTTCACCGATAATTTGCGGGGTGGCGCCCGCCGCCTTATAAAGCGAATCGATATTTCTACGTCTCTATTATGTACCTGAATTTCTGTATAATAATATAATGTAAAGAATGTTATTTTTACACTGTTTTTTGCGTGTGAACGTGCGAATGTGGCATGAATGAACTGGTTCTGCGGGGGAGGCGTTTATCTGCATTCCTCTCCGCCCTCCTCAGCGGGAGCCAATCCCGCACTGGTTTCCAGAAGAGAACGTGTGCGCTTATTTAAATCGACCAGGAATCCTTGTAAAATTCGTCCTCTCCGGAGGCGTCTTGTCTCTACGTTTGTATATTTTTGTTTCCGGTAATATTAAATAAAACATTTATTTAAACGAAAATCGTGTCATTGTTGCGTTTGTTTGTTCTTTTTTCTTTACGGTTGGCACCTTTGCGAATTGTTGATGGACGGCTTTGCTTACCTTGTGTTGTGCATGCTCCTCGCACGAACGCTTGTGAAAAGTCCCGCTGACAGGACTGCGACGGGGACTTTCCAACCGCATGTCACGCCCCTGTTTGATCCGAGAATTTTCCATTCCATGTAATTCTGTCTTCTCACTGAATATATTTATTCTGAGCTTATTATCAAAGATCTAAAAGTCTTTATGCTCTAAGGAGAGTGTTCTATCCTATTTATTAAAATTAGTTCTAAAAAGTAAAAAAACAAAACAAACAAAAAAAACATAGAAATGTAAAAATTTAATATTGTATACAAAGATTTCAAAATTGAACCAGAATTGGAAATATAAAATATTAAATACAATTATTTAAAAATGTAATTAATGATGGGAATATAAAATATTGCATGCAAAGATTTAAAGATATAATCAGTAATAGAAATATAAAATATTAAATACAAATATTTCAAAATTAATGATGGAAATATAAAATATTGCATACAAAGATTAAAAAATATAATCAGTAATGTAAAAATGTAATATTGTATAGAAAGATTTCAAAACCTAACCAGTAATGGAAATATACAATATTAAATACAATTATTTAAATATTTTATTAATGATGGAAATATAAAATATTGCATACAAAGGTTCAAAAAAATTTAATCAGTTATGTAAAAATTAAATATTGTATACAAAGCTTTCAAAATTTAACCAGTAATGGAAATATTTCAAAATTTAATTAATGATGGAAGTATAAAATATTGCATACAAATATTTAAAAATATAATCATTAACGGAAATATAAAATATTGTATACAAATAATAAAAAAGTATCAGTAATGTAAATATAAAATATTGTATAAAAATAAAAAAAATGTAATCAGTAATGTAAATATAAAATATTGTTTACAAATAAAATACTTAATCAGTAATGTAAATATAAAATATTGTATAAAATTTTTTTTTTAATCAGCAATAGAAATATAAAGTATTGTATACAAATATTTAAAAATTTAATGGAGTATTAGAAATTTAAATCACTGTATAAAAATATGTAAATACAATTATTTCTAAATTAATGATGGAAATATAAAACATTGCATACAAAGATTATAAAATATAATCAGTTATGTAAAAATTAAATATTGTATACAAAGCTTTCAAAATTTAACCAGTAATGGAAATATTTCAAAATTGAATTAATGATGGAAATATAAAATATTGCATACAAATATTTAAAAATATAATCATTAACGGAAATATAAAATATTGTATACAAATAATAAAAAGTATCAGTAATGGAAATATAAAATATTGTATAAAAATAAAAAATATGTAATCAGTAATGTAAATATAAAATATTGTTTACAAATAAAATATTTAATCAGTAAATATAAAATATTTTATAAAAAAAAAAAAAATTTAATCAGCAATAGAAATATAAAGTATTGTATACAAATATTTAAAAATGTAATGGAGTATTAGAAATTTAAATCACTGTATAAAAATATGTAAAAAAAAAACAGTAATGTTAATACAAATTAAAAATGGAAATATAAAATATTGTATTCAAATAATAAAAAAGTATCAGTAATGGAAATATAAAATATTGTATAAAAATACAAAAATGTAATCAGCAATGGAAATATAAAATATTGTTTACAAATAAAATACTTAATCAGTAATGGAAATGTAAAGCATTGGTTACAAATATTAAAAAATTTAATGGAGTATTGGAAATTTAAATCACTGTATAAAAATAAGTAAAAAAATAATCAGTAATGTTAATATAAAATAATGTAAACAAATATTTAAAAATATAATCAGAAATGGAAATATAAAATATTGTATACAAATAATAAAAAAATAAACAGCAATGGAAATATAAAATATTGTACAAAAATTCAAAAAATGTAATCAGTAATGGAAATATAAAATATTGTTTACAAATAAAATACTTAATCAGTAATTGAAATGTAAAGCATTGCTTACAAAGTTTTAAAAATGTAATCAGTAATAGAAATATAAAGTATTGTATACAAATATTTAAACGTGTAATGGAGTAATGGATATTTAAAACACTGTATAAAAATATTTGAAAAAATAATCAGTAATGTTAATATAAAATGATATAAACAAAGATTTAAAAATATAATCAGAAATGGAAATATAAAATATTGTATACAAATAAAAAACAATTCAGTAATGGAAATATAAAGTGTTGTATACAAAGATTTTAAATGTAATCATTAATAGAAATATTAAATATTGCATAGAAAGATTCAGTACTGTCATGTTCAGAGTTAAACGTAGTCTCCTTTTCATTTCATGTTTTCCGGTCTCTTCTTAGCTGCTCTGCTGAAAAGAAAAATCCTGGTCCACCCCCCCCAACCAGTCAGGTTGGATTGTCCCTAAGGGCTCTTTTTTTCTGCCTGTAAATGCACCTCTATGTTAGCCTATGTGTCCAGAAAAACAACAACTTTTATTCCTTAAGTGCTAAAAATGTATAGAGCTGCCCTCAAAAGCAAAACTACAAATTATAATCTAGTATCCAATATCAACAAATAAGCAATAAATATCATCCGGTGACCACATGTGTTCTGGCTGAGCCCGGCTGACTCTCTGCATTTCCAACTTGTCCAAAACACAAAAAAAAACTTTGGAAAGTTTTTTAAAAGCAAAACTAAAGTTCCACAATGATTCACTGGGAACAGGTGGGCATTTTATTGCAGGAGAGGCATACAATGATCTTCCCAGTGGATGGCTGTGCGGGGGGGGGGGGGGGTGTGCGGAAGTCTTGGCCATTGGAGGACAGGCAGGCTGTGCAGGGGAGCATGTCAGCACAAGTCATGGTCTTTGGAGTACAGGCAGGCTGTGCAGGGGGGCGTGTCAGCACAAGTCTTGGCCATTGGAGGACAGGCAGGCTGTGCAGGGGGGAGTGTCAGCACAAGTCTTGGCCATTGGAGGACAGGCAGGCTGTGCAGGGGGGCGTGTCAGCACAAGTCTTGGCCATTGGAGGACAGGCAGGCTGTGCAGGGGGGAGTGTCAGCACAAGTCTTGGCCATTGGAGGACAGGCAGGCTGTGCAGGGGGGCGTGTCAGCACAAGTCTTGGCCATTGGAGGACAGGCAGGCTGTGCAGGGGGGGGGGGGGTGTCAGCACAAGTCTTGGCCATTGGAGGACAGGCAGGCTGTGCAGGGGGGAGTGTCAGCACAAGTCTTGGCCATTGGAGGACAGGCAGGCTGTGCAGGGGGGCGTGTCAGCACAAGTCATGGTCTTTGGAGTACAGGCAGGCTGTGCAGGGGGGCGTGTCAGCACAAGTCTTGGCCATTGCAGGACAGGCAGGCTGTGCAGGGGGGAGTGTCAGCACAAGTCATGGTCTTTGGAGTACAGGCAGGCTGTGCAGGGGGGCGTGTCAGCACAAGTCTTGGCAATTGGAGGACAGGCAGGCTGTGCAGGAGGGAGTGTCAGCACAAGTCTTGGCCATTGTAGGACAGGCAGGCTGTGCAGGGGGCGTGTCAGCACAAGTCATGGTCTTTGGAGGACAGGCAGGCTGTGCAGGGGGCGTGTCAGCACAAGTCTTGGCCATTGGAGGACAGACAGGCTGTGCAGGGGGGAGTGTCAGCACAAGTCATGGTCTTTGGAGTACAGGCAGGCTGTGCAGGGGGGCGTGTCAGCACAAGTCTTGGCAATTGGAGGACAGGCAGGCTGTGCAGGAGGGAGTGTCAGCACAAGTCTTGGCCATTGTAGGACAGGCAGGCTGTGCAGGGGGCGTGTCAGCACAAGTCATGGTCTTTGGAGGACAGGCAGGCTGTGCAGGGGGCGTGTCAGCACAAGTCTTGGCCATTGGAGGACAGACAGGCTGTGCAGGGGGGAGTGTCAGCACAAGTCATCGCCATTGGAGGACAGACAGGCTGTGCACAGTGGGGCGTGGCAGCACAAGTCTTGGCCACTGGAGGACAGACAGGCTGTGCAGAGGGGAGGGTCAGCACAAGTCTTGGCTGTTGTAAGACAGGCAGGCAGTTCTTCCAGCACAACCAAAAAACCGACCACATTGGGTTTGATGCGCTCTCATGCCTGGTGTGTTCAGTCTGAAATTGTAAAGCAGGAGGACTGGCAGGGATCAGCAGGAATTTCACACACAGAAATACAAAGAGAACAGAAGACTTCTTCATACCAGTACTTGGTACAGCACATACAAATCAGGAATATGAAATGTTGGGGTGACATACTCTTTCTTTAACAGTGGACAGTGCAGTCTGCAGCCAGTCTGTTAGCTTGAAGAAGGGAGGGAGGGGGAGGAGGAGTGGAAGCACAGGGGGGGTTCCTTGCCATCCTAGTCTATGGGGCTGTGTGTTTCTATTGACGCACACCAGTGTAGGGAGACACAACTCTAATCCCTGCATGCAAGGGTGGAGTGGTGACCCCCCCCCCCTACCCCATCTGCCATTCGCTGGTGCCCCTCCGGAATCTCCATCTCACCAACGAACACTGAAAGGAACTGAAGCCGGCACCCCATAGAGCCCATGGAGGACATGAAGGTCTCTGATCGGCTCTACGGTATAGGAAACTAGAAGCAATGAGTACTGTTGTCACTTCCAGGTTCCCCCGAAAGTAAACGGCGCCATTTTTAAATGTTTGGTTTAAGAACGATTCTGGTGTGATCAGATTCTTTTAAGGCCGGGGAGACATGCGGGGTCTAATAGACTCCAGATCTCTCCAGCAAGAGTGCCTGTCACCGCTTATTGCTGTCACAAGTGACGTTTATATTCCTAAAAAAAAAATAGTAATAACAAAAATAAAGAGTGTAAAAATAAATAAAAATATTTTTAAAAAATTCGAAGCGCTACTGTGTTTGTGTACATCAAAAATTCATTAAAGTGTATATTTTTCCCATAAAAATAGCATTTTAAAAATCCACTGCTTTTGCTCTCAATATGTCAGTGGGTTTGTATTGTTCTGCTCTGATGGATACTTTATTCTATAAATAAAGAATTTGAAAAAAAAAATGTAAAATCCACTGATCAAATACCAAAATGGCAAAACCCACCAATTTATTTTCTAGGGTCTCTGTTAAAAAAATAAATAAATAAATATATATATATATATATATATATATATAAAAATAAATATATATATATATATATATATATATATATATATATATAATGATTTAATGTTTGGAGGTATTACATACTGATTTTTGAATGTAAACAAAGTGTCAGGAAAGGTCGGGTATAGATAAGGATTGGAGCCGACGGAGACTTTTCAGTGACATTTCACCTGAATTTCTCGGTGAAACGCCCATCAATCGCTTTCTTCTTAGAAAATGCCACTCTTTGTGTTTTCTTTAAAGTTGCAGCAAAAGCTGAAATATTTTGGTTCTCAGATACCCGATCATTACACCGACTGAAAGGCTGCGAATATCGGGAGATCTGAGAGTGACCGAGTGGAGGAATGAAGAACGACGTCCCATCAAAGGTCCATGCTGGTGTCACATGACTGCCTAAAATATTCCATCAATCCAATCATCTTTTGGATATTTACAGCCCATTCATGAAGGAAATAGTCCCCTCCCTTTGTGTGCACCAGCAGGGATTGTGGGGACTCCCCATAACGGGCACAGCAGGCACACAGACCCAGAAACTTGGCACAGGGATGGTGAGAACCCCTCATAATGGGCACAGCAGGGGTACAGACCGGGAACTCAGCAGAGGGATGGTGGGAACCCCTCATAATGGGCACAGCAGGTGTACAGACCTTCGAAATCTGGCACAGGGATGGTGGGAATCCCTCATAATGGGCACATCAGGTGTACAGACCTTCGAAATTTGGCACAGGGATGGTGGGAATCCCTCATAATGGGCACATCAGGTGTACAGACCTGGAAACTTGGCACAGGGATAGTGGGAATCCCTCATAATGGGCACAGCAGGTGTACAGACCCGGGAACTCAGCACAGGGATGATGGGAACCCCTCATAATGGGCACAGCGGTTGTACAGACCTGGGAACTCAGCACAGGGATGGTGGGAACCCCTCATAATGGGCACAGCAGGTGTACAGACCCGGGAACTCAGCACAGGGATGGTGGGAACCCCTCATAATGGGCACAGCGGTTGTACAGACCTGGGAACCCAGCACAGGGATGGTGGGAACCCCTCATAATGGGCACAGCAGGTGTACAGACCTGGAAACTTGGCACAGGGATAGTGGAAATCCCTCATAATGGGCACAGCAGGTGTACAGACCCAGGAACTCAGCACAGGGATGGTGGGAACCTCTCATAATGGGCACAGCTTGTTTGCATTACAGTAATCAATCACAAGGATTCAGTTGGGCATTATCCATTGTATTAAATTATAGAAATAACCTGTATCACCCCCGTCACACAGAGTACCAGAGAGAAAATCACACAAGTAGTTCCTTTTCTAAACAATGCTTTACTCTCTAGACCAGAATATACAGAACTCGGAGTATGGAAACTTCCCAGTTTGAGTTGTAAAGGCGGTTTAACAAGTACAGGGGTCACAGGTTCAGCCTCCGGCTCATCAATGTTCTGGTGCAAAGGTAATAATTGGAGAATAACCAGGGTGTGCCCCCCTCGGGCCTCATTTACACTAGAGGTTGCACTCTGAAAAGTAAACTGCATTTGGATTGCTCTTCAGTAAGCATTTGACAGGCAGTGAGGAGGCGTTGTATCACGTCCATACCGCCTGCTTTAACCCCTTGAACCCCGCACTGGCATGAATTTCACGTGGTTTTGGGGCAATTGCGGGGTGCACTCAATCGGTAGCCCATTGAGATGAATGGGCTGTCAAAAATGCATCGCGCAGAAACACATAAAATTGCGCACGCTCGGACGCACCTTTCATGGTGTGTACCGCCACCTGAAGGGGAACAGATATAAATCCTTCATAAGTAAAAGCAAACGCAGCAGAAATAATTATAAAATAATTATATTCTCGCCGTTGATGTGACGTAAGCGGCACGCTCACCTTTCATCATCTGTTCTAGAACTTTGCACAGGTAGCCGACCACACCCACTGATATCAGCTAACGAGACCGCCCCGCCCGGGCCGCCATGGACTATCCACACAATGCTATCGCTGTGCTGGAGATAAAGCAGCTGCCTGGTATTTACCGCGCTGGGCAAAGCGACGAGCCAATACAGAACTGAGAATGGAGCAGAACTAAGAGATGAAGATATTTCATGGAGAGAGACTTGCGGCTGTGCCCCACTTTTGCGTATTATGTGTAGGTTCCATGCTCCACCAATTTCTGTCCAGGAAAGGGCTCAGGAAAGTCCTTATTATTAAAGTGATCATTTACATTGTCTCTTCTATTTCTGTGTATGGATGAGGGCACTATATTATTATGGGAGGGGCAGTCCTTTGAGATTTCCTTCTGCTGGCGATCGTTGGGGACCTTTTATAGCGTTGGTACAAATACTAAACTCGCACTGTATAATTTACTTATACACAAGGGAAGTTTTGAACTGGATTTTTTGCGGTGCTTAAATCATGAATAGTACCAAGAAACAATTAAAATACCAGTATCGTACTTTTTATGTCATATGACAAAAGTTTTTTGTACCTAATTAAAATAGTTTGTAAACAAAAAAATATATATTATTATTATTTTATTTATACAATGTTAAAAAATGTTTTCTCTTTCATACATAAGAGAAAGGAGGGAGGTTAGCAGATTGTCCTTATATCATATTGTAGATGACATGATGATTATACAGTATATACTATCCCGACATGTTTCGCCCTCAATGGGCTTCCTCAGGGGATTGATTCAAACAATCATCACTATAAAACAAAAAGGAACAATACAATAACAGAGAAAGGGAAATATATGCATTGAACACGATAAAAAAAATCAACACTTTGGAATGGAACAGTATACAGTATGCATAAATTTGCCATCTCTACCCATTAACTAGCTTACCCACGCCAACCCTCAACACTGCCACGTCAAGGGGCCAAAAGGGACGCCACAGGTAAGAACCGGAACAATCTGTGCGGCCGTAGAGGGCCTACAAAGGACATACATAATATTTATTTTTTTTACTGAAAAAGCACATATTTCCCTTTCTCTGTTACTGTATTGTTCCTTTTTGTTTTATAGTGATGATTGTTTGAATTAATCCCCTGAGAAAGCTCATTGAGGGCGAAACATGTCGGGATAGTATATACTGTACAATCATCATGTCATCTACAATATGATATAACGATCTGCTAACCTCCCTCCTTTCTCTTATGTATGAAAGAAAAAAAAAACTTGTTAACATTGTATAAATAAAACGTTTTATATTTTAATTGTTTCTTGGTACTATTCATGATTTAAGCACCGCCAAAAATCCCGTTCAAAACTTCCCTTGTGTATATATACTGTATTCAGGGATGTTAACGCAAATCTTTATTATTTTGTGGAAATAACATGGTATGGGCGGATTTCTTGCCAGTCACAGGCTTTGTCACGCCCCTCCAGCCTGTGTCTTAGATTGATGGAGGCTTCACCTCCCTGTTATTCTAAGTGTCCACGAAGTATCCCACAACTCCCTATGCCCTATTCTTGTTAATCAGTAATAACTGCAAGGCAACCCCCTAGACCAGTGATGGCGAACCTTGGCACCCCAGATGCTTTGGAACTACATTTCCCATGATGCTCAGCAACACTGCAAAGCGCATTAGCATCATGGGATATGTAGTTCCAAAACATCTGGGGTGCCGAGGTTCGCCATCGCTGCCCCTAGAGCGTTTATTGAGCCGGAGGAGTGACTGTTGCTGTGTGCTTGGCTGCCTTTGGGAGAAGAATCTGGGACAAGTCTAGCGCCCCCCCCTCGCTGGGGTGAGAGCTACTCTACTAATAGGTGGAAAATTTCAGCTTGTTCTCGGCTCTCCAGAGGAGCACTGTTCTTTTTTTTTTTTTTACATTTTATTTAATTATATTTTATTAAAGCTTATTCTTTCCTTCAGACTTTTCCTATTTTTTTTTTTTTGTTACTTTATCCCCCCCCCCCCCCATAGGAGCACATTCCAGCTCGGCGCCCTGTCCTGTGTACACACGGAGGCAAACTTCCTGAAATCTATTACCCCTAAATAAACTATTCAGTTCCCTTGCCAGCCGAGCGCCTTCGCTGACCTCTCCGTACTTGGCAAAAAAATAAATTACTAAATTGGACTTCCTTCCCCCTTTAGGCAGCCCCCTGCCCCCTGCAGATCTGGTTACACTTAGGGGGGGAACACAGTATAGACACGGGTAGGTCTGGGGGGTGGGGGGTGTGGGGGGGGGTCTGTTTCCTGAAGGAATTAGGAAGTGTAGATATTTGACCCGGAGATTCAGGATTTGGAGGTATTTCCACTGTCAGCTGTTGTTTACAAGTTCAGTTCAGGAAGCTGGGTACTTTGTAAAATGTTGTTGGGGCCCCAGGGCCAAGCAAATGATCGATCGTTCAATATGCATCCGGACAATCGCTGTTGTAACCAGCCCCCCCCCCCCCCCCATCTCATAGAATAACAGCTAAAACAATCTCGCAGAGTTATGTCACCATTGTTCTGCAGAAGAGCGTCCCGT
Organism: Lithobates pipiens; assembly: GCF_037356315.1. Classification (NCBI taxonomy): domain Eukaryota; kingdom Metazoa; phylum Chordata; class Amphibia; order Anura; family Ranidae; genus Lithobates; species Lithobates pipiens. The sequence continues at coordinate 14,208,120 of NW_027507789.1, forward strand.
CACATTGTTAAGCTGAGTGTTCAGAGTTTTATATAACCCATTCATGTCTAAGCCTATTTCTGACGTTTGTTGCTTACAAGTTAAAATCCGTATTTAGAACCCACAAACATTATATGTGTATTTTTTTGCCGAGGCCACATATGTGCCTACGGTCGACGCTAAGGGGTTAAACCCTGAAAATGAACTTCTCTTGTCTGCTCACGTCTGCTGTGTTAAATGCAAACTCCATCTTTCCAATCATGTTTCATGTTACATCCATATTTAGAATGAAATGTGAAAAATAGTTGCACTCTCCAACCCCAAGGCCACCAGAAATCATTGGGCAACATTGGTGCCTGTGGGTGCAGTAATAACCCCCAGCAGTGTTGCCATTGAGTGCAGTAATAACCCCCATCATTGGTGTCAGTGGGTGCAGTCATAACCCCCAGCATTGGTGTCAGTGGGTGCAGTAATAACCCCCAGCATTGGTGTCAGTGGGTGCAGTCATAACCCCCAGCATTGGTGTCAGTGGGTGCAGTAATAACCCCCAGCATTGGTGTCAGTGGGTGCAGTCATAACCCCCAGCATTGGTGTCAGTGGGTGCAGTAATAGCCCCCAGCATTGGTGTAAGTGGGTGCAGTAATAACCCCCAGCATTGGTGTCAGTGGGTACATTAATAACCCCCAGTATCAGTATCAGTGGGCACAGTAATAACCCTTGTCATTGGTGTCAGTGGGTGCAGTAATAACCCCCCAGCATTGGTGTCAGTGGGTGCAGTAATAACCCCCAGCATTGGTGTCAGTGGGTGCAGTAATAACCCCCAGCATTGGTGTCAATGGATACAGTAATAACCCCCAGCAGTGGTGCCATTGGGTGCAGTAATAACCCCCAGCATTGGTGTAAGTGGGTGCAGTAATAACCCCCAGCATTGGTGTCAGTGGGCACAGTAATAACCCCCAGTATCAGTGGGCACAGTAATAACCCTTGTCATTGGTGTCAGTGGGTGCAGTAATACCCCCCAGAAGTGGTGTCAGTGGGTGCAGTAAAAACGTCCAGCATTGGTGTCAGTGGGTGCATTAATAACCCTCAGCTTTGGTGTCAGTGGGTACAGTTATAACCCCCAGCATTGGTGTTCGTGGGCGCAGTAATAACTCTCAGCATTGGGGGGTCACTGGTACTTCAGACCATCCCAACAGATCTTCTGGCTCTCTGAACTTTTTCCAGGCTCCTGGATGTATAGGCCCACTCCTAGCTTCTCAAAAGGGGTCCTTCTGACACCCAAGGCTCTCGCACTACTCTAAGACTTACAGATTTAGTCAGTGCCATGGACTGGCCTAGTTACCCCGGCTCTCCTGGCCTCCCAGACTTTCTCTCAGTCTCCCATAGCTGCCCCAACCCTCTCAGACCAATAGGCATGGAATATCTCCAACATGGAGAACAGTCTCTGGAGTAGAACACCTCCACCAACCATCAGAGCCAGACCATTACCTTCATCTATCATCAGAGCCATACCATCAACTCCTTCCATCATCAGAGCTGTACCATTATCTTTGTCCATCATCAGAGCCATACCATCAGTTCCATCCACCATTAGAGCTATACCATAAACTCCATACATCTTCAGAGTCATATCGTCAGCTCGCTTCACCATCAGAGCTTTACCATCAGCTCCATCCATCATCAGAGGTATACCATCAGCTCCATCCACCATTAGAGCCGTATCATGAGTTCTGTCCACCATCAGAGTCGTACCATCAGCTCCATCCACCATCAGCTCCATCCACTATCAGAGCCCTACCATCAACTCCATCCATCATCAGAGCCGTACCATCAACTCCATCCATCATCAGAGCTGTACCATCAACTCCATCCATCATCAGAGCTGTACCATCAACTCCATCCATCATCAGAGCTGTACCATGATCCTCATCCATCATCAGAGCCCTACCATCAACTCTGTCCATCATCAGAACCATACCATCAACTCCGTCCATCATCAGAGCCGTACCTTTCTCCCCATCCCCTATCAGAGCCGTACCTTTCTCCCCATCCCCTATCAGAGCCGTATCATCAACTCCAGCCATCATAAGAATTTGTACCATCAACTCCATCCATCATCAGAGCCGAGCCATGATCTCCATCCATCATCAGAGCCATACCATCAACTCCGTCTATCATCAGAACCACACCATCAACTCAGTCCAACATCACAGTTGTACCATCAACTCCATCCATCATCAGACCCATACCATCAACTCCATCCATCATCAGAGCCGTACCATCAACTCCACCCACCATCAGAGCTGTACCATTATCTTCACCCACCACCAGAAGCGTACCATAAACTCCATCCATCATCAGAGCCGTACTATCAACTCCATCCATCATCAGAGCTGTACCATGATCCTCATCCATCATCAGAGCCCTACCATCAACTCTGTCCATCATCAGAACCATACCATCAACTCTGTCCATCATCAGAGCCCTACCATCAACTCTGTCCATCATCAGAGCCCTACCATCAACTCTGTCCATCATCAGAACCATACCATCAACTCCGTCCATCATCAGAGCCGTACCTTTATCCCCATCCCCCATCAGAGCCATACCATCAACTCAGTCCAACATCAGAGTCGTACCATCAACTACATCCATCATCAGACCCATACCATCAACTCTATCCACCATCAGAGCCGTACCATCAACTCCATCCACCATCAGAGCCATACCATCATCTCAGTCCAACATCAGAGTCGTACCATCAACTACATCCATCATCAGAGCCATACCATCATCTCCATCCACCATCAGAGCCATACCATCAACTCCGTCCACCATCAGAGCCATACCATCAACTCCGTCCACCATCAGAGCCATACCATCATCTCCATCCACCATCAGAGCCATACCATCATCTCCATCCACCATCAGAGCCATACCATCAACTCCGTCCACCATCAGAGCCATACCATCATCTCCATCCACCATCAGAGCCATACCATCATCTCCATCCACCATCAGAGCCATACCATCAACTCCGTCCACCATCAGAGCCATACCATCATCTCCATCCACCATCAGAGCCATACCATCATCTCCATCCACCATCAGAGCCATACCATCAACTCCGTCCACCATCAGAGCCATACCATCATCTCCATCCACCATCAGAGCCATACCATCAACTCCGTCCACCATCAGAGCCCTACCTATCCCATCCCCCATCAGAGCCATACCATCAACTCAGTCCACCATCAGAGCCGTACCATCAACTCATGACATGCCCACATCAGAGCCATACCATCATATCCATCCATATTATCTTACTATCCATCAGAGCCATACCATCATCTCCATCCACCATCAGAGCCATACCATCAACTCCGTCACCATCAGAGCCATACCATCAAGAGCCATACCATCAACTCCGTCCACCATCAGAGCCATACCATCAACTCCGTCCACCATCAGAGCCATACCATCATCTCCATCCACCATCAGAGCCATACCATCAACTCCATCCATCATCAGAGCCGTGCAATCAACTCCTTCCACCATCAGAGCCATACCATCAACTCCGTCCACCATCAGAGCCATAACATCAACTCCATCCACCATCAGAGTCATACCATCAGCTCCAAAGAAAAGTCAGACCAAAGAAACAAAGCAATGCAGCCACAACATCTATTTACTATTCAGTTGCAATAAATTATATTTGCGTTCTTGGGTTCTCACTTTGATACACATGAGGGCAAGTATGTTTCTTGGAGCCTGTGCGGTTCTTGGCTGTGTTCACAAATGTCTGACACAGATCAGCCCCTGCTACAGCCTCTCACCTTGTGACTTGCTACAACATTACAATGTACAGTCTGATCTCTGGGGGGAGGGGAGGCTGAGGAAATGCTTCCTCCTGCCTGCAGCAGACTGATGACATCATCTCAGCCTAGGCAAAGTCACTGAAGGTTAAAAGATGACTCTTGATTTATAAAGCAAGCTTACATAATAATGTTGCTGTATTTTCTGACACATCGGCAGTTTATGGTGCACGTCCTGCAGAAACCTTTGGAATTTCTCCCCTCCGGTGGGGTGCAGGGAAGAGGTGAGCCGTCCCAGGACTTGGCAGCGGCACAGAAAGGGTAATGTGATCGGAGCGGAGCGCAGGCTCTGGCGGCTGGCAGCCAATTACAGAGAATGTGGCACGTTCCGGGGATGAGAGGCTCTCCACCAGAGTGGATCCTCTGGGGGGGCAGAGCGCCGGATCCCCAGCCAAGTCGTAGAACTGCAAACGGTCAAGTCCGGTGAGCCGGTTCTGCCGGAACTGGAGGAAGACGAACCGGGGGAAATATCTCCAAATTACAGATCACAAACCTCTTTATGAGAGAGAGGATTGAAATCCTCCCTCCAGTGTTGCACTTTTGTACAGGATCCTATCTTACACTGAAATGTTCCTCCTTCAAAGTTACAATGTACAGTCTGATCACTGAGAGGGGGGGGGGGGGGGGACTGAGGAAATGCTTCCTCCTCCTTCTACAAAGTTACAATGTACAGTCTGATCACTGAGAGGGGGGGGGGGGACTGAGGAAATGCTTCCTCCTCCTTCTACAAAGTTACAATGTACAGTCTGATCACTGGGGGGAGGGGGGACTGAGGAAATGCTTCCTCCTCCTTCTACAAAGTTACAATGTACAGTCTGATCACTGAGAGGGGGGGACTGAGGAAATGTTTCTCCTCCTTCTACAAAGTTACAATGTACAGTCTGATCACTGGGGGAGGGGGGACTGAGGAAATGTTTCCTCCTCCTTCTACAAAGTTACAATGTATTGTCTGATCACTGAGAGGGGGGACTGAGGAAATGTTTTCTCCTCCTTCTACAAAGTTACAATGTACAGTCTGATCACTGGGGGAGGGGAGACTGAGGAAATGCTTCCTCCTCCTTCTACAAAGTTACAATGTACAGTCTGATCACTGAGAGGGGGGGACTGAGGAAATGTTTCCTCCTCCTTCTACAAAGTTACAATGTACAGTCTGATCACTGGGGGAGGGGGGACTGAGGAAATGCTTCCACCTCCTTCTACAAAGTTACAATGTACAGTCTGATCACTGGGGGAGGGGGGACTGAGGAAATGCTTCCACCTCCTTCTACAAAGTTACAATGTATTGTCTGATCACTGGGGGAGGGGAGACTGAGGAAATGTTTCTTTCTCCTTCTACAAAGTTACAATGTATTGTCTGATCACTGAGAGGGGGGACTGAGGAAATGTTTTCTCCTCCTTCTACAAAGTTACAATGTACAGTCTGATCACTGGGGGAGGGGGGACTGAGGAAATGCTTCCTCCTCCTTCTCCAAAGTTACAATGTATTGTCTGATCACTGGGGGAGGGGAGACTGAGGAAATGTTTCTTTCTCCTTCTACAAAGTTACAATGTACAGTCTGATCACTGGGGCAGGGGAGACAGAGAAAATACTTCCTCCTTCTTCTACAAAAAAGTTCACAAATGAGAAATGGCTTGACCTGATATGCAGGGGCGTACTGATAACTCATGGGGCCCCTGGGCAGTAGGAGATTATGGGGCCCCCAGGCAATAGATAGATTTTTTTTTAAAACACAGATTTTTACATACAACCCTGGTTTTATTGAGGCTGGCAACCCTGATGGGGTCCCTTAGTGGCATGGGGCCCTCAGGCAGTGCCCGAGTGCCTGAATGGTCAGTCCGCCCCTTCTAATACGTGTGTTAGGACTACAGAACAACCCCCCCCCCCATTTCACTCCATAACTTAGGGGTAGGCCACGGTGATATGTAGTCCAGAAATGTGAACTGGGTAGACTCAATGATACTGTTGGAGACTGCAGTACAGCAGAGGCAATGTGTTGTCAGCCGACTACAGCAAGTTAGAAGCTCCCTACATTTCTGGCAGGATCAACATACATTTTCTGCAATGTCAACGGTACAGTAAACAGATCACAAGGGAGCCAATAGGAGAAGTGCATTACCGGGGGAGGGGGGGGGGTTACGTACCCTTTAAATTGGTCACTTCCCTCATTCAGCATTAATAGATATTTCTATACCGATTGTATACGGTTCTTAATTTACAGGAAGGTGAAATTGAACACCCCCCCATTTTTTTGCTGATTGCTCACTTTGTCTTCGGGGAGGAGGGACACGAAGAAAGGTCATCGATTTCTGTATTGTGTGTCAGAACAAAGCTTATTCAGCCTGAATACAACTCCGTGTTATCATCGGACACAGACACCGCGCTAATGTGCTGCCTGATCTGACCGCACTGACAAGAGGAACCCTCCCCCCCCCCATTCTCCTTATACCGAAGGAAGAAAAAAATAGAGAACTCGTCCCATCCGAACTTATATAAGAAGCTGAATATTCATTCCTAAATCAGAAGTTCTAACCCTTCATCAATATATCCAAGACTACTCAGTCGGCAGAGACAACGAGCCAAGTCATAGACATGAAATAAACATTAACCGTTAGAAGGGGGGGCAGTTCCTGTGCAGATAACCCCAGGCTGATCTATCCCAAGCGGGATTTCCACCATCCCTCCAAGGTAAGTAGGTTGAGCTTTAATGTCTATTCCATTATCCTAGCACCTAGGATTATGGTCCTAGGGCCATCATGATCCTAGGGCCAAAATTATGACCCCCCCCCCCCCCCCACCTCTATGAAGGTGTCTCCAGTCAGGGCCGTCTTTAAGGCAGGGAAAAAGGGGCAGCTGCCCTGGGCCCTGTCATTGTTGTGGGGCCCAAAGCAGCTGCCTCATACTTGCCAACTATCCTGGATTAAATTCCCTTGTCCCTTGAAGTTTTAGTCCCGTGCTCTGTCCCGATATCTCAGTGTAAAGTGCTGGTACTAATGCTGCCCAGCTCTGCCCTATTGTTGTGTACAGATGACTCACCTGCACACCCTGTGTTTACATGTAAATAACCAGCATTCATATGTAAATATCGGCGGCATTACTAAGAAAATAGCATGCGGCTGGCGGCACTAATATGTAAATAAAGGTGGCATTCATATGTGTACATGCTCCCCTGCAGTGAGGAGATGATGTGCTGTAACCTCTAGCAACCAATCAGTGAGCAGTATTACTGTAGAGTAATCTCTAGAAACCAATTAACAAGCAGAAATCACTTGCTGTAACCTCTAGCAACTAATCAGTGAACTGCAATATGTGCCGTAACCTCTAGCAACCAGTCATTCAGCAGTAATGATATGCTGTAACCACTGGCAACCAATCGCAATTGCTGTCTGATCTGATACAGTAAACTGATTTTAAGTCTAGCTGCTATTTATTGTATGTCTCAGAGCAGGTGGAGAGTAAAATTGCATGGGGGGGGGGCCCCCCAAGAAAATTTTTGCCCAGGGTCCAATCATTATTAACCACTTCAATACCGGGCACTTAAACACCTTCCTGCCCAGACCAATTTTGAGCTTTCAGCGCTGTCGCACTTTGAATGACAATTGCGCGGTCATGCTACACTGTACCCAAATGAAATTTTTATCATTTTTTTCCCCACAAATAGAGCTTTATTTTGGTGGTATTTGATCACCTCTACGGTTTTTATTTTTTGCGCTACAAATAAAAAAATACCGAAAATTTTGAAAAAAAAAATGTTTTTTTTTGTTTCAGTTTCAAAACTTTGTAAATAAGTACGTTTTCTCCTTCACTGATGGGCACTGATGGGGCTACACTGATGGGCACTGATAAGGCGGCACTGATGGGCACCAATGTGGCACCAATGAAGTGGCACTGATAGGCGGCACTGATGGGCGACACGGATGGGCGACACGGACGGACACTGATAGGTGGCACAAATTGGCACTGATAGCTGGCACGGATGGGCGGCACGGATGGGCGGCACAGATGGGCGGCACAGATGGGCATGGATAGGTGGCACAGATGGGCATGGATAGGCGGCACAGATGGGCATGGATGGGCATTGATTGGCGGCACAGGTGGGCACTGATAGGCGGCACAGGTGGGCACTGATAGGCGGCACAGGTGGGCACTCATAGGCGGCACAGGTGAGCACTCATAGGCGGCACAGGTGGGCACTCATAGGCGGCATTGGTGTTATACTATAGTAATGGATGCCAATCAGTGCCAAACAATAATGCATGCCAATCAGTGATGCCCATTGTGGGCACTGATTGGCATCCATTATGGGCACTGATTGGCACCCATTGTGCTGACTGGCATCCCTGGTGGTCTAGGGAGGATTACCTTTTCCCTGGTGGTCTGGTGGTGTCCCTGGTGGTCCAGTGTGGGCATCCTCGGGGGGGCTGTGCTGATAATCGATCAGCACAGACCCCCCCTGTCAGAGGAGCAGCCGATCGGCTCTCCTCTACTGGCGTCTGACAGACGCGAGTGAGGGAAAGCCGATCACCGGCTCTTCCCATTTACACTGTGATCAGCCGTGATTGGACACGGCTGATCACGTGGTAAAGAGTCTCCGTCGGAGACTCTTTACCGAGATCGTAGTTGCCGGGTGTCAGACTGACACCCCGCAACAACGATCGCCGCGATGCGCGCCCCCGGGGGAGCGCAGCGGCTCATAATCCTGATCACGTCATATGACGTCCGGTCAGGATTATGAAACCACTTTGCCGCCGTCAATTGCCTATAGGGCGGGCGGCAAGTGGTTAAAGACGGCCCTGTCTCCAGTGAATGGCCCTGCTAATCCCTCATCATACAAAGACTTTTTTTTGTGCTCTTCCAAACTTGTGATACAGTTTGGTGAAGACCCTTTTCTATTCCAGCATGACTGTGCACCCCTGTGTACAAATTCAGCTCCATAAAGACATGGTGTGACCGGTTTGGTGTGGAAGAACTCAAGTGTCCCGCACAGAGCCCTGATCTCAACCCTATTGAACACCTTTGGGATGAATTGGAATTTTCCTGTGCAAGCTGGGTCTTTTTTTTTGGTGCCCAATGTGAGGTCCAACATGTGAGCCGGGATTTCTCATCCAACATCAGTACCTGACTATATAAATGGCACAAATTTCCACAGACACCCTACAATATTTTGTGGAATGTCTTCCTAGAAGAGTTGAGGATGGTATAGCTGCAAAGATCAAAATCTTGGCTATATAGTGTAGCTATCAGTAGGACCTCCATGTTGGGAAAGTCTCTGGTGATGACCCAGAGAATAAGGTGTGTGGGGACTAAGGCCAACAACTTCCCACAGGTTTCGCAATATGGTGTCCAACAAGCTCATATACAGCAGGTGTGATGGTCAGGTGTCCAAAGATTCTTGGCCATATACAGAGGCGGACTGACAACTCATGGGGCTCCCCGGGCAATAGGAGATTATGGGGCTCCCGGTCAATAGGAGATTATGGGGCCCCTGGGCAATAGGAGATTATGGGGCTCCCGGTCAATAGGAGATTATGGGGCTCCCGGTCAATAGGAGATTATGGGGCTCCCGGTCAATAGGAGATTATGGGGCCCCCGGGCAATAGGAGATTATGGGGCTCCCGGGCAATAGGAGATTATGGGGCTCCCGGTCAATAGGAGATTATGGGGCCCCCGGGCAATAGGAGATTATGGGGCTCCCGGTCAATAGGAGATTATGGGGCCCCCGGGCAATAGGAGATTATGGGGCTCCCGGTCAATAGGAGATTATGGGGCCCCCGGGCAATAGGAGATTATGGGGCTCCCGGGCAATAGGAGATTATGGGGCTCCCGGTCAATAGGAGATTATGGGGACCCCAGGCAATAGATTATGGGGCCACACAGTATACACACACAGACACACAATATACACACACAGAATACACATATACACACTGAAAAGGTACTGGAGAGACGGGACAGCTCTAATCTTGGGATTTTTTTTAAAAACACAGATTTTTACATACTGTCCCTGGTTTTATTGAGGCTGGAAACCCTGATGGGGCCCTTTAGTGGCATGGGGCCCTCGGGCAGTGCCCGAGTGTCCGAATGGTCAGTCCGCCCCTGGCCAGTGTAGCTAAGAGTAAGGCCCCAACACTGGGAAAGTCTCTAGTGATGACCCAAAGAAGCAGGCTTGTTGGGAATAAGGCCAACAACTTCCTCCATATTTTGGAATGGTATGTCCAACAAGCTCATATGAGTGTGATGGTCAAGTGTTCACAAGCTTTTGGCCATATAGTGTAGCTATCAGTAAGACCTCCATGTTGGGAACTTCTCTGGCGATGACCCGAGGAAGAAGGCATGTTGGGAATAAGGCAAACAGCCTTCTACAGGTTTTGGAATGAGATGCCCCACCAGTGATAGTCAGGTGTCCACAAATCTTGTCCATTTAGTGTAGCTGTCAATAAGACCCCCATGCTTGGAAAAGTCTCTGGTGAGGACTCAAACAAGAAGGTGTGTTTTGGAATAAGGCCAAAAACCTCGTCCAGGTTTTGGAATGGGATGTCCAACGAGCTTGTATAGATGTGATGATCAAGTGTCCACAAGCTCTTAGCCATATAATGTAGCTATCAGTAAGGTCACCATGTTGCGAAGGTCTCTAGCGATGACCCAGAGAAGAAGGTGTGTTGGAAATAAGGCCAACAACCTCCTCCAGGTTTTGGAACTGAATGTCCAACAAGCTCATACAGGTCAGGTGTCCACATGGCCATATAGTGTAGGTTAGATCTTTCTTCTTCTCTCTCACATCCGTAGCTGAGCTTATTCCTCACAAAAATCAACCCAAAGCACTTAGGCTCTATAAAAAAAAAAATGGCATGGTGGGATGAAAGGGCAACAGGTCCTCTTTGATCTGTGGAATCTTCATCTTTTCATAGGATGAAAATGGAACATTTTGTATCAGGAGGAATAAAGGAACTCTTGTGGTTATGAAAACCTCTCTAGTATAAAGGAGACAATTGTTCTATTTTCTCTCCTTGAGAAAAAACCTCTGTACAGGTTCTTTTTTTTTTTTTAAAGAGAACCTGCCCTAAAGATAAGAGTGCCCGGGTGTGTGGCTGAGTGCTGACGTGAACAGAAGGCCTATGGCACTGTGTAGAATCTTCAAAAGCAAACAATGTCACCAGCACATCACAAGCTCAGCTAAGAGCAGGACCGTCTTTAAGGCAGGGCAAAAGGGGCAGCTGCCCTGGGCCCTGTCATTGTTGTGGGGCCCAAACAAGCTGCATCATACTTGCCAACTATCCTGGTTTAAATTCCCTTGTCTCTTGAAGTTTTAGTCCTGTGCTGTGTGCCGATATCTCAGTGTGAATTGATGGTACTAATGCTGCCCAGCTCTGCCCTATTGTTGTGTACAGATAACTCACCTGCAGACCCTGTGTTTACATGTAAATAACCAAAATTCATATGTAAATAACTGCGGCTGGCAGCATTGATATGTAAATAAAGGTGGCATTCGTATGTATATCATGCTCCCCTGCAGTGAGGAGATGATGTGCTGTAACCTCTAGCAACTAATCAGTGAGCCTTAATGTGTGCTGTAACCTCTAGCAACCAGTCAATAAGCAGTAATGATATGCTTTAACTACTGGTAACCAATCACATTTTCTGCCTGATCTGATACAGTAAACTGATTTTAAGTCTAGCTGCTATTTATTGTATGTCTCAGAGAGTGAAATTGCATGGAGGGGGGGGGGCCAAGAAAATGTTTGCCCAGGGTCCAGTCAATATTAAAGACGGCCCTGGCTAAGAGCCATTTATTAGTCAAAGGAATTAAAGTAACACTGTTTGCCTGCTGAAGGGGCTACTCTGAGCTCCGAAATATCCCTGTTACTTTTATTCTTGTGAATCATGTATGGTTCTTGGCCGAGCTTGTGATGTGCTGGTGATGGCCTTTGGCCTTGAAGCTTTTTGGTATGCAGTTTGCCAATCAGAATTTTTCATGAACTCCGTCAGCATTTGCATTCATGTTACAAAAGGAGCAAAGTCCGAGCTATGGAGTCCATCCTCTGGTTAAAGATTTAAAGTATAATTAAAGGTAACATTTTGCTAGGTTCTAGGTATACGGTAATTGTTAGGTATTAGAACCCGGGGTCAGGTTCATTTTGCCGTCTGCATCCCCCACTAGATAGATCCACCAATTCTACTAATTCGGGTGACCGTTTTTACGGCGACAGAAAGTGATGGGCTTATTCCTAAACCAGTCCAGGCCACTTGCCCTCTCCCCACCTTAGCAAGGCACCTTGTCTATTGTTGAGGGACAAAGGTCTCTTCCCCACATCCTGTCACCTAAAAGAGATGTGGGGTTTGTGGTGGGACTTATTGAATTCTGAAAGCACCATTTATATTAAGCAGGCCCCCAGATATCTGTGAATCCAGTTATCATAGATTGGGGGTGCCGCTCCGGCAGGGGCGGACTGACAACTCATGGGGCCCCCGGGCAATAGGAGTTTATGGGGCCCCCAGGCAATCAGAGATTATGGCGCCACACAGTATACACACACACAGTATACAATCACACAGTATACACAGACATGTTTCTATTGGCTGAGAAGGTACTGGAAAGGTGGGGCAGCTATAATCTTGGGATTTTTAGACCAAAAGGATGTCGGTAAGGGACATTTCAGAAACAGATGTAAAAAAACACAGATTTTTACATACTGTCCCTGGTTTTACTGAGGCTGGCAACCCTGATGGGGCCCCCTAGTGGCCCGGGGCCCTCGGGCAGTGCCCGAGTGGGTGAATGGTCAGTCCGCCCCTGCGCTCCGGTCTTCTTATCTGTCCAGGTCCATTGACTCCCACCTTTCACACTGGGGCAGTTTTCAGTCGCTTTAGCGCTAAAAATAGCCTCTGCAAAACGCCTAAAAAACCGCCTTCCATTCATTCCAGTGTGTCTTTCCATACTGGGGGCGGTGCGCTTGCGGGACGTTACGGGAAGTCATGCGAGCAGCATCTTTTGGGGTGGGTTTGGAGCGCTGTATTTTAGCTGTAAGTAGCCTTGAGAGTGCAGGCTGGGGGAGAGCTTTTATCGGCTCAATGGCTAAACATGTAGGAAGTAGACATGTGCGATTCGTTTCGTACGAATCTCAAATTCGTACGAATTTCCCTAAAATCGTACATTCGGGGAGGATCCGAAATACGAATTGCCACGCGTCTGAATTTTGTACGAAATACGAACTTTTGTTTTACGAATCCCCAGGAGGAAGTCAGCACAGCACAGGGATGGTGGGAGCCCTCATTTAACGAAAATTCGTATTTCGGATAGGAAATTCTTCAACGGAATTTAGTTTTGCGGATAAAAACCAAACTTCCATCAGCATCGACCGTCATATTGAGGTATATTTTTGCCTTTAATTTCATCGTAAAGAACGTTCGTACAAGTTAACGAACCTAACGACAATTCGTATTTCGTACGAATTGAAATTGAATTTCGGATATGAAATACGAAGTACGAATTAATTCTAATGCGAACCGTAACGGAACGGAACAAAACAAATTTATTGACGGCGCCCATGTCTAGTAGGAAGAAAAAGATCCCACAGGTCGCACATCCAGCAAAACAGCGTTTATAGTAAAAGCAGCCTCAGGCCAGGTCATGCGCCCTCAGACACGTTTCGCCCCCAACCTAGTCATGGAGGTGCACTGGATGTGTGGCACTTGGATCTTTTCCTCCTCCAGATATCTGCCCCTCTTCAAGGGAAACAATACAATAACACCCCTTAGTACCCGTTCTAAAAATGATGCGGTAAACACCTGTAAACTCCTCTTACTGTGCTGGATACATCACAATGAAATGGACTTCATGCAAGGCCCAGAAGCCAGAGACAATGCCGCCAGCACTATCAAGTTATTACTGTACCCTCCCTGAGACCTGAAAGTCATTTGCCACCCCCCCCCAAAAAACAATGGAGCACCAGCCACCACTTTTCAACACAAGTCTTGGCAGTTGGAGGGCAGGCAGGCTGTGCTGGTCTCCCAGCACAGCCAGAAAACTGACCATGCTGGGATGGATGAGCCTCCATGCCTACTGTGGCCAGTATGAAATAGGAAAGCAAAGTGACTGGCAGGACCCCCAAGTATTTCACACAAAGGAGGTAATACAAAAAGAACAGGATACATTTTCACATAAGACACATATCGGGAATATGAAATGTTGGAGTAACATATTGTTTAACAACAGGATACAGCAATTTTACAGGAAGACTTAAATTAAATAGAGGGATCGATAATTATATGGCAGATGAGGTTTAAAGCCCAACTCCGGGCCAAAAAAAAAATGTTCTTAACTCCTCGTTCTTGTCTAGGGGATTGGAAAATCCTCTATTTCCCCTGCACAAGACTGCTCCCTGTGGCTTCCTATGGCTCCAGACCACCCCCACCACGCAGCTGGTGGATGAAGAAAATTTCCTTGCGTTAGTGGGAGTAAACAATTTCCCATGATTGGTATTAGGGGAAGGAATAGTGCCCCATCATTGGTGTCAGTGGGAGGAATAGTGCCCCCTCATTGGTGTCAGTGGGAGGAATAGTGCCCCATCATTGGTGTCAGTGGGAGGAATAGTGCCCCATCATTGGTGTCAGTGGGAGGAATAGTGCCCCATCATTGGTGTCAGTGGGAGGAATAGTGCCCCATCATTGGTGTCAGTGGGAGGAATAGTGCCCCCTCATTGGTGTCAGTGGGAGGAATAGTGCCCCATCATTGGTGTCAGTGGGAGGAATAGTGCCCCATCATTGGTGTCAGTGGGGTGAATAGTGCCCCATCATTTGTGTCAGTGAGGGGAATAGTGCCCCATCATTTGTGTCAGTGAGGGGAATAGTGCCACATCATTGGTGTCAGTGGGAGGAATAGTGTCCATCATTGGTGTCAGTGGGAGGAATAGTGCCCCATCATTGGTGTCAGTGGGGGTGAATAGTGCCCCATCATTGGTGTCAGTGGGGTGAATAGTGCCCCATCATTGGTGTCAGTGGGGTGAATAGTGCCCCATCATTTGTGTCTGTGGGAGGAATAGTGCCCGATCATTGGTATCAGTGGGAGGAATAGTGCCCGATCATTGGTATCAGTGGGAGGAATAGTGCCCATCATTGGTATCAGTGGGAGGAAAAGCGTCCCATCATTGGTGCCAATGGAAGGAATAGGCCTCCATTATTGGTATCAGTGGGAGGAATAGTAACCCCTTATAGGTGTCATCTGTAGTAGTAGTACCCCATCACTGGTGTCAATGGTAGTAGTAGTAGTGTCCGATCATCGGTGTCAGTGGTAGTCGAAGTCCCTGATCATTGGTGTCAGTGGTAGTAATAGTGCCCCATCGTTGGTGTTAATGGGAGGAATAGTACCCCATCATTGATTGCTGACAGTGAGGGGAATAATGCCCCAAGAGCTAGATAAAATTAAGCAAAGGGGTGCATCAGGCCCCTGGGCTGCAGTTTGAGGACCACTGCCCTTGACAAATAGAGCAGTTGACCCATAGAGTGGTGGCTTTTTTTTCCCGGAGTTGAGCTTTAATATTGAACGATGTAAAGTAATACACTTTGGAGCTATAAATATGAATGCAAGTTACATTCTAGGAAGAGAACCTTTGGTGGAATTGAGTATGGAAAAGGGTCTGGGGGGAGGGGCACTGGTAGATCATGACATAAACACACACACAGGTGGAACTGGATGGACTAGGGACTTTTATCAAACTTTCCAACTATGTAACTTTTGATTCTGGTAGATATGTTAGATACGTCTTCCTTTAGAACAGGAATGGATGTGGATGTGAAACCCCAATATATAACATACAGGCATTGGATAAGCAAAGACAAGGGGTGTTTACATTTATCACATATTTCAGTTATCAGTTCTAAAGCAGAAGACTCAGATTTCACACAGCTAGTATTCCGGTATGGAGTATGGACACATCTACACCAAATATGGCCGCACGTCTCAGAAACATGCTGGAAAGGATATGTGGTCAACCAGGTCCCTTCAGCCACATTTGTTGGTTCTGTCCAGTAATACAAGAGTATTATGCCGCCACTGCCGCGTACACACGATCAGATTGTCCAGCGTACTTAGTCCGCCGAAACGCATTTCACCGGACAATCCGATCGTGTGTGGGCTTCAGCGGACTTTCTCAGCGTAAAGTCCGGCGGACTTAGAAAGTATTTTTGCAGTCCAATCTTTCCGCCGGACTTGGGTTTCAGCGGACAATACGTTCGTCAGTGTGCTAGTCCGGCGGACTAAGAATGACGCATGCTCAGAAGCAAGTACGAAAAGGAAGCTATCGGCTACTGGCTATTGAACTTCCTTTTTCTAGTCCCGCCGTACGTGCTGTACGTCATCGCGCTAACAAACGCCGGACTTTCTGTGTGTCCGTGTGTGGCCAAGTCCGTTCGGTAGAAAGTCCGCCGGACTCTCCGCCGGATTGTTTGCCGGACTAAGTACGCCGGACAATTCGATCGTGTGTACGTGGCATAAGAAATCCATAATGATAAACACTATCAATTGTTTTACAGGATCCTTGCTTACTTTAGACCCGCCTTTCTCAAGTAGGGTTCCCTGTAATCCTAGAGTTCCCCCAGAGAATTGTTTCTTAACCAGGGTTCCATGGAAGGGGGGGGGGGGGGGGGGGTGACCATCACACTAATGTATCATGAGTTGTAGATATACTGTAGAAGGTTCCCTGGGACCGGACATTTTTTTCAAGGGTTTATTCAGTTCAACAAACAATAGAAAAGCTCAGGAACACACATATACATAATATTCCTAACACAAGCTAGAGTCAGACCTCACTGCAAGGAGCAGGGGCGGACTGACCATTGGGCCACTCGGGCACTGCCCGAGGTCCCCATGCCACTAGGGGGCCCCATCAGGGTTGCCAGCCTCAGTAAAACCATGGACAGTATGTAAAAATGTGTGCTTTTTTTCTTTACATCTGTCTCTGAAATGTCCCTTACCGACATCCTTTTGGTCTAAAAATCCCGAGATTATAGCTGCCCCACCTCTCCAGTACCTTCTCAGCCAATAGAAACAAGTCTGTGTATAGTGTGTGTGTGTGTTTGTGTCTACTGTGTGGCCCCATAATCTCTGATTGCCTGGGGGCCCCATAATCTTCTTTTGCCCGGGGGCCCCATAGTCTTCTTTTGCCCGGGGGCCCCATAGTCTTCTTTTGCCCGGGGGCCCCATGAGTTGTCGGTCCGCCCCTGGCAAGGAGACAGACCAAGAGAAAAACATCCAAATGGGTGTATCCAGTACAAACTCCAGGTCCCTAGGAGGGTATTATATTACTACGGCATAATACTTATCGCAGTAGACCTGAGGCCGTATAGGGAGTATATCTCATTTGTGATCTATAAGCATCATTGCAAGAAGGTCTCAGTATGATTGCGCAGTCCTGGCATGCAGAAGAATTGAGGAGAAAGGTGCACTAGGGAAACAGCAGTAGACAAGTGAAGGGAAGTGAAGGGAAGTAGTGAAGAGATTTAAAGCCAACTGGTCAGGGGAAGACAGGTAGGATGTAGGGGAGGCCATTGGGTGGGAGGGGAGGCAAGCCCCCAAACAATTTGTTTTTGCCTCAGGCATTCAAGGAATAATAATAATTATTATTATTATTATTATACAGGTTTTATATAGCACCAACAGTTTGCTCAGCGCTTTACAACATGAGGGCAGACATTACAGTTACATTACAATTTGGTACAAGAGGTATCAGAGGGCCCTGCTCGTTAGAGCTTACAATCTAAAAAGGAAGGGGCAATTGACACAAAAGGTAATAGCTGTGGGGGGGATGAGCTGATGGAGGAAGTAAAACAATGTTAGTTAGAAGCAGGATAGGCTTCTTTGAAGAGAATGGTTTTCAGGGATCGTCTAAAGATGGATAGATTAGGGGACAGTCGGACAGATTGGGGTAGGGAGTTCTAAAGGATGGAAGAGGCTCTGGAGAAATCCTGGAGGCGAGCATGGGAGGAGGTGACAAGGGAGCTAGAGAGCAGGAGGTCTTGGGATGACCGAAGAGAGCGGCTTGGTTGGTATTTTGGGACTGAATCATGGGGAACCTGTGAAAAAGGTCCATGTGACCACGAAAAATGGGGTACCTGTGATGATGTTGAGCTATCAATGTTTCTGAATCATGGGGAACCCAAGAAAATTATCCATACGGTCTATGTGGCCATGTAAGTGGGTTACCTGTCATTGTGTCAGTCTACCAATGGGATAATGGTTCTGAATTGTGGAGAACCCAAGAAAACAATCCAGTCCATGTGGCCAATCCATGAAAACAATCCAGTCCACGTGACCAATCCATGAAAACAATCCAGTCCATGTGGCGAATCCATGAAAACAATCCAGTCCACGTGACCAATCCATAAAAACAATCCAGTCCATGTGGCCAATCCATGAAAACAATCCAGTCCATGTGGCCAATCCATGAAAACAATCCAGCCCACGTGACCAATCCATGAAAACAATCCAGTCCATGTGGCCAATCCATGAAAACAATCCAGTCCACGTGACCAATCCATGAAAACAATCCAGTCCACGTGACCAATCCATGAAAACAATCCAGTCCATGTGGCCAATCCATGAAAACAATCCAGTCCACGTGACCAATCCATGAAAACAATCCAGTCCACGTGACCAATCCATGAAAACAATCCAGTCCACGTGGCCAATCCATGAAAACAATCCAGTCCACGTGACCAATCCATGAAAACAATCCAGTCCACATGACCAATCCATGAAAACAATCCAGTCCACGTGACCAATCCATGAAAACAATCCAGTCCACGTGGCCAATCCATGAAAACAATCCAGTCCACCTGACCAATCCATGAAAACAATCCAGTCCACGTGACCAATCCATGAAAACAATCCAGTCCACGTGACCAATCCATGAAAACAATCCAGTCCACATGACCAATCCATGAAAACAATCCAGTCCATGTGGCCAATCCATGAAAACAATCCAGTCCATGTGGCCAATCCATGAAAACAATCCAGTCAACGTGGCCAATCCATGAAAACAATCCAGTCCATGCGGCCATGAAAGTGGGCTAGCTGTATGGTGACTGTCAGGTTGTCAATGGGATAATGGTTATGAATTGTAGGGAACTTCAGAAAACGATCCATACAGTACATGTGGCCACAAAAGTTGGGTACCTGTCATGGCGTCAGTCTACCAAATCTTCTAGTTGCTGGAGGCAGGTTAGTACAGTGGACAACGACCAATGACTTTTGTACCCTAATGTACCATAAGCTGTAGACACATGCAGTTATTAGAAGGGGCTCCTTGAGACCAAAAAGTAATTTGAAGGGTTCCTTCCTCCATGCTGAAGGGTTTGAGAAAGACTGCTCTGGACTCTAACCCCTAGATCTTATTATTTTATTCTGCGGAGTCATCTGTAAGCCAGTACTATAAGGCTAAAAGCCTTATCCTTACTTTGTGGGAGCAACCAATGACACCTCCACAGAGGGAATGGCTGTTAAAAGTCAACCACTATTCCACCATGGTAGAGATTATACACAACACCTACACTAAATGTTATGGGATCTTGGCTAGTTGGCTGTCATATAGAATAACTGATTGATATATCTGAGCGATATATATCCTAAGAGACCATACTTTCAAAAGTTAAAAAAAAGCTCTTAAAACTTAACCAGTTGGATGCCAAATAGGAATGTTTTCTTAATTGGTATCCAACTATGCTAGGCCAATGCCTACCTAGAAGCTTAGATGCCCAATGTTTATATGCTACCTCCTACTCTTTTAACTTGAACCCTCCTACATATTCCTCTCCCACGTCTAGTTAAACGCTTCAGTTGTTGAAGTTAATTATCTTATTCTACTGCAATACCCCATGGTGGGCCCCAACCATAGTCTATTAGGGTATGTTTGTATAATTTGCCATTCCTTCTTTTTTAGGTTAAACAAAAAGTTTATCTGGAAAAAAAAAAAAAGAAAGAAAAAGGGAAAAATAGAACTACACTATATTACCAAAAGTATTGGGACGCCTGCCTTCACAGGCACATGAACTTTAATGGCATCCCAGTCTTAGTCCGTAGGGTTCAATATTGAGTTGGCCCCGCCCTTTGCAGCTATAACAGCTTCAACTATTCTGGGAAGGCCGTCCACAAGGTTTAGGAGTGTGTCTATGGGAATGTTTGACCATTCTTCCATAAGCGCATATGTGAGATCAGGCACTGATGATGGATGAGAAGGCCTGGCTCACAGTCTGCTCTCCAATTAATCATCACAAAGGTGTTCTATCAGGTTGAGGTCAGGACTCCGTGGGGGCCAGTCAAGTTCCTCCACCCCAAACTCGCTCATCCATGTCTTTATGGACCTTGCTTTGTGCACTGGTGGGCAGTCATGTTGGAACAGGAAGGGGCCGTCCCCAAACTGTTCCCACAAAGTTGGGAGCATGAAATTGTCCAAAATGTCTTGGTATGCTGATGCCTTAAGGCCACTTTCACACGTGCGGATCATTATTCAGACATCATCCTGCTCAGCAGGGATCGATCCGTTGATCTCCCGCTGAGCTGGTGGATGACAAGTCCATCTCTGCACACTGTCCGCTCTCCTCTATGGGGGGGATCGGATGAAAATGGACCGCCTGTCTGTTTTCATCCGATCCAATCCGCCAGATTAGGGTTTCCATCCGTCTGGATTTAGCAGAGCAGATCAGATCGGGGGTGATCGAATGTCAGCGGACATGTCACCGCTGACATCCGTCACTCCATAGAGTTCCTCCACCCCAAATTCGTTCACCCATGTCTTTATGGACCTTGCTTTGTGCTCTGGTGCGCTGTCATGTTGGATCAAGAAGGGGCCATCCCCAAACTGTTCCCACAAAGTTGAGAGCATGAAATTGTCCAAAATGTCTTGTTATGCTGATGCCTTAAGTGTTCCCTTTACTGGAACTAAGGGGCCAAGCCCAACCCCTGAAAAACAACCCCCCCCCCCCACCAAATTATTTAGATAAGTGCACAAAGCAAGGTCCATAAAGACATAGATGAGCGAGTTTGGGGTGGAGGAACTTGACTGGCCTGCACAAAGTCTTGACCTCAATAGGACACCTTTGGGAGGAATTAGAGCAGAGACTGCAAGCCAGGCCTTCTCGTCCAACTTCAGTGCCTGACCTCACAAATGCACTTCTGGAAGAATGGTCAAACATTCCCAAAGACACACTCCTAAACCTTGCGGACGGCCTTCCCAGAAGAGTTGAAGCTGTTATAGCTGCAAAGGGCGGGGCCAACTCAATATTGAACCCTACAGACTAAGGCAGGTGTCACAATACTTTTGGAAATATAGTGTACATGGGAAAAATATGACATGACCATTGTTTATGTTCCATGGGGCACAGAGCGAACTAAATGTCATCCGTGAAGACCAGTAGAGACTAGTTGTGTGATTGATTGAGGTGGGTTCCTTATATTTTAAGCTCCTCTGGTGACAGGAAGGAGATGTGATTGATCCTACAGGTGGCGTACACCTCATATTGGCATTGGATCAATAAGGTGAAGATCAATAAATCACCTCTGTTGTGTTTTTGCTAACATATCTTCTGGCAGCTGACAGGTTAAATATTCCTGGCTGACTGGTAAGCTTCTTCTTGTTGAGGATTAATTGGTCTCTGAGCTGCATGGAATCACCATCATTAAGGAGGGTTGGAGCCTCTATGGAATACACTTGAAGGACTCATATGGCCTCATTAGTTTGCACAGTCACAAAAACAAACACTGAAGATGAGATTAGATCCTGCAAACAGAAACCTGACTTATAGTGGAGCAATTAGTGAGATCACCGGTTTCACCAGGCGAAGGCCAAGGAGCAGACCCCTCACCGAGACGAGGAGTATCGAGAAATCTCTCTCTGCCGGCCTTGCCAGGATCAGGGATCAGCCAACATGGCTGTGCCGGGGGGTGGATGCTCCAATGGCAGCCATTTTTGAATAGTGCCACCCCCCCCCCCCCCCCGTGCCTCAATTGGCCTCATGAGTGGCATGGCACAGGGCAAAGCACAGTCACCTTGATGTCCCTTTTATAAACCAAACCGAACAGATACCTGTATAATGTTTTCAGTCACCCCAACCCCTGTAGA
The DNA here is from genome assembly GCF_037356315.1 of Lithobates pipiens. Lineage (NCBI taxonomy): Eukaryota > Metazoa > Chordata > Amphibia > Anura > Ranidae > Lithobates > Lithobates pipiens. The sequence continues at coordinate 14,230,079 of NW_027507789.1, forward strand.
TACAATGTTTCCAATCCCCCCCCCCTGTAGATACAATGTTTCCAATCACCCCATCCCTTACGGATACAAAGTTTCCTATCCCACCTCCTCCTCCTTGCAGATACAATGTTTTAAACCCCCCGCCCCTTGTAGATATAATGATTCCAATCACCAAATCCCTTGCAGATACAATGTTTCCAATCCCCCCCCCCCATCCCTTACCGATAGAATGCTTCCAATCACCCTGTTCCTTGCAGATACAATGTATCCAATCACCCCATCCCTTGCAGATACAATGTTTCCAGTCCCCCCGTCCCTTACCGATAGAATGCTTCCAATCACCCTGTTCCTTGCAGATACAATGTTTCCAATCTCCCCATCCATTGTAGATATGTTTCCAATCACCAAATCCCTTGCAGATACAATGTTTGCAATCAGTCCCTTGCAGATACAATGTTTCCAATCTCCCCATCCATTGTAGATATGTTTCAAATCACCCCGTCCCTTGCAGATACAATGTTTCCAAATCCCCCCCCCCCCATCCCTTGTAGATATAATGTTTCCAATCAACAAATCCCTTGCAGATACAATGTTTCCAATCCCTAGTCCCTTGCTGATAGAATGTTTCCAATCACCCTGTTCCTTGCAGATACATTGTATCCAATCTCCCCCATGCCTTGTAGATATGTTTCCAATCACAATATCCCTTACAGATACAATGATTCCAATCCCCCCCTCCCTTGCAGATACAATGATTCCAATCCCCCCCTCCCTTGCAGATACAATGTTTCCAATCCGCCCCCTTGCAGATACAATGATTCCAATCCCCCCCTCCCTTGCAGATACAATGTTTCCAACCCCCCCCCCCCCCCTCTTGCAGATACAATGCTTCCAATGCCCTATCCCTTCTAGATATAATGTTTCCAATCACCCCATCCCTGGCAGATCCGGGGTTGACACATGCAGTGACACGGAGTGCGATCAGGCTGGATACACATCGCCATGGTATGTGCGCCCAGGCCGGCAGCATTCCTCAGCGCCCCCCCCCCCCGTCACACAGAACGCTTTTGTTCGAAGTCGGCAGGTGAAGAAAATATTTTCCCGTGACGTGACTGCGAGAGAAAAAAAAGACATCAAAAGAGATCATAAGCCTGCAGAAGTGAGTGAGATGTGACAGCTGCGAGATTCCTGACATACCGCCATTCTCCCATACTTCAGGGTCACATGAGAGGAGCCGGGATCGGGGATTCTGTATGAAGGTCTCACGGGTCATTTCTCTATCCATGTTCTTATATCTGAAATCTAAGCCCATATAGATGACACTAATTGAAGCTGAACTCTGGGCACAAAATTGCTTATATAAATAAAGTTCCTTATCAGGCACAAAAGATACAGATCCACTCTGTGAGCACCAAATGCCATTGCAACCCCAGATATTACCTTGTAAAAGTAGCAGCAACATCATCACTGTGCTGTACATAGCCTGTGCAGACAGCAGAGCTGTGGGCGTGGCCCAGTAAGCTCCACCCACTACAGGCCGCCTGTAGAAAATTACAGGAGGAGGAGGCGGAGACAAGACCAGTCCTCCTGCACAAAGAGAGAGCAGAGCTGTAGGAGGGGTTTCGGCAGGCTCCACCCACTACAGAAAACTACAGGAAGGGGCGGAGACAAGAATAGTCCCCCTGCACAAGGAGAGAGATCAGAGCTGTGGGGGTGGGAGAAGACTCCACCTACTACAGGAACCTACAGGAGGGGGCGGAGACTAGATCAATCCTCCTGCACAAGGAGAGAGCAGAGCTGTGGGTGGGGCCTGGCAGGTTCCACCCAAGACAGAAAACTTCAGGAGGGGGCGAGACAAAACCAATCCTCCTGCACAAGGAGAGAGAGCAGAGCTGTGGGAGGGGCCTGGCAGACGCCACCCAAGACAGAAAACTTCAGGAGGGGGCGGAGACAAGACCAATCCTCCTGCACAAGGAGAGAGCAGAGCTGTGGGAGGGGCCCAGAAGGCTCCACCCACTACAGAAAACTACAGGAGGGGCGGAGACAAGACCAGTCTCCCTGCACGAGGAGGGAGATCAGCAGTGAGCGGTCTTTATTACAGGAAGTTTCACACTGGATTACTGCACAGATCTGGAAGAAGAGTCTAGAAGAAGACACATGACTGATGGATTTATTCATTTGAAGCTCTATAATCAATAATATGTCTTCAAATGTATTTTTTTAGCTGCAACTTGTGACTTGGTATCATCTTCCAGTCCATTTACAGCAGAGCTCAAAGAGGAGGGAGGAAGAAGCAAAAAGTAGCCAATCAGGTGCGTTACAGTGCAAGCAGCGGGCTGATGGGAGGAAAAAGCAGAGTAAGCGGTGAGCTCATCGGTCTGCTGCTTTGTTTTTCACTGTCCAATCACAGGCTGGGGGAGGAGACCTGTAAGTGAAAGTGACACTGCTGTAGAGGGGATCAGGTCCTCTGCCATGCCAGGCAGGTCTGTCCTGTGTAAATTTACAGGACTGGATGGACAGAATTACAAATCCTCTGGCTTCTCAATAGTAATGTCGTATAGATCTGTATTATTTTCACACCCCTTCCCTTGTTTATATCTTATATTTATTCATATAGCGCCGTTATCTGCTGTGGTGTTGTACAGGTGAAGGAGAAAATATGGAGAAGGAGTGGTGTTGTACATTGCAGGAGACACAATGGCACTATATAAATTGATATAAACAAGGGAAGTGCGGAAAATAATACCGGTGTATACATAACATAAATTCACCGACAGCGACAATAAGATACAATAGAGACAAAACACGATTTTTATTTCATATCTCTTACCATTGTGATGTTTTATTTCTCTTAGGGCCGGTTCACACAGCAGGCGAGGCGAGGCGTCTCCGACTTGCCTCGCCGCGACCTGCCGCGACTTCTGTATAGAAGTCAATGCAAGTCACCCCGAGGTCGCCCAAAAGTAGTACAGGAACCTTTTTTCTGAGTCCGAGCAACTCGAGTCGCTCCTCTCAGAACGGTTCCATTGTACAGAACGGGGGCGACTTGCGGGAGCGAGGCGAGGCGAGTCGTGTCGCCTCGCATCGCCCGCTATGTGAACCGGCCCTTAGGTTTCATATTATTTCCGAGAAGAGTCAGAAGCAAACCTAGCTGCGGTGGGGTTGCAGTGCTCCATGCAGCTACTGTCAGTGAATTAACTTCAGGCTCTGTGCAGCTTCTAGGTGAAGCAAAGAGACGATTACAAGAGCAGGGAGAAGAGTTTTCTGGTACATGATGTCTATGATTATGGAAAGTGTTATCTGGCAGCAAGGTTCAAGGACTCATACACACCGAGGCTGAGTAGAGTTGGGCGAACAGTTCAAGCCGAGCATAAATTCAGCCCAAATATCGCCTGTTTGGGGAAACACCCGAATTTGGGGGGCGCTCGGCAGGACGCGGTTTCCTTAACAATGGATGAGTCATCAGCTGCCAGCGGGCTTCCCCCGCTGACAGCTGAATGAAAAAAAAAAACATTGCTGGCAATAGAAAATAGTGAATAAAAATGGTGTGGGGGTCCCCACCCAATCCATAACAGGCCCTTCAGGTCTAATGCTTAGGGGGAACCCCACGTCATTTTTTTTTTACATTTTTGTATTGCTGGCAATTTACATGACTTTTTTTTTCTTTATCGGTATCATTATAGCTGCAGCAGGTTCTATACACAGTACAGATGTGCCACTTTAAAAGCCCTTCAGGTCTGGTAAGGGGAACCCAGCTCCAAAATAAAAAAAGAAAAGTAATGGGGCCCCCCCTCAAAATTCACACCAGAGCCTTATCTGAGCATGCAGTCTGGCAGGTCAAGAAGGGGGAGGATGACGATGGCGATTGCCCCCAAAAACATACCAGGCCACATGCCCTGAACATGGGGGGGTGCTTTGGGGCAAGGTGGGCCCTGACCCCCCACCCCAAAGCACCTTGTCCCCATGTTGACAGGCACAAGGGCTTCTTCCCATCAACTCTGGGCTGTGGTTTTGGGGGTCTGTAGGCGGGTGGCTTATCGGAATCTGGAAGAGCCCCTAGATCTTGCCACCCCTCATGTGAACGAGTATGGGGTACATTGTATTCCTACTCATTTACCCCAAAAAAGTGTCAAAAATAAAGACAAGAGGCAGTTTTTGACAATTCCTCTATTAAAAAAAAAATGTCCCCCAATGTACAGTAGATCTATTGTCAATCATTAAAGGGCCTGTTGTGGATTGGGGGGGGGGGGACCCACGCCATTTTTTTTACATTTTTGTATTGCTGGCAACTTACATTACTTTTTTTTCTTTATAAATGCCATTATTGCTGCAGCAGGTTCTATACTTGGTACAGATGCGCCACTTTACAGGCAGACTAAGGGGACCCCCCAGGCACTATATTTAAAGGAATTTTTCATTTTTATTGTTGCACTTTGAGCATTATTAAAATCACTGTTCCTGTAAAAACAATCTTTTTAAAAAAATAAATAAAAATTCACTGATACATGTCCCCCAGGGCAGTACCCGGACCACCATACCCCTTTTATGGCCAATAAAGTGCATCTAAGCCTTCAAAATCAGCACTTTTGATTTTTCAAGTTCAGGTCCCATAGACTTTAATAGGGTTTGCGGTTTAGGTCCAAACTTTTGCGATGTTCGAGCGTTCTGGCGCGAACCGAACTGGGGGGGGGGGGGTGTTCGGCCCATCTCTAGTGCTTGGGGTTTTATTAATTTCATTGGCCATAATATAAATTCTAGACACTGAATTGAAAAAAAATGCTCAAGCACTAAACACGCCTAAAGCTTAGGTGCATTTACGTGCGTTTAGGTGCGTTTTGGTGCTTTTTTTTATCAGACAAAACGCTCCTCTCTTAAACGCAAAAGTGATGTTTTTTGTTTTTTTCTGCCTCTAAATGCCTATGTGTACATGGACATAGAGGGGCATCTAGAGCTCAAATGTGTATAAGGCCTTATAGCCAATCACAGCGTGATGAGATTAGCAATCTTAGAAAAATAAAGCGGAGTGTTCCTTTAAACCCAACGATATCCTTTAAAGAACACTCCGTCTCGGCAGATCTGCGCTCCGGTCACACCTGCGCTCCCTGTCATCACCTATGGTGTAAAACAAATACGTTACTCTCGGTTTACACGGCTCGTTCTGGATTTTTCCGAATGCAAACATCGCCCTCCGCTAATAATCCAAATCCTCCTTGGGGCTTATCTGGGGAAGGGGGCGGGGGAGAATTAACCTCTTTGCCGCCTTTAGGCTCCATTCACACCAGACCGCGGTGAGGGAAATACACATTCTGTGCACATTTCCCTCACCGCATTCAAAACGCACTGCCCTTGCGATCTGTCAATATAATGCTAATGACACCCCAAACGCAGGTTGCAAACGCAATGCGTTTGCTTTCCCTGGATCACAGTGTACAGAAATACAATGCAATCTGGTTGCCGTGCGCTTTTTAATACCTTCAATACTGGGCATTCCCCTCCCCCTCCCCACAGAACAGTTGTAATTATACTGAGATTAGATTACACACAGGGGGACTCTATTTACTAATTAGGTGACTTCTGAAGGCAATTGGTTCCACTAAATTTTAGTTAGGGGTATCAGAGTAAAGGGGGCTGAATACAAATACCCCCCCACCCCCCCAACACACACACACACACACACACTTTTCACATATTTATTTGTAAATGTATCATTTTCCTTCCACTTCACAATTATGAGCCACTCTGTGTTGGTCTATCACATAAAATCCCAATAAAATACATTTACGTTTTTTGGCTGTAACATGACAAAATGTGGAAAATTTCAAGGGGTGTGAATACTTTTTCAAGGCGCTGTATGCCTGAAAATCGATCAATCCTGATGTAAGGAATGGCCGATCTCATTTCTTGAGGCCCAAAAACGTCAGGACGGTACAAATACCCCCCCCCCACCCCCGCAAATTACCCCTTTTTTGGAAAGTAGACAGTCCAGGGTATTTAGTAAGAGGCATGGAGAATTTTTTGAAGTTGTAATTTTTTTTTTTTTTTCCTCACAATGTTTTGGAAAATAAAGAAATTAAGAAAAACTTTTTACAATTTTCAAAACTTTTTTACATACTGTCACCAGTGCAGTACATCATATAACTGGTGTGAGACGGTGATCAGGGACACTGACTGGTGACAGTATGAAAGAAAAGAATATATATATATATATATATATATATATATATATATATATATAGAAAGAAATGTAAAAAAAAAATTATATATATATATATATATATACATACATACATACACACACACACATTTCTTTCTTTTATATATATATATATATATATATATGATCAGGGACACTGACTGGTGACAGTATGAAAAATAAAAGAATATATATATATATATATATATATAAAGAAAATATATAAAGATATAGAAAATATAAAGATATGAAAAAAAGAAAAGAGAATATATAATAAATTAAAATTTTTTACATTTCTTTCTATATATATATATATATATATATATATATATATATATATATATATATATAGAAAGAAATGTAAAAAAAAATTAATTTATTATATATTCTCTTTTCTTTTTTTCATACTGTCACCAGTCAGTGTCCCTGATCATATATATATATAAAGAAAGAAATGTAAAAAAAATGTTTGTGTATATATATATATATATATATATATATATATATATATATATATATATATACACACACACATCTTTTTTTCTATTTCTTTTTTAATTTTTTTTACAATTCTTTTTTTTTTTTTTTTTTTTTTTTTTTACATACAGTGACCAAAGCAACCCAGTGCTACCATAGTAACAATGTACTACTCTGGGGAGATCAGGTTTTTTTTTTTTTTTAACATACTGTGTGTTTACTATTGTGATTAGCCAACCTCTAATCACAAGGTATGGATTGGCTGGTGATTGTCCCAGTCTATACCATGTAATCACTATTTTTGGAAAATTCTAATTCAAATTGTTTTATTAATTTTATTTTTCCACATAATGCAGGACAGTGATACTGGTGTGGTGGTGATCAGGGACACCGACTGGTGACAGTATGTAAAAAATAAAATAAAAATAATAATAATAATTAAAATTTTAAGAATTTTGTTTTCTATTTACTACATTTTTTCTGTTTTTAGGATTTTGTTTTTACATACTGTGACCAGAGGAAGTGTCACAATAGCAACATTGTACTACTCTTGGGAGGTGATCAGGTGTTTTTTTTTTTTTGATTGCTTATAGTAGTGAATTTCACTGGTGTAAGCAACCATTTTTGTTTGATTAAATTGATTCATTCGGTGTTTACTATTGTGTTTAGCTGTGATCAGTCACATATAATCGTATGGTACAGATGGGCTTTGATTGGCTCTGTCTGTACCATGTGATCACTGTGACCAATCACAGAGGTTATCACAATAGTACTCAATGAATGGCATGAATGGAAGCCATCTAATTGTCATGTTATCTGCTGTGATTGGTCATAGCGATCGCATGGTACTGGCAGTGGGCTGGTACACTGATCTGTCACCCTCTGTGTCTGGTGGACACAGTGGGTGACGTATGGCACCGCAGCGTGTCCTGTGGGGTGCATGCGAGTCGCGTTCTGGGGAGTCCACCCAGAATGGTGACTGTCTGGCCCAGCCACCAGTCAACTATAGGCCGGGCGGGAAAGTGTAACTAATCGTTGTAGGATGATACGAGGCTCGGTTCACACTTGTGCGTGTTGGGAATGCTCACAAAATAGTGCCCGTTCCTGACCTGCTAGCAAAAAGTGCTGCTCTTTAGGAGACGTGGGGGGGGGGGGGTGTCATTCATTTTTAATGCCACCCCCATGCACTGTTTCACCAAACTAGGACCGGCAACTCCGTAAACATTAATCTTTTTTCAGCTACATGTAAAAAACAGGCCTACGCGTTTCGTCTATACGGCCTAATTCATAGCAGTGTTTTTGAATGCTCCAAAGCACACAGTGCGGCAGCACCATGCCACTCGGTGCAGTGCAGATTAAAAAAAGAAAAAAAAGGTAAGGGACTTCTGCTTTTCTGCGGGTTGTGAAGCCCATAGAAATTAATGGGTTGCCTACACGCAGGGTGCAGGTTTCAGATGGGGGACCCTAGCCAAACATCTGATGAAGCGCACAGCAATTCCTTCACCCCAGCACCCAACAGATGCCAGAATTGGAGACTGAGCTTCACCTGCTAGAAGATTACGAGGAAGGTGAGAAGACTTTATAGCAGGATGATGTCTCTTCTGCAATACTAATAAAGAAAATCTTCCCACTTGTAATTTTTAGCTAACGCGGAACTAATGTCTAAAGCGGGGGTAGGCAACCTCGGCACTCCAGCTGTGGTGAAACTACAAATCCCATCATGCCTCTGTCTCTAGGGGTCATGCCTGCGATTGTCAGGGTCTTGCAATGCCTCATGGGACTTGTAGTTTCACCACAGCTAGAAGGCCGAGGTTGCCTACCCCTGATCTAAAGGATATAAAAATGCCTGACTGCTCACAGTTTGTGTTTTTTTTTTTAAGGCTTTAGTTTTCTCCTATTAAAGAAAAAAAATTGCGAGCCGGGAGGGTTTGCTTGATCTCCTCTGCAATAAAAGAGACTCACCTGTCTGTGTACAGCGAGACACGCATGCGCAGCTCAGAGTACGTTCTTGGCACAGTGCCTCTGTGACAGGAGGAATGTCATCCCAGGCTGGCCAATCAGGACGGCCAAAGAAGACCCAACACCCAGAAAAAGCCGGGGAGAAGATGCCGGAACTGGTGAGGGCGCACCGGAGAGTAGGTAAGTATTTGCATCTCTAATTCTACTTTTAAGGTCCAAAAGTTCTGCTCTAAAGCTGATCCCCGTCCCCCACCCCCCACTCTAAAAATTGTTCACACTAGCAGTTTAGGGGCAATAGTTGCAGCAGTTGGGCCGTGTTTTAGAAATGATACCCCCATCACTCTCAGCAGGTGCATCATCCAGTGCCAGGGCAAAGTCATCTAGAGCCCGGGGCAAACATGCCATACTGCCCCCCCCGCCCCCAGATGTATGAGCATTATGAAAATCCCCCCCCCCCTCAAAAAAAAAGGAGCACTAATCTACACGCTTACCCCATAAGCATACATTCCCCCTCCTCCCATGTCAAATCTGCCTCCTGCTGAAATCCCCAGACCAAATCTTTGCCCCCCCCCCCCCCACATCCAACACAAATGCCCCTTCCCACCCCTCCTAGCACAAGTCTCTAACCCTGAAATTTCCCCTCCAAGTACACATCCTCTCCCCCCCCCCATATCACCTCATAGCACAAACCTTCCAAATCCTCTTCCTTCCATCCCCCCTCCGAACACAAATCCCCCTAAATCACCACTCCCAGCAATTCTTACCCCCTGCTGCCCCACCAAGTTCCCTCCTCCTGGCACATATCCACACCCTAAATTTCCCCTCCTGGCACAAATCCCCCCCCCTTCCTTTACCATATCACCTCTTCAAGCACAAACCTCCCAAATCCCCCCCCACCCAAAAATTCCCCCTAAATTACCACTCCTAGCAATTCTTACCCCCTGCTGCCCAAAATCCCCTCAATCTCCTGACAGCGTCCCTCCCAAACATGAAACCACAGTGCCCAGGGCAGCCGCCCCTCCTGCCCACCCCCTTGTCCCGGCCCTGACATCACCCGCCGAACACAACCCATTTAAGTGAATAGAGCCGCTCTGCAAGCGCCCCGCAACCGCGTGCAATGCATGCGATCTTGGCCATGCTAGTGCAGGGATCAAATGCTCTCTGTAGAGCCATCCAAACACAGATCACTCTTCAGAGATCAAAGCGTGTGTGAAAGGAGCCTAACCGATCATGGCTTCCAGAGCAGCCCCATTCACTCGGATGGGTGGTGTTCAGCTGGTGGCACCTGCAGGTTCCTGCCACTATGAAAAAAAAAAAACATTCCGTTAACAAAATGTATACAACTTCAGCCACTGCCTCTGCGGCTAAAGGGGGATAGCATGTAGGGGGTGGTAAAAGTGCAGCTCAAATACTGGGTTTTACCAGCTTTACCAAGAAAGGGTGACCATGGAGAATGGATGTAGCCACTAAAAGGAAAAAAAAACGGGGAGGTGGTGGAGAGTAACAGAAGGGACTTTTCCAAGTTAGGAACGTATACAGGAATATATAATTTTTTTGTGTGTCATTTTACCTCCCCAAACACACAGCAATAATTCTAAAAATAGCGATTTTATTTGTTTTTATTTTCTAAGCGTCACATTTTATTATCTGTAAACGGCGGAGCTTTAGGAAATAAAAAGCATAAATATGGCTGTATGCATGCAGTATTGTAATGTAGCTCCCCCTGCTGTTCTACGTGTGTTATAACACGCATGGATGAGCACCTGTTATTCTAAAGGGAATTATCAAACTGGCCATCGGAATTCCCAACATGTGAACATTTTCTGGGGTTGTTCTGTGACTGTGAGCCACACGAATATACGGGGCATCCGGAAAGTATTCACAGCGCTTCACTTTCTCCAAAATTCTGTTAATTGTGGAATAAGGATGTAACCTAATTCAATGCATTATTTTCCTCAAAATTCTACAAACAATACCCCAGAATGATAATGTGAAAGAAGTTTGTTTGAAATCTTTGCAAATTTATTAAAAATAAAAAAACAAAAAAAATCCCATGTACACAAGTATCACAGCCTTTGCTCAATACTTTGGTGAAGCTCCTTTGGCACCAATTACAGCTTCAAGTCTTTTTGAGTATGATGTATAATGAGTATGATGTATAATAGGTATGATGTATAATGGGTATGGTGTATGATGAATATGATGAGTATGGAGTATGATGAATATGATGTATGATGAGTATGGAGTATGATGAGTATGACGTATGATGAATATGATGTATGATGAGTATGATGAGTATGGAGTATGAGTATGGTGTATGAGTATGGTGTATGATGGGTATGGTGTATGATGTATGATGAGTATGATGCTACAAGCTTGGCACACCTATTTCTGGGCAGTTTCTCCCATTCTTCTTTGTAGGACCTCAAGCTCCATCAGGTTGGATGGGGAGCGTCGGTGCACAGCCATTATCAGATCTCCCCAGAGATATTTAATCAGGTTCAAGTCTGGGCTCTGGCCGGGCCACTCAAGGACATTCACAGAGTTGTCCCGTAGCCACTCCTTTGTTATCTTGGCTGTGTGTTTAGGGTCGTTGTCCTGTTGGAAGATGAACCTTCACCCCAGTCTGAGGTCGAGAGCGCTCTAGAGCAGGTTTTCATCAAGGATGTTTCAGTACATTACTGCATTCATCTTTCCCTCCATCCTGACTAGTCTCCCAGTTCCTGCCTCTGAAAAACATTCCCACTGCATGATGCTGCCATCACCATGCTTCACTGTAGGGATGGTATTGGCCAGGTGATGACCGGTGCCTGGTTTCCTCCAGACATGACGCTTGCCATTCAGGCCAAAGAGTTCAATCCTTGTGTCATCAGACCAGAGAATTGTGTTTCTCATGGTCTGAGAGTCCTTGAGTTGCCTTTTGGCAAACTCCAGGTGGGCTGTCATGTGCCTTTTACTGAGAAGTGGCTTCCGTCTGGACACTCTACCCTACAGGCCTGATTGGTGGAGATCTGCAGAGATGGTTGTTCTTCTGGAAAGTTCTCCTCTCTTTACAGAGAAATGCTGGAGCTCTGTCAGAGTGACTATCGAGTTATTGGTCACCTCCCTGACTAAGGCCCCTCTCCCCCGATCGCTCAGTTTGGCCGGACGGCCCGCTCTAGGAAGAGTCCTGGTGGTTCCAAACTTCTTCCATTTACAGATGATGTGGACCACTGTGCTCATTGGGACCTTCAATGCTGCAGAAATGTTTCTGTACCCTTCCCCCGATCTGTGCCTCCATACAGTCCTGTCTCTGAGGTCTACAGACAGTTCCTTGGACTTCATGGCTTGGTTTGTGCTCTGACATGCACTGTTACCTGTGGGACCTTCTATAGACAGGTGTGCGCCTTTCCAAATCATGTCCAATCAACGAAATTTACCACAGGTGACCTCCAATCAAGTTGTACAAACATCTCAATGATGATCAGTGGAAACAGGAGGCACCTGAGATCAATTTCGGATGTCATGGCAAAGGCTGTGATACTAGTGTACATTTGAAAAAAAAAAAAAAAAAAAAACAAGAATATTCAGGATGATGGTACCTATATCTTTTCTACTTATGTACATTTGATTTTTTTGTTTTTTTTATTTTTAATAAATTTGCAAGGATTTCAAACAAATTTCTTTCACGTTGTCATTATGGGGTTATGGTTTGTAGCATTTTGAGGGAAATAATTAATTTAATCCATTTTGGGGGGAAAAAAAAAAGGCTGTAACATAGCAAAATGTGGAAAAAGTGAAGCGCTGTGGATACATTCCAGATGCACTGTAATCTCAAAGAGCTGCGGAAATTAATTCCTCCATTCAGTACTATTAAAAATAATAAAAGAAACAACTCCAGATACAAAGTAACGCACAGCAAATAAACAGTTGACTTTGAAGTTGGATCAGCAGATGGATTCCATTGGGTTGCATTAGACCAAGGATCTGCAATTAGCGAACCTCCAGCTGTTGCAAAACTACAAGTCCCATCATGCCTCTGGGTGTCATTCCTGTGGCTGTCGGAGTCTTGCTATGCCTCATGGGACTTGTAGTTCTGCAACAGCTGGAGGTCTGCTAATTGCATATTCCTGCATTAGATATTACACTTAAAATGTTATATTTTCCATATTTCTAGCGTCGGAGCAGGCTTCTGTGTGCAGACAATGAGGAAGCATTACTGGGTGATCTGAACCAGGAGGTAATGACATGGTATGCATGGGGTAGGGGGGAAGGGATAGGAGCGGTTGTCTCAGGGCCAGGAAGAGGCACGTGCCCAAACATACCATTTCCTCCCTTTTATGTACCAGCTACAGGTATGTACTCACATACCATAATGCAGTAAATAAAGAAGAGATTTGTTGGTACGTTCATTTCTTGGCTCCATAAAAGTTGATATTCCGGGTGTGTCGGTTTCGTCAGAATCCACCAACAGCAAGAATGCAGAATATAAAATCATGGCACGGTGGTGCCACACACCTGCAATATTGCATGGAATGAACCCTGCAGCACCCGTCATGTGTTGACATGGCAATTCAGATTTGGGGGGGGGGGGGGGGGCTGCCCCCCCCCCCCCACTTACATTTTGGGCAGGCTCTGCCCTTCTGGAAGCAAGTCCACGCTATTGTGCAGGAAGTCACAAATAGCCAGGTTGCCCCGATATGCTCGCTTTCTTTTACACCACACCCCTTCACACCATAAGTCCCCTTATGAAGCCATGTGGTTTGTGACGCAACGCGTAGGGTGGAGCCTGAGGGATCATGGACTGGAAGTGACATCATACCAGAAAGAGATATGTATTAATAAATGCTGTGGAGTGTTTTTTTTGTTTTTTTAAGCATGCATAATTTTATCCAAATAATTTGGTTCCCAAAGGTTTTACATTAAGGACAACCTCTTAATCCTTACATGGCACGGGAGTGATCAACTTCGTAGATCGTGATTTCTAACAGGAGCCCTGAGAGGGAGGCTATACTACAAGACGTCATTCACGGGACAACAGCAGGAGATCACAAGTTGGATAGGATTACACAGGTGCTGTAAAATATTATTATGGTGAGAGCACTGAGGTGACGGGGAAGAGGTCACACAAGCACCGGATACATTTTATTCTGCAATAAGAACTTCACTTTTATTTACTATACAAGAAGGGTCTCGTGTGACTTTTGGACTGGCACGACCAATATATCCCTAGTTTGTTTATAGCATACTGATGCACCATTCCAGGTGGGTTTTCTATAAGACCCCAGATCTCTCCTCTACTCTGGAAAGCAACAACACAAAATAAAAAAAATAATAATAATTTGATCTCATGTTTTCCAGAAAAAAATGGCAGTGTTTTACATCTTCTCCAAACAGAAGTGAAGGAATAAAGTTGCTTCCAGCCTCCTAGACAATAGAAATGGCCTTGAATCTTCTAGTCCTCAGCCGGCTCTGTGATAACCCGGCACCCACCGCTGGATCAGATACTGGGCTCCCTCCAATTACATATGGTGGTGGAGAGGGAAGCGCACGTGTAATACAGAGACTGCTGGCCAGTCATGCCCCTTACCTAGTCCTCCTGATGGGCAGTCCTTGATCTGGGGTGGACTCTGATGGGCAGTCCTTGATCTGGGGTGGACTCTGATGGGCAGTCCTTGATCTGGGGTGGACTCTGATGGGCAGTCCTTGATCTGGGGTGGACTCTGATGGGCAGTCCTTGATCTGGGGTGGACTCTGATGGGCAGTCCTTGATCTGGGGTGGACTCTGATGGGCAGTCCTTGATCTGGGGTGGACTCTGATGGGCAGTCCTTGATCTGGGGTGGACTCTGATGGGCAGTCCTTGATCTGGGGTGGACTCTGATGGGCAGTCCTTGATCTGGGGTGGACTCTGATGGGCAGTCCTTGATCTGGGGTGGACTCTGATGGGCAGTCCTTGATCTGGGGTGGACTCTGATGGGCAGTCCTGGAAGTAAAGGGGGGAATATTTGTAAAATCCGCAATGCAACCCTAAAAGGTTTGGGAGATACTGATCTAAAACATCGGTCCACCAATAAAAACGCAACACGGCAGCACATCATTAAGAATGAACGGAACACGGCAGCACGTTTTTTTTTGTTTACAGAGGTACCCATTAATGAAGGGCTATCCTCGCCATTGCCTGTTAGAGGTCTTAGAATGTGGTCATCTGTACTCAGATGTGGACCAGTTCCAATCAGAAGACCCTCTATCTGTCCACAGCAAAATGGTGCCGCTTACTATTAAAAAAAAAATGAAACTGTCCACATCAGACCAGCGATGATCCCTCATGTGTGGGGAGATCTGGAGGGTTTGGGACCGGCGGCTTGCTGCAGTTTTCTCTTCTTCAGCTCCCGGTAGGCGTTGACGACCCGCTCTCGCTCTTCCTCTACTATTCTCTTTCTGGCCATGGACATGGGAGGAGGATTGGATGGAGCGCCTGCCTTGTCAAAGAGTTTCTTCAGGAAAAGCTGTTTCTCTCCTGGCTATATAAAAAAATAAAAAATTATATTTTATTATCTATATATATCTTTTAGATTTCATTTCTACACGCATGGCGAGGACTTCATAAAGACATAACATATGTTATTCAGGAAAAAAAAAAAAAAAAAGGGGGGGGGGGGGGATTTTTGTTCCATTGTTATTTTTACTGCTTTATCACTGGTGACTTTGAAAGCTCCAACATTCAGAGTTAATCTTCTCCAGGTCGACCCCCCCACAAAACAAAAAACTCACCTTCAGTCCAGAGCTGTCCCCCACTAGAAGTCACCAGCTTCTTAGATTTTTTTTTTTTTAACATTTTTATTAAATTTTTCACAGTACATGTCAGAACAGTGATACAATCTCAACAATGACAGTTTACAGTGGTACATTAAGAGAAATAAAAAGTCAAATCGGGACAGATCAGCATAGCAACAAATCAGATTACAGAATACATATAGGCAGTGTGCCCAATCAGTCGGAATTGCACTCAGAGAGTAAGATCTGTGAGCCGCTCATCAGCACAGGTGGGAAACCAACATTTATAGCAAACCCAAATCATCCCAACACAACTTAAAAGGGCAGACAGAATCCCCAGCCCTCCCCACCGTTACCACCCTCCCAGCTAGAGATTCCCACACCGTCCGGAGCACAGTGATTAAGGGAGTGGTCTCTCTTTGATCCAAGGGCCCCATATCTTGTCAAATTTGTTGGAAAAGTTCCTTCCCAGGTACGTCAACTTATAGAGCGGTAAGGCCGCATCGATCAGGGCTCTCCATTGGGAAACCGTTGGGGGGGGCTAGGGTCCTGCCATTTGATTAGGATAGCTTTCCTAGCATAAAAGGCTGAGTAGAATACAAATTGTTTTTTAGCCTGCGGGGCTGGGAGCGTGTCCACAACCCCTAATAAAAAGGGGTAGTGGATCACAGGGGACATCGAATCAGCCTATAGAGCCGATCTCCGACGCCACCCCCCTCCAGAAGGTCTGTAGATGCACACAGGACCAGACAATATGGAAGAACGTGCCAGAGGCCAAGCCACATTTAGGACACGTACCAGTTCTATTAGGATAGATTCTGGCTAAACGGTCTGGGGAGTAGTAAGCTCGTGGATAAATCCAAGTTGGGTGTATCCGTCTCTAGAGGAGATCATAAGGGGTAGATATTGCTGGACACGCTCCTCCCAATCATCCTCCGCCAATTCCGGTACAGCTTCTTAGATTTAATGATGGCAATTATCATTCAACCCTCTTCCTCTAAATCAGTAGTGATCAGCATTCGCTCACATGCAGCCCATATCACCAAAAGGCCACATATACACTACAGGATTTACTCAAAGACTACGGGCAGGAGAGGGTCAGAGAGAGCGCAGAACGTTACCACGGCTAGAGAGGGTCAGAGAGAGCGCAGAACGTTACCACGGCTAGAGAGGGTCAGAGAGAGCGCAGAACGTTACCACGGCTAGAGAGGGTCAGAGAGAGAGCGCAGAACATTACCACGGCGGGAGAGGGTCAGAGAGAGCGCAGAACGTTACCACGGCTAGAGAGGGTCAGAGAGAGAGCGCAGAACGTTACCACGGCGGGAGAGGGTCAGAGAGAGCGCAGAACGTTACCACGGCTAGAGAGGGTCAGAGAGAGCGCAGAACGTTACCACGGCTAGAGAGGGTCAGAGAGAGAGCGCAGAACGTTACCACGGCTAGAGAGGGTCAGAGAGAGAGCGCAGAACGTTACCACGGCGGGAGAGGGTCAGAGAGAGCGCAGAACGTTACCACGGCGGGAGAGGGTCAGAGAGAGCGCAGAACGTTACTACAGGAGACGGTCAGACTGAATAAGCGGAAGCGTCATTACACAGAGAGAGATAATCTATCCATATACACGTGCACACACAGTGTATTTCTTTTTTTTGGTAGGAGGTTGGGGCAATGAGGGCTTCTCAGGGAAGTGAGTAGAGTTCTATTAGGTGTATATTGCACAGCAGCAGGAAAAACTAAATATCAAAAACACCAACATAACATTATAGTGTACAAAGTGTCAGACTCCGTGTGGAATACGTTCCATACATTTACCTTTGTTACGGCTGGACCTTTTCTTGGCTTCACGGTCAGAACCGGGGGCTCCATCGCTACTTCACCGAACATCACTTCATCTGTTCAAGAAACAAAAAAAAAAAAAGTTGTCACTCGTTAGAATGCCAGTTAGGGTTTTTATGGCTAAAAAAAAAAAAAAAAAAAAACACACAGTTCCATGCTGTCGTGTTGATCCAATGGCTGTAGTACTTTCTAAATCACTGCAATGGATGAGCACAAAGGCCGGACACAGCCCCCATAGAAGGTGCTGCCAGCAGCTCGGCACTTTTTTTTTAGCTGTAGCTGCCAGATTCAGGTAAGGAAAATAAAAATGGAAACCACTCAGATCTAATATAGGTGAGGGGGAATTTGGACGGGGCAGTTCATGTGACAAAAAAACAAAAACCTTCCGATTACAATTTTTCTTGTTGGATTCCCGCAGACGCACGTCGGATGGCTTCAGCAGTCGCTGAGCAAATTTGTGTTTAATGCTTTGTCCATTGCACCCATAAAGCGGATGTAAACCTCGGACATGAAATATGAACAAAGCATATCCCTCTATAGTGTGTACTTGTCTCAGTCCACAGCACTAAATGTAATTTCTGTCTGCTGCCTCCTTCCTCTGCTATTAGCACGAGTCACTTCTGACACCAAGAGCTAAAAGGTGACAGGGAAGGGGGCTCCAGCGCACACAGCCTGCGATTGACAGCCTTAGCACTGTTCCTGTGTGAACGAGGGGTGGGAAAAGGGGGTCCCTCCCCTCCAATCAGCTCTCAGAGCTCTCCTCACAGTGCAACTTCAGCTCCCCGCCCCCTGCTTCTCAGAGCCGAGAGATCCTGTATAAAGTCTGCACTTTGAATAGCTGTAGAGGAAAGCATACTCCAGATAAACAGGTACAATTTATGTAGGAGGATTTGTTTAATCTCTGCATCACCCGATGCCACTCACTTCACTGGGTATATGGAGGATTTACAACCACTTTAGCCCTTTCACTGCCTGAGTTCCCCCCCCCCCCTTTTTTTTTCTTTGCACACAAGACTGATAAGCCCCCTTTCTGATAATAAAGTGCAGGTGAGACATCAGGGGTCTATTAGAACCCTAATGTCACCTCTGCATGCTGTTAAAGCCAATCAAGCATAGTTTGCATTTGATGAGCTTCTTCCCAAGGATGACATCACAGCCCTCTTGTCATGACATCATCACGGCCATCTTGTGGCCCTACAACACTTCCCGGGGAAGCAGGGCGAAGTTTATGGTCATGTGACCGCTGTGATTGGCCGTCACATGATCGGAAAGCTCCCGATCACAAGCAGCTGGAGACTTACGGATACGTTTTTTTTTTAACATCTTGTATGCGAGTGTGTAATTGTTTTTCCATTTCATTAATATGATTTAATAAATGCTACATTTAGGAAGTAGCGCTTTGCTCTCCTTTTTTTTTTTTTTGGTTTTTACACGATTTTGCACTGACCAGCAGTTAGGTGTAAACTTTCCCTGTGACACTGCGCTATCCAAAAAAGAAAGAAAGCTGCTAACACAATCACAAGGATAAAACAGTGAATAATAAAACAAATACCAAACCAAAGTGTAGCGCTTAACAAAGTTATGAATAGTCTAGTTAGTGCATCATCATACAGTTTAACCAAAACACCTTAAGTGTGACAATTCTTGAAAACTTGCATAGAAATAAAAAATACAGTCCAAACGAATAAAAATGAATTAAAAGTCTCTATGTGAGGAGTTGATCCAGTCCAAACGTGAAATACAGGTCACCATCCACCTTCTTAAATGAGACTAGCATGCAGGCACCCTGTGATGTTCCCGTCACCTTTAGAATTAAAGGCTTACCGGATAGTATGGATCCAAACGAATCTATATTCGAAGGATCATACAAGCTTATGACTTAGAAGCCAAAATTTGCAGGTGTAGATTTTCAAGGAAGTATCAACTCAGACTCCTCATAAAGTTGTCCCAACTAGTTGTTAAATCCACATCAGTATACTCCAGCTCAAAATGTTGAACTCATACAAAGGAAAAATAAGGAGCCACAATAGTGTAAATCCGTTTAAGAGAAAAAAA
The DNA here is from genome assembly GCF_037356315.1 of Lithobates pipiens. Lineage (NCBI taxonomy): Eukaryota > Metazoa > Chordata > Amphibia > Anura > Ranidae > Lithobates > Lithobates pipiens. Next base: position 14,249,326 of record NW_027507789.1, read on the forward strand.
AAAAAATTTAATAAAAAAGTAATGAACTCACATGTAACCAAAGAAATCAAGCGCTTAATCCATAAAAACAGTGCTACAGCAGTAGTCCCGACGCGTTTCGTCCTCTACAGACGTCATCTGGGGTAGCACTACACTGTAGCATCATCACTTATATAGCAAACAGTCAATTTGGGCGAGAATTCCATCTGCCTGTGTCACCGCGTGTCATTTCCGGTTTAAGATGGCGCCCGGCGTGCGTTCCACGCCTCATTACAATGTTACAGCATGTATCAGCAGACAGACCATGCCCAAACATGTGTAAAATAAACCAATAAATGAAAACTAGGTTGGCCCAAACATTAGAAACATACCCAACGTAAAAATTAGCCAGACGTTGTGATTTATTCCACTCTGTAATACCGTTAGTAGTGTTTCCGGGTCATGATTAAACGCATAAGGGGCATGGGTACGGATCCAATCATTATCATACCCAGCCACCTATGCCGACAAAGCCACACCCACCACAGGGAGGCACCAACACAGTGGGCGTGTCGTACATAGAGAGCACTGATGCCTCCGTCAAGCGGCGATGGAACGCACCGCGTACCGGAAGCACCAGCACCACACGCACGTCCGACGCAAGGGGCGGCGTAAGAGGAAATACGTCACAACCCATCGGAGAGCGTCGAACATCGGAAGTGACGTGAACGGAAGGTACATCACATCCGGCCAGGATGTATCCGACAACAGGAAGTGATGTAATGAAAATACATCATCTCCGGTGTCAAGTGGGACATATGTAAACATACGCCGGACCATACATCCTAGAGGGGATGTACATTTAAGTACACCCATACTAATAAGTATGGGATGGGAACGATTATGTATATGTAATGAAAAGATGTTTTTAAAACAATCTTTATACAAAATATATATCAGCACCGACACAACACATGCCCGGACATGCACTGTGACAAGTACTGATAGCACCTAAGGCAGATAGAATTCTGTCCCAAGACCAATATTATTAGTATAACATAAACAGCAATAATAGAAAGGCTGCCACTTACATAAAAATCAAAAAATCAAAAAATGTTAAAACAGATAAACAAATTAAAATAAAGCACTAAAATAAAATATTATCAATGTGCATATTAACCATTATTAATGAAGGCATTAATATCCCATTCTATGTTCAAACCAAATGGCGAGTAAGAACGAATCAAATATATCCAGTAGGTTTCTAATCTGGAAACACCCCGAGTCATATGCACATTGATAATATTTTATTTTAGTGCTTTATTTTAATTTGTTTATCTGTTTTAACATTTTTTGATTTTTTGATTTTTATGTAAGTGGCAGCCTTTCTATTATTGCTGTTTATGTTATACTAATAATATTGGTCTTGGGACAGAATTCTATCTGCCTTAGGTGCTATCAGTACTTGTCACAGTGCATGTCCGGGCATGTGTTGTGTCGGTGCTGATATATATTTTGTATAAAGATTGTTTTAAAAACATCTTTTCATTACATATACATAATCGTTCCCATCCCATACTTATTAGTATGGGTGTACTTAAATGTACATCCCCTCTAGGATGTATGGTCCGGCGTATGTTTACATATGTCCCACTTGACACCGGAGATGATGTATTTTCATTACATCACTTCCTGTTGTCGGATACATCCTGGCCGGATGTGATGTACCTTCCGTTCACGTCACTTCCGATGTTCGACGCTCTCCGATGGGTTGTGACGTATTTCCTCTTACGCCGCCCCTTGCGTCGGACGTGCGTGTGGTGCTGGTGCTTCCGGTACGCGGTGCGTTCCATCGCCGCTTGACGGAGGCATCAGTGCTCTCTATGTACGACACGCCCACTGTGTTGGTGCCTCCCTGTGGTGGGTGTGGCTTTGTCGGCATAGGTGGCTGGGTATGATAATGATTGGATCCGTACCCATGCCCCTTATGCGTTTAATCATGACCCGGAAACACTACTAACGGTATTACAGAGTGGAATAAATCACAACGTCTGGCTAATTTTTACGTTGGGTATGTTTCTAATGTTTGGGCCAACCTAGTTTTCATTTATTGGTTTATTTTACACATGTTTGGGCATGGTCTGTCTGCTGATACATGCTGTAACATTGTAATGAGGCGTGGAACGCACGCCGGGCGCCATCTTAAACCGGAAATGACACGCGGTGACACAGGCAGATGGAATTCTCGCCCAAATTGACTGTTTGCTATATAAGTGATGATGCTACAGTGTAGTGCTACCCCAGATGACGTCTGTAGAGGACGAAACGCGTCGGGACTACTGCTGTAGCACTGTTTTTATGGATTAAGCGCTTGATTTCTTTGGTTACATGTGAGTTCATTACTTTTTTATTAAATTTTTTTTTTTTTCTCTTAAACGGATTTACACTATTGTGGCTCCTTATTTTTCCTTTGTATGAGTTCAACATTTTGAGCTGGAGTATACTGATGTGGATTTAACAACTAGTTGGGACAACTTTATGAGGAGTCTGAGTTGATACTTCCTTGAAAATCTACACCTGCAAATTTTGGCTTCTAAGTCATAAGCTTGTATGATCCTTCGAATATAGATTCGTTTGGATCCATACTATCCGGTAAGCCTTTAATTCTAAAGGTGACGGGAACATCACAGGGTGCCTGCATGCTAGTCTCATTTAAGAAGGTGGATGGTGACCTGTATTTCACGTTTGGACTGGATCAACTCCTCACATAGAGACTTTTAATTTATTTTTATTCGTTTGGACTGTATTTTTTATTTCTATGCAAGTTTTCAAGAATTGTCACACTTAAGGTGTTTTGGTTAAACTGTATGATGATGCACTAACTAGACTATTCATAACTTTGTTAAGCGCTACACTTTGGTTTGGCAGCAGTTAGGTGTGCCAAAACTTTTTGTAAGATTGGGGGGTCTAGGCGGATCTTACTTTGTCTAAAATTCACTTACTCTTCAGATCTTTCAGCAATGGCCATTAAAAAATAATAAATAAAAAAAAAAAAAACACTTTACCTTTGAACATTTCCTCTTCCAGACGAGCCACTTTTTTCTCCTCTCTCCTCCGAACAAATTTGTCCAAACACTTCCGATCAAACCTGCGAGGTAGATGACGTACATTAAAACCAGAATTTTCAGATTATTGGGACTCAGTCAAGAAAAAACGCACTGTGATAAAATGAACCCCTTTAACACTGTCACCCCCCTTCCTGCCCAGGCCAATTTTCAGCTTTGAGCACTGTCGCACTTTGAATGACAATTACGCGGTAGGTGATATTTAATCACCACTGCGTTTTTATTTTTAGAAGAAAGAAAGAAAAAGAAGAAGGAAGAAGGAAGGAAGAAGGAATTTTACAAATAAGTCAATTTTCTCCTTCACTGGGGGGCTCTGATGAGGCTGCACTCATGAGCACTGATGAAGAGGCACTGACAAAAAAAGTAAACCCTCCTTTCGGTTTCGGCCAAGGAAGCTTACATCTTTGCCTCGGTTTAATCCTCAACTGCCATAATGCTGCACGTGATCAGTTATGACACCAGCCATTGGATGGATGACAGGTTGTTTGAGAGCACAATCAATGTGACCGTTAGCATTGCCGGCATTGGTGGGAATGTAACTGTTTTTTTTAAATTGTTAAATTGATTGAAAAAGCACCAACCAGGCTGCACTGATGAAGAGGCACTGATGGCCACGGATGAGGCTGCACTGACGGGCACGGATGAGCACCAATGGCCACTAATGAGGCTGCACTGACGGGCACGGATGAGCACCATTGGCCACTAATGAGGCTGCACTGACGGGCACGGATGAGCAACAATGGCCACTAATGAGGCTGCACTAACGGGCACGGATGAGCACCAATGGCCACTAATGAGGCTGCACTGACGGGCACAGGCGACGAGGCACAGGCGATCAGTGCACTGATTATCAGTGTAAATGTCCCATCACGGGAAAGCTGGTTATCGGCTTTCCTTTCTTCAGATAGCGACAGCGCTGAGGAAATAAAATTTGTTTACATGTGTTCAGCTGTGATTGGACACAGCTGATCACATGGTATCCAGCCAACGCGATTGGCTCTTTTCCCTGATCGGCAATGTGCTGTGTCCAAGGGACACAGCTCTTTACCAACAATTACCCCCGTGGGGCACACGCATGGGCAGCAAGAATGGGCGGACGTCATGTGACATCCTCCCACAAGATCGGGCACGCCCAGCCGTCATTCTACAATAGGCGGGGCGGGAACCAGTTAAACACCTTACCTGACTCTACATATAGCGTCAAATAAAAAACAACATCTACGATGCAGCTGGTCAGTGGCATCAACATTTCCCCTGTAACAGTTTTATCTTGGATCTTGCCATTGAATGCGTTTATTTTTAATGCAGAATGTGCCCCCCCCCCCATGCCTCCACTGCAGCTAATCAAGCACAGATCATACTACAGTAGCCGGGGGGGATGACAGAGTCCATTAGTTGCAGGGAGGATCAGGGAGTGGATGTTTCCTAATCACCTCCTGCTCTCCCTGTGGAAGCCATTTACTTTGGCCCCGGGGAGTCATTTATTGCAGATCTTGGGTCGGGGCAACCCCTGCATACACCGCTGGTGGGGGGCATCTCACATTCACAGCCCCACAAAAGTGATTGGATAGCTCTAGAGCTGCACGGATCACCTTCACAGGAAAGGCCACAGCTGGCTGTGAAAAAAATAAAATAAAAATAAAATATACACGGAGCTGGAATCAGAGGTCGGAGAGGAGAATGAAAACAAAGCAGTGTTCTTATTGGGCGACATACTTCTTCCTCTTCTCAGACTTTTGCTTCTTTGGGACCTCCACCTCCTCCTTCTTGGGAAGCTCTCCCTTATCGTCCAGCTCCATCTCAGGCTGGCGCTCCAGCTGGTTCTTGGTGAGGAAGAGGACATGCTGGGTCTCCCGGTTCATGCGGTTCAGGTAGGCGCCCACCGATTCGTTTCTCTCCCTCTTGAACTTCGGCACCGGAATGTCCGTCTGCAACCCTTCATTTTGTGGCCTTTGTTTCCGCACTGAAAGAAATGAACGGGACGGTCAGCTGAAATAGAACGGCTTTCACACTCCCTCAAATCATAACACTCGCCATTTCCCCCCCCCCCCCCCCAGCCAGCTTTTAACACAACTTCAGGGACAACATGTTCACTAACTATATCCAACCCACTTTCTGAAGTCATTGTAACCAGATAATCAATGTCACCACTTCACCTGTCAGGTTTCAGAATGTTATGGCTGATTGGTGTATATGTGGAGAGAGCCTTTAAAAGTTGAAATCCAGGAATTCAGCCGCTTTGTACAAAGTGAAGCCACACTATAAAATTTAAGTCCATTGAGGTGCATGACACCTCCTGGACTTAGCTCTATTATTTATATCAGACAGGTTTATAGTGCTCCCGGACTGCTGCATTTCCAGGAGCCCAATACTGATCCTTATGATGTCAGCATCTTAACCACTATATATATTTTTTTTTTTAAAGCGCCCCGTCCCCTTGTGTGCAAAAGCAAACGCATGTGTAGCGCGCACGCACACATGTATTGCCGCAAACATTATAGCAAAAGCAATAATTGTAGCGCTAGAGCTCCTCTAACTCTAAATTGGTAACCTGTAAAAAAAAAAAAAAAAAAAAAAAATGTAAAGCGCCACCTATGGAGATGTTTAAGTACAGTAGTTTGGTGCCATTCCACGAGTGTGAGCAATTCTAAAGCGCGATCTGTTAAGCCGCGTACACACGAGCGGATTGTATGGCGTACTTAGTCCGTCAAACAATCCGACGGACAGTCCGTCATACTTTCGAATGAACGGACTTGACCACACACGGATGCACAAACAGTCCGTCGAAAGCTTGCGCGACGACGTGTACAGCACGTACGACGGGACTAGAAATAGGAAGTCCAATACACAGCAATGCAACCTTCCGCCGTGTAAATCCTTTCTGAGCATGCGCCATTCTTAGTCCGTCGAACTAGCATACTCACGAGCGGATTGTCCGCTGAAACCAAAGTATGACGGACAATATTACGGAAATTCCGAAATACTTAGTACGCCAGACTGCACGCTGAAAAAGTCCGCTGAAGCCCACACACAAGCGGACTGTCCGCTGAAATGTGTTTCGGCGGACTAAGTAGGCCATACAGTCCGCCCGTGTGTACGCGGCTTTAGGCATCTATTTACTCGACGTAACATCTTTGATATATTTTAGCAAAATATTGGGTTATATTGCATTTTTTGCATTCAAATTTATTACTGTGTCTTTTCTCCCAAAAAATTGCTGCGCAAACAACCAACACGAAAGAAAAATTGCAATGACCTCCATTACGAGAGAATAACAGAATTGGCCTGTGCTGGAAGAATTTGAACAGTAGAATTGCTGCAGCTGCTATCTACCCCTCCCTAATGCACAACCACAGAAGCCTTGATATTCTGAAAAACACATTCACAAAGATACAAAAGGCTGCTGTGAATGGGCGGCCATAGCTGCTCTCTGTGTTTATCTCCTCTCAGATTCCCGGGGGAAGGGTGCCTCTCCCGCAAACCTGTTAGATATAATAGCGAGAAGTCCAGGAGAGGTCATGCTATGACTAAGCACTGTTAAGTGTGAAACGCGTCAGCTCGTTTGTCCCATTTTTTGCTGTGGCTTGTATCTGTTGGGACTTTTTTTTTTACAAATAAAGGCAATATCCTGGAGTGCGGCTGTCCAGAACTTCCTTTTTGCCTTAGAGGTCATGCACCTCCTTGGACTTAACTCATAGCGTGCCTTCACTTTTAACAAAGCAGCTAAATTCCTGGAATTCAGCTTTTACCACTTGCCTACCAGGCACTTTTACCCTCTTCCTGCCCAGGCCAATTTTCAGCGTGGTCACACTTTGAATAAAAATTTGCCCGGTCATGGAACACTGCACCCATATACATTTTTTATTATTTATTGTTCACACAAATAGAGCTTTCTTTTGGTGGCATTTAACCATCACCAGTTTTCTTTTTTTTTATTTTTTTTTTTGCTGAACAAAAAAAAAAAAAAAAAAAAAAAAAAAAAAAACAAACAAACAACAACCACCACCACCACAACAACCACCACCACAACAACCACCACCACAACAACAACCACCACCACCACCACAACAACCACCACCACCACAACAACCACCACCACCACAACAACAACCACCACCACCACAACAACAACCACCACCACCACCACAACAACCACCACCACCACAACCACCACCACCACCACAACCACCACCACCACAACAACCACCACAACAACAACCACCACAACAACAACCACCACAACAACAACCACCACAACAACAACCACCACCACAACAACCACCACCACAACAACCACCACCACAACAACAACCACCACCACCACAACAACCACCACAACAACAACCACCACCACCACCACAACCACAACAACAACCACCACCACCACCACAACCACCACCACCACAACAACCACCACAACAACAACCACCACAACAACAACCACCACAACAACAACCACCACAACAACAACCACCACCACAACAACCACCACCACAACAACAACCACCACCACCACAACAACCACCACAACAACAACCACCACCACAACAACCACAACAACAACCACCACAACAACAACCACCACAACAACAACAACCACCACAACAACAACAACCACCACAACAACCACCACCACAACAACCACCACCACCACAACCACCACAACAACCACCACAACAACCACCACAACCACCACCACAACCACCACAGCAACAACAAACAACAAACCTGGCTTCCTCTTTTTCTTTGGTTTGTTCATTTCCTTCTGGCTTCTCATAATCTCTCGCAGCTTGAATGGGATTTCCTGAGTATCCAAGTCCTCGGGTTTGGAATTTGTCTTTTTCTTTACATTTCTATAAAGGAAGAGAAATAAAGTTCCGTTATAGTGACAGATATTGTATTCTGGTGACTATAGGAGGGTGACACCCCCCCCCCCCCATTGCATAATGTCAGCATTGTTTCACTCATCACTACATCCAGCCCGCCGCCCCCCCCCACCATAGTCACACATCACACTGGTACTATGGAGAGCCGACTTCCAAGTAGGGGGTTTTGGATGGAGTGGAGACGGATTAGAACCTCTGCCAGGTTTAATTGCTGTGTCCCCATTAGGGAGAATCACCCCCTCTATTCCTTCTGTTTACGGTTGTCAAAACTATATAAAAAAAAAAAAAAACATTTTGGGTTGTCACCAAAACAGGAATAGAGGGGGAAATCTTCCAATGGGGACACTAGTTCTGATGACAACCTCATTTTGAGGTATTTCCCCTCACTTCCTGTGTCGCAATGGGACAGGAAGTGAAGGGAAATCTCTACAATGGGGATACAGATAGGGAAAGCAATCTGACAGGGGTTATAACCCTCCCTTACTCGATCCAAAATAAGGCAAAACTAAGTTCCGACTTTAGTTGCACGGTGTGATCCATAACCCAACAGAAAGAATGAGGAACATGCACCCCGCCCCCCCACTGCAGACTGTGTCCCCTGTGCACCACCCCCGAAAGACCGAGCACCCCGCCACACATGGGCACCTCTGCAGGCACGCCACCCCACCCAGGCACCCCCCTCACCTGGGCACGCCGTCCCACCTGGGCACCTGCCCGGGCACGCCGTCCCACCTGGGCACCTGCCCGGGCACGCCGTCCCACCTGGGCACCCCTCCGGGCAAGCCGTCCCACCTGGGCACCCCTCCGGGCAAGCCGTCCCACCTGGGCACCCCTCCGGGCAAGCCACCCCACCTGGGAACGCCCCCTGCGCACCCCTCTGTGCAGATCGCCCCACCTGGGAACCTCTCCGGGCATACCGCCCCACCTGGGCAACCCCTCTGACACTGTACCAGAAGCCTCAATACCCGCCACAGAGCACCCACTTGGCTTCCATCCCCTCCCCCGGCCCTGTGTCAGTAACTCACCCGCGGGGACGCCTCGCACCGGCCCGGGCAGCCGGTCCAGCCGTTTTATTCCCCGGTCTCTTCCCCATCACACTGGCAGCTCCGCTCCGTACACACAACACGTGGGATTACACGGCACTCTTCCGGCCCCTTCATTATACGTCATCGTGAAACTGCCCTATCCGCCATCATTGACTCTGGCACTACCGGGAGAAGTACGGGTGTGACGTCATATCCGCCTGGCAATGTCAGCGAGCAAGAGGGGTCGCAGGGGGTGCCCTCCTGGGCAGTACAGCCTGTTGCTATGGTAATGCTTTTGGGGCTGATAGAGGAGCTGTGTGTGGAGTTGTGTATATTTGGTGACTTCCAGGGACGTGTCATTGCTTCCATGGTTGGGCAGGTATTATACCTGGGAAAGAAGAGTTCCTGTGGGGGGAGGGACCACAGGGAATGGTGGGTGTGGTAAAATTGTGCTAGTAGTGGGAGGGGCTAAACACCTGAACCTGTGAACATAATGCAGGGGTCAGGAGTGTGTAATGTACAGGGGTCAGTGGTGTGTAATGTATAGAGTGCAGGGGTCAGGAGTGTGTAATGTACAGAGTGCAGGGTTCAGGTGTATGTAATGTACAGAGTGCAGGGGTCAGGTGTATGTAACAGGGGTCAGGTGCATGTAATGTACAGAGACAAGGGTCAGGAATGTGTATTGTACAGAGTGCAGGGTTCAGGTGTATGTAATGTTCAGAGTGCAGGGGTCAGGTGTATGTAATGTACAGGGGTCAGGGGTTTGTAATGTACAGAGTGCAGGGGTCAGGTAAATGTAGTGTAGAGTACAGGGGTCAGGAGTGTGTAATGTACAGAGTGCAGGGATCAGGTGTATGTAATGTACAGAGTGCAGGGTTCAGGTGTATGTAATGTACAGAGGTCAGGAGTGTGTAATGCACAGGGTGCAGGGTTCAGGTATATGTAATGTACAGAGTGCAGGGGTCAGGTGCATGTAATGTACAGAGACAGGGGTCAGGAGTGTGTATTGTACCGAGTGCAGGGTTCAGGTGTATGTAATGTTCAGAGTGCAGGGGTCAGGTGTATGTAATATGCAGGGGTCAGGTGTATGTAATGTACAGAGTACAGGGGTCAGGAGTGTGTAATGTACAGAGTGCAGGGTTCAGGTGTATGTAATGCACAGAGTGCAGGGATGAGGTGTATGTAATGCACAAAATGCAGGGTTCAGGTGTATGTAATGCACAGTGTGCAGGGGTCAGGTGTATGTAATGTACAGGGTGCAGGGGTCAGGTGTATGTAATGTACAGGGTGCAGGGTTTAGGTGTATGTAATGCACAGTGTGCAGGGTTCAGGTGTATGTAATGCACAGGGTGCAGGGGTCAGGTGTATGTAATGTACAGGGTGCAGGGTTCAGGTGTATGTAATGCACAGGGTGCAGGGGTCAGGTGTATGTAATGTACAGGGTGCAGGGGTCAGGTGTATGTAATGCACAGGGTGCAGGGGTCAGGTGTATGTAATGCACAGGGTGCAGGGGTCAGGTGTATGCAATGCACAGAGTCTTTTTGTTTCTGCACTCCCCGATATTTCACTCGCCTGTCTGCTGTCTTGCAGATACTGAGCTCCCTGCTGAGACGGATCCCTCATTCCGTATCCGTCTCCTGCGGCCGGAAAGCGATCTCCACCAGCCAATCCCGCGGTAAGGACGATTCCGCGCAGAGCGCAGACTCCCCCAGCCCCGTGAGTGGCGATCTCCGACAAAATGCAGACCCGCCTATCCCGCCTCCCCCCACCCACTGCTGCATGAGCGGCTGCCACAACTGCGTCTGGATCGCCTACGCGGAGGAGCTGCTGGAACTCTACAAAGATGGCGGCGAGCGAGCGCTGAGCGCCTTGGAGAGGAACATCGAGGACGAGAACATCAAGATGTTTATAAGAATGGAAATTCGGTTCAGGATGAAGAGCCAAACGCCATGAGAGCCAATCGGAAGAACCGGACACTGGAATTGGTTAAACCACTAAAGGACCGGGATTGTTTTTCAAACTTGTTGTTTACAAGTTAAAATCAGTTTGTTTGTTTTTTTGGTAGAAAATTACTTACAACCCCCAAATATTATATATATATATATATATTTTCAGACACCCTAGAGAATAAAACGGCGGTCGTTGCAATACTTTATGTCACACCGTATTTGCACAGCGGTCTTACAAACGCAATTTTTGGGGGGGAAAAAATACACCTTTTTAAATAAAAAAATTAAAAAAAAAGTAAAGTTGGCCAAATTTTTTTTTTATATTGGGAAAGATAATGTTTTTTATTTTTTCTTATTTATTTAAATTTTAGATTTTTTTTTTTTTTACACCGTCCTTTTAAAAAAAAAAAAAAAAATTTGGATAACTTTTATTCCTATTACAAGGAATAAATTCCTTGAAATTAAAAAAATAAAAAAAAACACTAAAGTTAGCCCAATTTTTTTTTTTTATATTGTGAACAATAATCTTACGAATTATTGCTCTCGCTCTAACGACGGTGGCGATACCTCACGTGTGTGGTTTAAACACTGTTTTTTATATGCGGGTGTGACTTATGTATGCGTTCGCTTCTGTGCGCGAGCGATACGGGGAGCTTTAAAAAAAAAATTTTTCTTATTTATTTTAATTTTTCTTTAAAAAAAAAAATAAAAAATTTGGATAACTTTTATTCCTATTACAAGGAATAAATTCCTTGAAATTAAAAAAATTAAAAAAACACTAAAGTTAGCACAATTTTTTTTTTATATTGTGAACAATAATGTTACGTCGAGTAAATTGATACCCAACACGTCACGCTTCAAAAGTGCGCCCGCTCCTAGAATGGCGACAAACTTTTACATTTAAAAATCTCTATAGGCGACGTTTAAAAATTTCGACAGGTTACCAGTTTTTAGTTACAGAGGAGGTCTAGCGCTAGAATTATTGCTCTCGCTCTAACGACTGTGGCGTTACCTCACGTGTGTGGTTTAAACGCCGTTTTCATATGCGGGTGCGACTTACGTATGCGTTCGCTTCTGTGCGTAAGCACGTGGCGGGAGGGGGCGCTTTAAAATAAATAAATAAATAAATCTTATTTTACTTTCTTTTTTTTCTTTTTTTTTTTTTTTACACTGTCCCTTTAAAAAAAAAAGAAGTTTGGATCACTTTTATTCCTATTACAAGAAATAAATTACTTGAAATTCCAAAAATAAAAAAAAACACCAAAGGTAGCCAAATTTTTTTTATATTGTGAATAATGTTACACCGAGTAAATTGATACCCAACAATTTAAAAATTTGTACAGGTTACCAGTTTTGAGTTACAGGGGAGGTCTAGGGCTAGAATTATTGCTCTCGCTCTCTGGCGACTGTGGCGATACCTCACATGTCTGGTTTCAACATCGTTTTCGTATGCCTTCTCTTCTGTGCGTAAGCACATGGTGGGACGGGGCGCTTTAAAAATTTTTTAAAAAAATGTCTTATTTATTTTACTTTTTATTTTAAATTTTTTTACACCGTCCCTTTAAAAAAAAAAAAAAATTGGATCACTTTTATTCCTATTACAAGAAATAAATTACTTGAAATTAAAAAAATAAAAAAAACAATAAAAATTAGCCCAATTGTTTTTTTTTATATTGTGAACAATAATGTTACGCCGAGTAAATTGATACCCAACACGTGACGCTTCAAAATTGCGCCCGCTCGTAGAATGGAGACAAACTTTGACCCTATTTTTTTTTTTTTTTTCTTATTTATTTAACTTTTTTTATTTTTACACTGTCCCTTTAAAAAAAAATTTAAAATTTGGATCACTTTTATTCATATTACAAGAAATGTAAACATCCCTTGTAATATAAAAAAAAAAAAGCATGACAGGTCCTCTCTAATGCGAGATCTGGAGGTCAAAAAGACCTCGGATCTCACATTTACACTTAAATGCAATTTAAAAAAAAAAAAATCTACGCCCCTTTCCGCAGAATCTACGCCCCTTTCCGAAGGTCCCCCGCTGCCTGCTAGGAAACACACAGATCCCAGAGACAGCGGGGACCATCCTTATTGCGCAGCGCGACTCGCGCATGCGCGGTAGGGAACCGGGAAATGAAGCCGAAAGGCTCCACTTCCTGATTCCCATAGCCAAGATGGCGGCGGCAGCAGCACCTGAGAGACGATCGAGAGATCGGCTTCGGGTGCCGACATCGCGGGCGCGCTGGGCGGGTAAGTGTCATTATTTTAAAAGTCAGCAGCTGCAGTATTTGTAGCTGCTGGTTTTAAAAAAAAAAAAAAAACGGCGGACTCCCGCTTTAACCATTTAAAGAATAAATCTTTTCTGACACTTGTTGCTTACAAGTAAAAGTCCTGTATTTTCTGCCAAAAAAATCACTTAGACCCCCAAAAAAATTATATATATATTTTTTTAGCAGAGATCCTAGGGCAGTGATGGCGAACCTTGGCACCCCAGATGTTTTGGAACTACATTTCCCATGATGCTCCTGTACTCTGCAGTGTAGTGGAGCATCATGGGAAATGTAGTTCCAAAACATCTGGAGTGCCGAGGTTCTCCATCCCTGTCCTAGGGAATAAAATAGCGGTTGTTGCAATTTTTTATGTCACATGGCATTTGCGCAGAGGTCTTTCAAATGCATTTTTTTGGGGGAAAAAAAATACACGAAATGATTTAAAAAAAAAAAAAAAACTAAAACAGTAAAGTTAGCCCATTTTTTTTTTTCGTCCAAAAGTTTTGACTACCTGTTTTTATTTTATAGGTTGCTTTCACACTGGAGCGGGCAGGCGTTGATGGTAAAATGCTGCTAGTTTTAGCGACGCTTTACCGTCATTTTATCGGTGCTATTCGGCTGCTAGTGGGGCGCATATAATCCAGCTAGCGGCCGAAGAAGAGGTTAAATGCGCCCGTGAAGCACCGCTGCCAAATCGCATCGCATGCGCTTCGGCAGTGGTGCCCATTAATATCAATGGGCAGGAGTGGTGGAGGAGTGGTGGAGGAGCGGGGTATACACCACTCCAAACGCACTGCTTGCAGGACTTCTTTTTTTTTTTTTTAACATCCTGCCAGCGCATCGCCTCAGTGTGAAAACACTCTTTCACGCAAACTGCAGGGGAGCCGTTTTGCAGGCACTTTACAGGCGCTATTTTTTAGCCCAAAAGCGCCTAAAAAAACACCCCAGTGGGAAAGGTGTCTGTCTGTTAGGTTTTATGAGATGAAGGGGGATAAAAAAAAAAAAAAAAAAAAAATCGGCCTAACATATCGGCCCAAAAAAATCGGCATCATATATCGGCCATCGGCCGCTATGATTTCTAAATATCGGCATCGGCCAGAGAAAAGCCCATATCGGTCCACCTCTAGTGGAGACAACGTCAAGTAAGGCTTATGCCGCGTACACAACGATCGAATTGTCCGGCGTACTTAGACCGACATACAATCCGGCGGACTTTCTACCGAATGGACTTGGCCACACACGGACACACAGAAAGTCCGACGTTCGCTTTGCGCGATGACGTACAGCACGTACGACGGGACTAGAAAAAGGAAGTTCAATAGCCAGTAGCCAATAGCTTCCTTTTCGTACTTGCTTCTGAGCATGCGTCATTCTTAGTCCGCCGGACTGGCATACTGACGAATGTATTGTCCGCTGAAACCCAAGTCCGGCGGGAAGATTGGACTGCAAAAATACTTTCTTAGTCCGCCGGACTTCACGCTGGAAAAGTCCGCTGAAGCCCACACACGATTGGATTGTCCACTGAAATGCGTTTCGGAGGACTAAGTACGCCGGACAATCTGATCGTGTGTACGCGGCATTAGGAGACCAACATTTTGGTGCCTCACAAGGGTCCATTTGACTTAACGGTGCCGGTTTGCTTTGAGAAAGGGATTCTGCAAGAACCTGAAATGTTGGTTTCTTACGGCAGTGGTCTCCAAACTCTGCGGCCCTTGGGGCACTAGTCTTCCCACTCACGCCACCAATGGGCAGGGCTGGACTGGGACAAAAATTTGGCCCTGGGCTTCATCCAGACCGGCCCACTTTAATTTTGCAAACAAGCACAAAAACTGTATATAAAACTATACCCAATTGTGCAAAAAAACATAAGTAGCATAACATAAGGAGTCCTCACTAACTTCTTATATTATTTCACTTATTCTCCTCTGTATTTTTCTCATCTTTCTCACATCACTGCGTGAAGTGGAGGGCGAGCCGCGCAGCCATTACTTTGTCACTGAAACCGGCCCACTGAGCCATCGGCCCACCGGGAAACTCCCTGTAGTCCCAATGGCCAGTACATGCCTGCCAATGGGGCACTATTTCTCCTACTAACAGCTATGATGGGGCACTAATCCAACGAGCTCATAAAGGTCTTGAGGGTCAGAGGTACAAAGTTTTGGCCACAGAGTGTATTTCACGTACATCATCCAGTTTCTGTTTTTGTTGGTATTTATTTGAGACCTTTTATGTACATATTTTGTATTATTTTAATGCTGATAATAAAAGCAGAGAAAAGGTTTTTCCATATGATTTGAATCCAGCACCGTGCACACAACCTCAGCTTTCTTTCTGCAATTTCTAAAGAAAAAAAATCCATCCATGGGTTGTAAACCTTCTCATGGAAAGGCCGCAGAATGGGGGTATTTTATGAACCGCGGCAAAAGGATACTGCGTTTCCAGAGATGCGCTATGCATGTCCCCAGATGGGCTATCAGATTACCGTTTGAGATAGAGAAGGGGTAATCCTATTACTGCTGAGCCTCATAAATCCCGAGCCTCAGAGGTGGGGCGGATCAGTCAATTGCCAGAGGAGAACTCATGAAGGGGGTGTCCGCTGACCACAAACTCTTCCTGCGGATGGATATGTGAGAGCCATTCGTGCAGGGTAAGTAAAGCAGAGTACCCAACTTCCCGACCTAAAGCTGCCCGTTTTTTACTGCTGGGTGGTCAGATTTTTCAGGATAATGGGGTTGACTTTGGTAATAATGGGAGATCATACTTATAGTAGTTCGTAAGGTTGAATAAAGACACCAGTCCATCCAGTTCAACCTGAGTGAGTGTCTACAATGGTCCTTATCTCTGTACATTGCACACTCACATCAGTCCCTACCCTCAAGGCGCCCACAATCCAAGGTCCCCATTCATATACTAGGGCCAATTTTGGACAGAAGCCAATTAACCTACCTGCATGTCTTTGGATTGTGGGAGGAAACCCACGCAGGCACAGGGAGAACATGCAAACTCCAGGCAGGTAGTGACATGGTTGGGATTCAAACCAGCAACCCTTCTTACTGCTAGGGTGAGAGTGCTACCCACTACACCACTGTGCCGCCCCAAATCGAATGATGGTGCCATGCTAGGAACAAATGCAAAGTCACCACCACTTCAAATAGAGGCGTATCACGTCTTTATGGTGGAGATAACGTCAAGTAAGGCTTAGGAGACCAACATTTTGGTGCCTCACAAGGGTCCATTTCACCGTGGGGCCGCGGGGCGTACAATCTTCAAATGGCAAAAAAAGTTGGCCATACACCAGGCAATTTTCACTCGATTTCAACCTCCAGGAGCCGCAAATACGATGGTCAGAGATTAAGCTATCGACCACAGAATTCAGCCTATTGCTGAAATTGGACAATACGTTGGCAACTTTAATACAGTCCATTAAGGTCAAACCAACAAATGGGGGAAAAAAGCACACCAAAAGCAATCAGATTTTTCTGTCGGGTTTGATAGGGACAATCTCATTCCCACCATTTTTTTTATGTCTTCATCACTTTTATGACTTTGAAGAACGATGCAATGTGTAAAGGCAACCCAAGGTGACTTTGGTGACTACACTCTTATTTGGCGGGCACGGTGATACATTGCTTAGTTCCTGGTGATTACTTTAGATTGTATTTATGATTCCCGGTAAATAGAACCTGGTTTTTAATGTTTGACTGAAAAATTGCCAAGGCTATGACCAGCTAAGTGCTGAACACCTCGATTTGATAGCTAGAAGTAGCTAGTCACATTCAGCTGGACGTTATCTGTAAAGTTGAAGACAAGTCAAGTTTGCAGGCATGTACTGGCCATTGGGACTACCGGGAGTTTCCCGGTGGGCTGATGGCTCAGTGGGCCACTCTGATGTAAGGGGGCTGGTGATGGGACACTCTGATGTAAGGGGGCTGGTGATGGGACACTCTGATGTAAGGGGGCTGGTGATTGGACACTCTGATGTAAGGGGGCTGGTGATGGGACACTCTGATGTAAGGGGGCTGGTGATGGGACACTCTGATGTAAGGGGGCTGGTGATGGGACACTCTGATGTAAGGGGGCTGGTGATGGGACACTCTGATGTAAGGGGGCTGGTGATGGGACACTCTGTTGTAAGGGGGCTGGTGATGGGCCACTCTGATGTAAGGGGGCTGGTGATGGGCCACTCTGATGTAAGGGGGTGCTGATGGGACACTCTGTTGTAAGGGGACTGGTGATGGGACACTCTGATGTAAGGGAGTGCTGATGGGACACTCTGATGTAAGGGAGTGCTGATGGGACACTCTGATGTAAGGGGACTGGTGATGGGACACTCTGATGTAAGGGGGTGCTGATGGGACACTCTGTTGTAAGGGGACTGGTGATGGGACACTCTGATGTAAGGGGGTGCTGATGGGACACTCTGATGTAAGGGGACTGGTGATGGGACACTCTGATGTAAGGGAGTGCTGATGGGACACTCAAAATGTAAGTGGGCCGGTCTGGATGAAGTCCAGGGCCAAATTTCTGTCCCAGTCCAGCCCTGGTTAAGTGTGCCCAACTACTACTTGTATCTATGCCATGACTTGGGTAAATGGTAACCTTCAGGTTCTCCCGTGCCCATGGGGGTCTTCTCCATTTGGGGGAGCCCAACCTTGAGCAGAACTTGCTTCGGCGGGTCTCCTGAAGATAGTGGTCATCCTGGTTTTGGCTGAGTGAACCATGAGTACCCCAGTCCCCTTTAGAAGTCTTGCACCGCGGGCCATCAGGTCCAGGGTCCTTTCTCTTCGGAAGAAGACCATGTGTACACCCTTTTTTTGTGTTCTTCACCTATACCCCAGTCCCCTTTAGGCATCAGGTCCAGGAACCTTTCTCTTCGGGAAGAAGACCCTTTTTTTGTGTTCTTCACCTATTGAACACGGTGTTGATTTAGCACATACGCACCACAGAACTTTAACAAAAAAATGAAAATGACTTGGATAAACAGGAACCTTCAGGTTCTCCTCTTCCCATGGGGTCTCCCCTTGAGGGAGCCCCACCTAGTACTTGGATAGACAGAAGAAAGGATTCAACCTGATTTCGGCAGGGGAGACCATGAGTACCCAAGTCCCTGTCAGCAGTATTGTGTCCTGGGGAACCAGGGCCAGGGTTTCTTTGTCTTCAGAGGACCTGAAGGCTTGGATATACGAGAACCTTCACAAACTTGCTTGAGTACTTATTAAAAGCCAAAGCTGAAATAATTCAATGGTCAACGATTTGTCAATGTGATTAAACGTTAAAAGGTCCTCTTTAACGACACAAAAGGATATAATCTAAAGATAGATCAGAACAGGAAGGATACATTTAGAATTCGGGCACCAGTCAGATTTAGCTAGGTGGCAACAGGATGGGTGGCATGGCTCAGCCCATTGTCCTGGACTGAGGAATAATCCTTTTATTAGATGACGGTGAATCCTTTTATTAATAGATGATGGAATGAGAAGTGTAAATGTATTCCGATCTATGAATTCTTTGTGCTACACAATGTGGGGGGGGGGGGGGGGTGGATTTACTGAAGGCAAATAAACTGAGCACTTTGCAAGAGTAGCTGCGTAAATGGGCTTATTGAATGTGGTGAAGCTCTGCTGATTTCCATCGACCAATCATATGCAAGCAAAAGTGCAGTTTTTTTTTACTTGCAACTGATTGGATATTCTTTACAAAGTGAAGCTTCACCTTATTCGCTAAGCTCTGAGAATAAATGAACGCAACTGCACTTGCAAAGTGCACAGGTCTATTTGCCTTCAGTAAATCAACCCAACTGACTAAGAGCCCTTTCACACCACACCGCCCATAGCGTGGGCGGCAAAACGCTGCTATTTTTATTTTATTATTTTCATTTCGCTTTTTGCGCTTTTACCCCCCGCTAGTGGCCGAGAAAGGGTTAAAACCGCCAGCAATACGTCGCAATAGCGGCATTTTGCCGGCGGTATTACAGCGCTGCCCCATTGATTTTCAATAGGGAGCAGCGGTGGAGGAGCAGTAAACACACCGCTCCTTCACCGCTCCAAAGAAGCTGCTGGCAGGACTTTTTCCTGACGTCCTGCCAGCGCACCGCTGTAGTTTGAGAGCCCTCGGGGCTTTCACACTACAGACAATGGTGCAGCTTCTTTAGGGCGGATTGCAGGCGCTATTTCTAACGCTATAGCGCCTGCAAAACGCCCTGGTGTGAAAGGGGTCTCAGCTGGGGGCTTATGCCCTGTACACACGGTCGGAACATTTCGACCACAAAATCCGTCTGATTTTTTCCAGAGAAATTTTGTCCCAAACTTGTCTTGCATACACACGGTCGCACAAAGTTGTCGGAATTTCCAATCGTTCTGAATGAGGTGATGTCAAACGCGTAAGTCGGGACTATAAACGGGCCAGTAGCCAATAGTTTTCCTCTCTTAGTTTATTCTGAGCATGTGTGGCACCTTTTCCGTCGGAAATTGTCTACACTCGATCGGAATTTATGCGATCAGATTTTGTTGTCGGAAAATTTTTAGATCCTCCTCTCAAACTTTGTGCGTCGGAAAATCAGACGGAAAAAGTCAGATGGAGCCCGCACACGATCGGATTTTTTCCGACAACATGATCCAATCGCACATTTTTTCGTCGGGGCTCCGTATGGGGCATAATTCTCTTCTTGCCATAACTTTGTATGGCTATATGGTCCTGTTGGGTTACAAGCCTTACCCCACCCCCAAAAAAGTCATGGGGGTTTACTAAAACCAGAGAGTGCAAAATCTGGTGCAGCTGTGCATGGTAGCCAATCAGCTTCTAACTTCAGCTTGTTGAAGGAAGCTTTGATGATAAATCCTGAAAGCTGATTGGTTTCTATACAGAGCTGCACCAGATTTTGATCAACCCCGGTTTTAGTAAATCAATCCCATGGTTTCCATTAGGGATGCACCGATTTTTTTTTTATTTATTTTTTATTTTTTTACCAGGAGTACCGATACTTTTTTTTTTAGTACTCGCCAATACCATTTACCGATGCCTACCGCAACTGTTTTGTTTTCACTTCAGCTGTCAGCAATGGTACAAAGCATTGGAAAGTTATTAAAATTAAAAAAGTAAATTAAATCTATTTTTTTTTTTAATTTAGCACTTTTTCAATGTGAAATGTGTAAATATATGTTAATATATATGTGTAAAAATATTCACTAACAAAGCGAACAAAAAAAAAAAAGTTTTCATTGTTTACCGTTTCGTTTATAAAGTAGACGTGAAAAAAAAAAAAAAATAAAGCAGGAAAATAATAATTAAATGGAGGAGAATAGGGAGATAATTAAGGCTGATTAGAGTAAATTAAAGGTGTTAAACAGAGGGACTTTTGTTCATCCCTTTGATCTGCAGGTGAAAAAACAGAAAGATACAAAAAGAAACAATGTTTCTTTTTATTTTAGCGTTTCAGCGGTTGAGCAATGTTGTTAATAAACGTGACTACACCTTGAAAACTCTTGACACAGCTTACACAGCTGACACACGCGTTTAGCCGCGTCAGGCGTTTTTACAGCTGTAACGCTGGTCTTCTTAACGCATTGGCCCTGGGGTTTTTTATTTTTTTTTTTTTTTTTACAAAGCTGGAAAACACCTAGGCCACTAAAAGCTCCTAAGGCTCCATTCACACCTAGGCAATTGCAATCGCGCGTGGAATCGGCGCAATTCCACCGTGGCAAAACGTGGGACGCGTTTGCGATGCAATTACTTTTTAAAGGCGTTGGAAAAGCAGAATGTTTTTTATCTTAATACATTTTATGCATTAAGATCAAAAAAACTTTTGTGTGTAACAGCCTCCTCAGCACCCCCCCGCCCCCCAATTACTTACCTGAGCCCCATATTTCTCCAGAGATGTCCACGTATGTCTAAGCCGTCCTGGACTCTCCTCCTGATTGGCTGAGACACAGCAGCAAACGCCATTGGCTCCTGCGGCTGTCAATCAAAGTCAGTCAGTCAATCAAGGGGAGAGAGGGCTGGGTCGGGGCTCCGTGTCTAATTGGATAAGCGGAGCTCTGACTCGGCTCAGGTGCCCCCATAGAAAGCTGCTGGCTGTGGGGGCACTCAATAGGAGGGAGGGGCCAGGAACACTGGAGAGGGATCCGAGAAGAGGAGGATCCGGTTTGCTCTGTGGAAAACCAACTGCACAGAGGAGGTAAGTAGAACATCTTTTTTTTAAAAAACAAGACTTTACAATCACTTTAATGGCACCCCAATCGCAACTTAAAGTGACACGAAAGGTAATTTTTTTTATTTTTTTTAAATAACAAACATATTATATTTACCTCCACTGTGCAGCTCGTTTTGCACAGAGTGGCCCCCAATCCTTGTCTTCTGGGGTCCCCCGGTGGCTCTCTCAGCTCCTCCCCGCATTAGATAACCCCCTAGGGGAAGTGCTCTCCCGGGGGGGTTACCTTGCGGGCGCACTCCCGAGTATGGACTCCGAATGCAGGACTCGGCCCCACCCCACGGCTGCCGTGTCACTGGATTTGATTGACAGCAGCGGGAGCCAATGGCTGCGCTGCTATCAATCTATCCAATCAACAGCCGAGAATCCCGGGCAGAGAGGCAGCGCGTCCCCATGGGACAAGTTAGAGGGGTCAGCTAAGTAAAACGGGAGGGGGACAGTCACTGACAAGTGTTTTTTCACCTTAATGTATAGGATGCATTAAGGTGAAAAAACACAACCCTTTACAACCCCTTTAATTTTACCGCAATTGGCAGGCGATAAATCGTGCTACAATTACGGCAAAATTGCAATGCGCAAAGCTTGTCGCTCAAAAAAGGAAAACAGGAGCTACTTGTGGGCGACAGTGTAGCACGTTGCGATTCTGCTGCGATTGCAGTGGGATATATCACCCCCCCTCCCCGCCAATCGCACCACGACCGGGGAGCTATTAGCAAGTAATGGCATTGCGTCCAGCGTTTTGCCACAACCCGGATCCTCCTCTTCTCGGGTCCCTCTACGGTGTTCCTGGCCCCTCCCTCCTATCGAGTGCCCCCACAAGCCAGCAGCTTTCTATGGGAGCACCCGAGCCGGAAACAGCCGCTGCCGTGTCTCCAGTGTGAAAAGCCCCGAGGGCTTTCTAACTGGAGCGGTGCGCTTGCAGGACGGTCAAAAAAAGTCCTGCAGGCCGCATCTTTGGAGCACTGCAGGAGCTCCTAAAGCGCCCCTTCCCATTGAAAAGAATGGGGCAGCGCTGCAAACCCTTAACCCTTTTTTGGGCGCTGGGGGGGGGGGGTTAAAACCGCCCCGCTAGCGGCTGAAAAGCACAAGCTAAACGACGGTAAAGCGCCGCTCAATATAGCGGCACTTTACCTCCATCGCCCGCAGCGCTTCAGTGTGAAATTAGCCTTAGGGCGTTTTGTTGCAGGTTTGCACCCCTAAAAATCCATTCCATTATTTACTGTTATCTCTGCTTTAAACCAATGAAAGGTAAAGTCTGTGTGCTGTAGGTTATAGCCCTGTATACTTTATTGGTTACAGGTTACAGCCAGTGTTCATTTCGTCGACTAAAAATATGACTAAAACTAAAACCATTTAGATGATTGAAATACGACTAAAACTAAAATGGCGTTTTAATCAAAAAGATTATGACTAAAACTAAATTGAGTAGGCAAAGAGAGGGGGAATTTTGGGACTTTAAATGAAGCAATACATAATGCTTCCATCCCGATAATCGATAAAAAATTGAAGGGGGGTTGGGACTTTAAATGAAGCAATTGTATAGGAGAAATGAACAATAAATAAATAATGTTTAGATATTTAATTGATGACATTCATCTACAATCATAACGAGTATAAATTTATTTCATATATATATACATAATGCACATAAAGCATAGACATAAGTAGAATAATACAGTCAAAATGGCGCATGATCAATGTCAAATAAATAAATATATAAAAAGGAGAGACCGATTTAATAAGAAAAAAATGAAATGAATGGAAATAATAATGAGAATAAAAAATAAAAAATAAAAAAATAAGAAAAAAGATATAAATGCTATGGCACTGAATTGCCACGGCAACAGACCCAAGACTGGCACGTGTACCCACAAGGTATATATAAGTCTATTGGCTAATATAAAAACACTATCACTGAGTATTGATAGTAATTAGGTAGGGATCAATCCATATGGAATACTACTGTATCATTTAGTATAGCTCGACGCGTTTCGTGGATTGTTCCACTCATCAGGAGCAGATGTACCAGAGATTCCTGTAGAAGTATATAAAATATGTCACTATTTAAAATAAAATGATATATAATGTAATATTATATGCCAATAGAGGGCTCACTGAGCAAACTCACCAACCCAGATAGCGCGTGCAGCGCATGGTGACCGGCGCAGGATGAGCCACGGAGATAGGCCCCACCACGGGAGCTGGGGCGGCATAATATGAAGGTGCAGCATCTGACAAACAGATATATACAAAGTGAACAGCCAATTTCAATGTGACCGAACATAATAATGGTGTGATGAGTGAAAGAAGTATGTCTAAGGCAAGAATAAATAAATAAATGAATAAAAAATATATTTGTGTGGAGTATGTGTGTTAGCAAAAAGAAGTGTGTGATATTTGAATTATATTGTGTTGTGAGCAATGTATAATTATAAAGGGGTGATTATCATGGTGTAGGAAAAGGAAAAGAGAAAATATTAATGATGTGTGTGATTACGTTAATAAATAATAAGTGAGGAATTATAGAATGGGACAAATGGGTGTGTTTGATTATGACAGCATGAAAAAAACCCACCAGTGAAAAAGAAACAAGCAAACTAGATCAAAGAGTGAACCATAGAAGAAAGAGACAAGTCTCCAACCAGAGGAAAGAAAAAAAAAAAAAAAAAACACATACCATCTCCGTGGCTCATCCTGCGCCGGTCACCATGCGCTGCACGCGCTATCTGGGTTGGTGAGTTTGCTCAGTGAGCCCTCTATTGGCATATAATATTACATTATATATCATTTTATTTTAAATAGTGACATATTTTATATACTTCTACAGGAATCTCTGGTACATCTGCTCCTGATGAGTGGAACAATCCACGAAACGCGTCGAGCTATACTAAATGATACAGTAGTATTCCATATGGATTGATCCCTACCTAATTACTATCAATACTCAGTGATAGTGTTTTTATATTAGCCAATAGACTTATATATACCTTGTGGGTACACGTGCCAGTCTTGGGTCTGTTGCCGTGACAAAACTAAATTGAATTTATGTCACAACGGCTAAATCTGTGTCTGTAGTGCATGTTCAAACCTTAATGCCATAAATAATAACATGTTGTTTGATTTTATTTTATTTTTTAAATCAAGAAATGTTTTATTGAACAAAAAAAATAAAAAGGCACAGATATCAGAGTCTACAACAATTCCAAGACAGTCACTTAGGTTCCTTAGGCATAATCAGAAAACTGCTCATATAACATTTAACCAGCACAATGGTGTGAACCCAGCTTGCCTCAGTCACAAAATTACAATACAATACAGCAGGGGCGGCCAGTCCATGGGGGGGGGGGTTGGTGCCTGTGCACCCCCTATCTATGTGTCCTGCCCCCTGGGGGGTTGTGTTATATTTGAAACACATGATTAGAACCAGAGGCTCTAATAGACTTCAAAAAAGGATGGGCTCTAGGCGCAGAGCACCCGGTTGTGTGACAATAGCGAATGAATATTTGCTATTCTCACATTAATCCTCCTCCCAGCCAATCAGGAAGCAGGTCGTGAGACCCGTCACCTGATTAGGTGAAAGGACAGGCGATCCTATTGGACGCCTAGCACCTAGGAGGAGGAGAGAGGAGATGCGTGGATAAAGCTGCCGTGATGGAGGAGAGGACACAGGAGCCACTGCCCGCAGCCTGCTGTCATGATGGAGGAGAGGACACAGGAGCCGCAGCCCGCCGCTGTTGTGAAGAAGAGCACACTAGCCGCTGCCCGCTGCCGTAAAGGAGGAGAGGAAACAGGAGCCGCTGTCCGCAGCCCATCACCGTGATGGAGAAGAGAACACAGGAGCCGCTGCCCGCCGTCGTGATGGAGGAGAGGACACAGGAGCCGCTGCCTGCCGCCGTGATGGAGGAGAGGTCACAGGAGCCGCTGCCCGCCGCCGTGATGGAGGAGAGAACACAGGAGCCACTGCCCGCCGCCGTGATGGAGGAGAGGACACAGGAGCCACTGTCCGCAGCCCATCACCGTGATGGAGGAGAGAACACAGGAGCCGCTGCCCGCCGCCGTGATGGAGGAGAGGACACAGGAGCCGCTGCCCGCAGCCCATCACCGTGATGGAGGAGAGGACACAGGAGCTGCTGCCCGCTGCCATGATGGAGGAGAGGACACAGCAGTTGCTGCCCGCAGCCCATGACCGTGATGGAGGAGAGAACACAGGAGCCGCTGCCCGCCACCGTGATGGAGGAGAGGACACAGGAGCCGCTGCCCGCCGCCGTGATGGAGGAGAGGACACAGGAGCCGCTGCCTGCTGCCGTGATGGAGGAGAGGACACAGGAGCCGCTGCCTGCTGCCGTGATGGAGGAGAGGACACAGGAGCCGCTGCCCGCCGCCGTGATGGAGGAGAGGACACAGGAGCCGCTGTCTGCAGCCCATCACCGTGATGGAGGAGAGAACACAGGAGCCGCTGCCCGCCGCCGTGATGGAGGAGAGGACACAGGAGCCGCTGCCCGCCGCCGTGATGGAGGAGAGGACACAGGAGCCGCTGCCCGCCGCCGTGATGGAGGAGAGGACACAGGAGCCGCTGCCTGCTGCCGTGATGGAGGAGAGGACACAGGAGCCGCTGCCCGCCGCCGTGATGGAGGAGAGGACACAGGAGCCGCTGTCTGCAGCCCATCACCGTGATGGAGGAGAGAACACAGGAGCCGCTGCCCGCCGCCGTGATGGAGGAGAGGACACAGGAGCCGCTGCCCGCCGCCGTGATGGAGGAGAGGACACAGGAGCCGCTGCCCGCCGCCGTGATGGAGGAGAGGACACAGGAGCCGCTGTCCGCAGCCCATCACCGTGATGGAGGAGAGGACACAGGAGCCGCTGCCCACCGCCATGATGGAGGAGAGGACACAGGAGCCGCTGCCCGCCGCCGTGATGGAGGAGAAGAGACAGGAGCCGCTGCCCGCCGCCGTGATGGAGGAGAGGACACAGGAGCCGCTGCCCGCCACCCTGATGGAGGAGAGCACACAGGATCTGCTGCCCTTAACCTGTTGCCATGATGGAAGAGAGAACACAAAAGCCGCTGCCCACAGCCCACCACCGTGATGGAGGAGAGAACATAGGAGCTGCTGCCCGCAGCCCACCACCGTGATGGAGGAGAGGACACCAGTCCCTGCCAGCAGCCCCCCACCATGATGGAGGAAAGAACACAGGAGCCGCAGCCTGCCGCTGTGATGGAAGAGAGGACACAAACCACTGCCCGCAGCCTGTCACTGCGATGGAGAAGAGGACACAGGAGCTGTAGCCTGCCGTGCGATGGAGGAGAGAACACAGGAGTCGCTGCCCCTGTGATGGAGGAGAGGGCACAGGAGCCGCTGCCCGCAGCCTGTCGTCGTGAGGGATAAGAGGACACAGGAGCCGCTGCCCACAACCCGCCACTGCTAGATGGGGTAAGTGGCAGACTGACCGTCAGACAGTGAGCAGGTGGGCAGGGGGTTGCCCGCCCCCCCCCCCCAAAAAAAAACTACCAGCCGCCACTGTAATACAGTATGGTCACATATAAACAATAGGGCCGCGCTCCTCTAATCACTACATCTTCTAACCAAAGTATGATAAAAATCACTCTTTAGAGGAGTTTAACTCAACCTACGAGTAGCCTATCTATCGCCAGTTCTAATGGGCTTAGGCCTGGGGTATCCAACCACGGACCCCAAAGATTTTCAAATTTGTGAGGGTGCCCCCTATGTTGATAGATATACTTCTCCAGTCTAAGGGTTTCACCCATACATTGTATCCACTCTTTATGAGGAGGAGAATCAGTAGACTTCCAATACCAAAGCACCACTCTCCGGGCTTGCAAAAAGGGCTCTATCTACTGCTTCTCTAATAGGGACATCTAGTTGGGAATCATCTAGGATGCCCAAAAGGCATGGTTTAGGGTCAAGCGGGATAGAAGTGTGGAATACAACATTTATCGTATTCGGTACTCCCACTCAATAAATGTATAATTTGGGACATTGCCAGATTAAATGAATCAGGTCCCCGTGATCCCTGGAGCACTTATTAGATTTTTACTCCAGGAGAATATAATGTTTGGCAGTTATAAAAAAATAATACATTTAAAATGTAACTAAACCCATTCGATTTTTAGTCGACTAAAAGGTACTGGGGATTTTAGTCGACTAAAATACGACTAAAACAACTCGGATGACTAAAATATGACTAGAACTAAAATGACATTTTAGTCAAAAGACTATAACTAAAACTAAATTGAAATCTGATATCAAAATTACCACTGGTTTCAGAATTGTGTACACACCTTCATTGCTCTTCTCAATATCCCTTTAAAAAACGGTTATTACGGTTACTTCTGCACATCCCAGCCCTTCTCTGAATTAATATTCGCTATTGTCTTCCTGATTCTCCTCCTGGCCAATCAGGAAGCAGTTCCTGAGACCAGATTGGCCAGGGAGTCTTAGGACTTTCGGCCAGTCAAGTCTCAGTCAGGACCCACTTCCTGTTCGACCTAGAGGAGAAGCAATGGCCCCGGAGCGAGGAGCTGCAGCCTGGATCCATGTTTGCTTGATCAGAGGAGGCCTCTGATCGCCACCGCATTCCCGTCCGTCTCCCACGGGGTGGGGATCGCAACAACGCTTGGCATTGGTTTGCTGACCCCCCCACCCCCCCAAATGTTGAGCACCAGCCGCCACTGAAACATGGGATCAAAAAATACACACAAATTGCACAAAATATTTCATGATATGTACGATAATCGTAGAAATGGTGAAAATAGAGCTCTCTTTGTTGTCACAATTTCTATAATTATCATACATTTCGAATCCATCATGTTGCTTTCCCCCTGATGAAGACTCTTTTGAGTTGAAACGCATTGGAACCTCATGCTCTATACAAACAACGGTTGTAAATGTCATGAATGTTGTCATATGACTAGTTAAGTAGTGGTCTGATTTTAACCAGATCCTTTCATCTCTGGTTTTATAGAGCTCTCTTTGTTTTCACCATTTCTATAATTATCATACATTTCGAATCCATCATGTTTTTTCCCCCTGATGAAGACTCTTTTGAGTTGAAACGCATCGGAAACCTCATGCTCTATACAAACAACGGTTGTAAATGTCATGAATGTTGTCATATGACTAGTTAAGTAGTGGTCTGATTTTAACCAGATCCTTTCATCTCTTGTTTTAACTGTTTTGTATCAATAAAATGAAAGGATTTTATCTATTTGTTGGCTTGGGGGGGCCTAAAAAAAAAAATCTCATCCCAATTTGCAAAAAATGTATCCTACGATTAGGGATGTGGTGCCGTTCTTTCCAAAGTCTACCATGAACCTTATTGGTTTCTGGTCTTCAGATAAAGAGTTTTCCCTGTTATCTGCAATGGCTGGATAATCAGAATTCCACCTATCATGTATTGTGTATAAGTGGTCAGAAATCCACGATCAAATGCTTATTCAATTTGAAGAAAATTAAATTGTATCAACTTATTTTTTTTTTTTTTAGCTTTGGATAAAATGTGCAAGGGCTAGACCCCTGCTGCCCTACCCATGTGGCCCTCTGGTATTTGCTCTGTGGCCCTTGGCATATCCCAGCAGTCAGTAGTAGAAGGCGTGTATAGAGGACATAACGAGAATGATCCAGCAGTTTATATATTGTTTCTTCAATATCCAGTCACCCCCCCCCTCCCCCCAGGGCCAGGACAAGGGGGTGGGAAGGAGGGGCGGCTGCCCTGGGCACTGTGGTATCATATGAGGTTCGAGGGCACAAGGAGATTGGGGGGGGGATTTGTGTTGGGAGGGGGAATTTGGGGTGTGCGGCAGGAGGTAAGTATTGTTCTAGGAGGGGAAATTTAGGGAGGTTTTGGGCTAGAAAAGGTAATATGGTGGTGGGGGGGGGGGGGATTGCAGGGGTTTGGGAGGGGAATTTGTGCTAGTCAGTTTCTCAGACAGACCTGATCGGACCCTCCAGTCTCTTCTATGGATCGGCGGATGTCCGCTGACACGCGCCGGCATCCGATCCACCAAAAACATCCGTGGGGGTCAGCAGAGAGATCTCCACTGAGCAAGTGGATTCCGCTTCACAGGCACCCATGGGAAAGGGGTCAAGGTGTGGCCCTTTGGAGCTGTCAGGGGACACAGTTGAGGCCCCCTAAGTTGGCAATCACTGGGCTAGATATTTATTGCTGCCTCTGATCTGTTCCACCATTTCCCTCAATTTCCATTGGCCAATGAATTAAACAAAAGGCTCTGGAAAGCTTTTGCTTTTTTTATTTAAGTTTTTATTTTCCTTCAGAAAAGCAGGCTCCAGAGGGTCCCTTTATGGTTTAAGTCAGTGGTCTCCACACTGTGGCCCAGGGGACAGATGTGGCCCTTTGTTTGCCTTTATCCGGCCTTGGGGCACTGTTATTCCCACTGATACAAGGTACTATTCCTCCCACTGACACCAATGATGGGGCACTACTCCTCCCACTGACACCAATGATGGGGCACTATTCCTCCCACTGACACAAATGATCGGACACTATTCCTCTCACTGACACCAGGAAAGGGGCACTAGTCCTCCCACTAATACCAATGATGGGGCACTATTTCTTCCACTGACCCCAATGATGGGGCACTATTCCTTCCACTGACCCCAATGATGGGGCACTATTCCTCCCACTGACACCAATGATGGGGCACTATTCCTCCCACTGACACCAATGATGGGGTCCTATCCCTCCCACTGACACTAATGATGGGACACTATTCCTCTCACTGATACCAATGATGGGGCACTATTCCTCCCACTGACACCAATGATGGGGCACTATTCCTCCCACTGACACCAATGATGGGGCACTATTCCTCCCACTGACACCAATGATGGGGCACTATTCCTCCCACTGACACCAATGATGGGGCACTATTCCTCCCACTGACACCAATGATGGGGTCCTATCCCTCCCACTGACACCAATGATGGGGCACTATTCCTCCCACTGACACCAATGATGGGGCACTATTCCTCCCACTGACACCAATGATGGGGTCCTATCCGTCCCACTGACACTAATGATGGGACACTATTCCTCTCACTGACACCAAGAAAGGGGCACTAGTCCTCCCACTGATACCAATGATGGGGCACTATTCCTCCCACTGACACCAATGATGGGGCACTATTCCTCCCACTGACACCAATGATGGGGCACTATTCCTCCCACTGACACCAATGATGGGGCACTATTCCTCCCACTGACACCAATGATGGGACATTATTCCCCCTCTAAAGTCTGATAAACAGTAAACTGGCCCTTTGTTTCGAAGGTTTGGAGACCCCTGTTTTATGTAAATGGGGTACCATCTCTACCTAGGAGCCCTGCATTTCCAGATGGGTCAGGTCAGCAAGGGCCTTGCATTGTATGGCCGAATTTGGAGGAAAGGAGGGTGTGCATAAGTACAGACTTGGAGAAAAGTCGATATTTGCATACATGCCAGACTGAAAGCTGAGGCATTGTTATTGGAATCATAGCGTATGAAGATGTACCTGCTATTTCTTGGTATTGAAGATTCTTAAGAACGGGTGAGCTGGTAGCGAGTGGCCCACCACCATACCTCAACCCGATCCCTTATTTTCAGGTAGGAATTTTGCCAAGCCCGAACGTTGTTGAAGTTTGGACACATGACCTTCTGGTTCCCACCACGGCTTCACCTCCATGTTAAACTTTAAGGAACATCTGATAATTCTGGGACCACTGGAAACTGGTCTTAGGACCCCCCCCCCCATGGGTTGCACGGTCCTGCTATCATTGACGACAGCCCAGACGGGTACACGGGACCAGCGGAGCCCAATACAAAGGTGCAGGTGATCCTGGATAGAGATTTGTGTCACCTGTAAGCTGCTTAAGGTGAAAACATTTTGCTGCCTCTGCAGAAACCACATCTAATCCTGCGGCTTCCCATGGAGTCAACGTACAACATGCTGGTTGTCCAGTCGATAATAATAGTTTGAAGAACTTGAAGCAAAACATCAATTTTTTTGACCCTAAAAAGTCCTTCAGATTCTGCCTCTGTGTCCTCTACATCCTCTACATTATCTTTAGCTGAAAAAAAAAAAAATTGCTCAAAGGTATATTATTTTAATTACTTGTATGACTTTAGATGTACAATCTCTTCTGTCACAAGTGTTATGTGGGCAAGACTTCTCATAATGGTTTTCATCTTTGTTCAAATGCTCTAATCTTACACTATATTACCAAAAGTATTGGGACGCCTGCCTTTACACGCACATGAACATTAATGGCCTCCCAGTCTTAGCTAGACATGTGCAAAAGGAAAAAAATTCGTTTCGTTTCGTTTCGTTTTAATTCGTTAATTCATTAATTTCATTTAGTTATATTCGTTAACTTCCTTAAATTCCTTTTCGGATTTCGTTTCGTTTTCTACCGAATTCGAAATATCGGCCACATTCAAAGATATTTCAACCAAATTCGAAAATATTTCTACCAGATTCGAAATTATTTCAACATGATTCGACATTATTTCAACCACATTCGAAAATATTTTGTGACCCGACTTTAGGGCCATGTATCTCGGGGTCACTTGGTGCTAGAAACTCCAAATTTGGATATGTTGTAGTGCTAGTATTATTGTGTTTGCATACCAAATTTGGGGTTTCTAGCTATAAGTGACCCCGAGATATGTGGCCCCAAAATCGGGTCGCAAAATGTAATTTTCTGCTCTAATAACTAATAACATTTTGCGACCCGATTTTGGGGCCACATATCTCGGGGTCACTTATAGCTAGAAACCCCAAATTTGGTATGCAAACACAATAATACTAGCACTACAACATATCCAAATTTGAAGTATCTAGCACCAAGTGACCCCGAGATACATGGCCCTAAAATCGGGTCACAAAATATTTTCGAATGTGGTTGAAATAATGTCGAATGCAGTTGAAATAATTTCAAATACAGTTGAAATTATTTCGAATCATGTCGAATTCATTCGTTATATTTCTTTCATATTCGTTGTAATTTGTTATTTTTTAATAAAGATGCTAAATTCGGCCGAATTTCGATTCGTTACGAAACGAATTGCACAAGCCTAGTCTTAGCCCTTGTACACATGGTCGGAGATTCCGACAACCAAAATCCGACGGATTTTGTCCGAAACTGTTGCATACACACGGTCGGACGAAGTTGTCGGAAAATCCGATCGTTCAGAACGTGATGACGTTATTTTCTTTACGACGGGACTACGTTCAGGCTAGTAGCCAATAGCTTTGATGTAGGAATTTGATCTGAGCATGCGTGGCACTTTGTCCGATCGGAATTCTCTACACATGATCGGAGTATGTCCGATCGGAGCATTTTGTCGGAAAATATTTCCGGCAAGTTGGAAAATTTGGTCCGACGGATATTCCGACGGAAACAGTCCGATGCAGACCACACACAGTCGGATTATCCGACAAAACGCTCCGATTGGACACATTCCGTCGGAAATCTCCGACCGTGTGTACAAGGGCTTAGTCCGTAGGGTTCAATATTGAGTTGGCCCGCCCTTTGCAGCTATAACAGCTTCACCTCTTCTGGGAAGGCCGTCCACAAGGTTTAGGAGTGTGTCCATGGGGATGTTTGACCATTCTTCCAGAAAAAAAATTGTGAGGTCCAGCACTGACATTGGACAAGAAGGCAATCATCACAAAGGTGTTCTATCAGGTTGAGGTCGGGACTCTGTGCAGGCCAGTCCAGTTCCTCCACCCCAAACTCGCTCATCTATGTCTTTATGGACCTTGCTTTGTGCACTGGTCCCAATCATTTGGTGGAGGGGGGGGGGGGGGGTTAGGGTGTGTGGTTATTTTTCAGGGGTTGGGCTTGACCCCTTAGTTCCAGGGAATGGAACATTTAAGGCATCAGCATACCAAGACATTTTGGACAATTTGATGTTCCCAACTTTGTGGGAACAGTTTGGGGGACAACCCCTTCCTGATCCAACATGACTGCCCACCAGTACACAAAGCAAGGTTCATAAAGACATGGATGAGCGAGTTTGGGGTGGGAGAACTTGACTGGCCTGCACCAGTCCTGACCTCAACCGAATAGAACACCTTTGGGATATATTAGAGCGTAGACTGCGAGCCAGGCCTTCTCATCCAACATTATTGCCTGACCTCACAAATATGCTTCTGGAAGAATGGTCAAACATTCCCATAGACACACTCCTAAACCTTGTGGACGGCCTTCCCAGAAGAGTTGAAGCTGCTTTCCCTGCAAAGGGGCGGGGCCAACTCAATATTGAACCCTGCGGACTAAGACCGGGATGTCATTAAAAATTCATGTGCGTGTAAAGGCAGGCGTCCCAATACTTTTGGTGAGATAGTTCATCTCCATGCCATAGTCAAGCTTGGAATTGGTATTTATTATCTATTTTAATGATCGTATAGGTATATTGGGGCAAAAGAAAGTTTTTTGTGTCTATGCCAAGGTTTGAATGTCAAATATGGAGACCACCCCAAGAAGTTATTGGCCTTTGAAGTATGGGAGGAAGGTCAGGCCTGGACTGGGACAACCCGAACAGTCAATGTCTTGAGGGACACACATGGAGGGGCTGCAGGACACACACAGAGCCAGTCCTCCACACAGCAATGCTAACCCCACAAACTGACACCCCTCCAAAAGACCCCCACTGACAGACCTCCCCCCCACCTACTGCAAATCTGGAGCAGCTGTGCATAGAAACCAATCAGCTTCCAGGTTTTATTGTCAAACTAAGGAAGCCGATTGGCAACCATGCATAACTGCACCAAATTCTGAGTGTTCTAGTTTTAGTAAATCCCCCCCCCCCCCATGTTAGTGTCAATTTATGTGGTCCTAAGTGTTTGGTATTTTAGATCCTTGGTTTGGTATGTGGAAAACACTGGTAGGCTGGTTGGGTGGTCACTATTGGGTTCTGGGGTTTAAGCTCCCCCCAGGGATCAGAAGATCTTGAGTCCTGAATTTAGGGAGCCCTGGAAGCCTGAACTCGGGAAAACAAATTCAAGTAGCCCTAGGCTGAAGTATGCAGGTGCACCAATACACTATATTACCAAAAGTATTGGGACGACAGCCTTTACACGCACATGGACTTTAATGGCATCCCAGTCTAAAGCCTCGTACACACGATCGGATATTCCGACGGGAAATGTGTAATGACTGTTGGCGGAAATTCCAAAACTTTGTACGCTCCATTGGACAATTGTTGTCGGCTTTTCCACGGACAAATGTTGGATGGCAGGCTTTAAAAATTTTCGTGGACGAATGTCTGTTGTCGGATTTTCCGAGCGTGTGTACACAAGTCCGTCAGACAAAAGTCCAAAGTATAAACACGCATGCTCAGAAGCAAGGACGAGCCGGAAGCGGTCGGTCTTGTAAACCAGCGTTCAAATGGAGAATTAACATTATGAATAAAATTATGAAATCTGGAAATGCAGAGCACAATTCTCTTCTTCTTTAATGGGATAATAATGAAGCGGATTTGCTGGTGATACTGATGGAGTTATTGCAAACTAATTTTCAAGGCTTTTTTTTTCTAGTGATATCAAGAATAATATTATGCTTGTTTTTTTTGTTTTGTTTTTTGGTGAAAGTTACCACAACACCATTAGCCCGTAGTTTTTAAGATCAAAGATACAACTATGTTGGTGTCCCTTGTCAATTTTACATTGTATTTTTTTTAAATGTAACTGCCTACTCCCAAACTGTCATTTGAAGTAAAACACACAGCCAAGTATTATTCTACACAATTTTTTTATTGTGAAGACACAGATGTAAGGAGGGACTCCGCTGACGGGGACACAGATGTAAGGAGGGACTCTGTTGACGGGGACACAGATGTAAGGAGGGACTCTGATGTAGGCACCTGATGTAAGGAAGAACTCCGCTGGGGGCACCTGATGTAAGGAGGGACTCCGCTGGGGCACCTGATGCAAGGAGGGACTCTGCTGTGGGCAGCTGATGTAAGGAGGGACTCCACTGGGGGCACCTGATGTAAGGAGGGACTCCGCTGGGGGCACCTGATGTAAAGAGGGACTCTGCTGAGGACACCTGATGTAAGAACAGACTCCGCTCGGGGCACCTAATGTAAGGACGGACTCTGCTGGGGGCACCTGATGTAAGGACGGACTCCGCTGGGGACACCTGTTGGCATCTGGTGGCAGGTGACGTGGCAAGTGACACACTCAGGACTCCCACTGATTCTGCATTATGGTGAGTTGAATCATTTCATTTTATATTACAATGTAATAATAGAAATAATGCGCTTCAATCATCCTGACACCATAACAACCATGGTGCCGGGATGATTGAAGTGCTAACACCGGATGTTAGGAGTATCTTTATCTGCTGATTGTTAAACTTTCTAGAATACACATATCTCTACTGTTGTGTAGGATCTGCGCCTGCTGTCCCTCCCTCTTTCCCTCCATCCCTTGTTCATCTCAGACGCTAACCACACCACCTTAGAGCCACGCCCACTATTTAACTGAAACCATGCCCATTTTCACCAAGTGGAAGGGTTCAAAAAGGAAGGACGGGGTCTGGCACCCCCCCATCCTAAAACTTCACCAGCCACTGATATAGGGGGTCAACAATGCCAAAAGTTGGTGAAAGCAGGGGTCCGTCATTCAGAGATAATTCCAAAAATCATCTCGATTATTCTCTTGGAGCTCCCGCAGCAAAGGCATATGACATAATTGGTCACCATTAATAAAACAACCAATTTTTAGTCCAAGAAATCCTCCTCCTCCTATTCCTGGACTGGACTTGGGTAAAAGTAATAACTCCAAGGCCAATAATAAATAACACGTCATCTCCTCCGATTCCGCAACATGGCTGGTTGACGAACGGCCATTCAGAAACAAACTGAAAATCACAAAATTAAAAGCGCGAATCAGCACTCACCAAACTTCTACTAACACGAAATTAGCAGAAGGAGCCCAAAGGGTGGCGCTAAAGAGCGGAAAAACCACGTAGTACGTCACTACGTTCGTGTTTGTTGGGCGACAATTCCTTGCCATTTGTATGCAAGACAAGTTCCTGGCCAACGCCCTTCAGACAAAAGTCTGAGGTTTTGTCTGTGGAAAATCCGATTGTGTGAACGAGGCTTAAGACTGGGATGTCATTAAAGTTCATGTCCAAGTGCGTGTAAAGGCAGGTGTCCCAATACTTTTGGTAATATAGTGTTTTTGTTGGCTAAAGTTGAGTTTCACTTTAGATTCTTATAGAATGTCTGCTGAGTTTTTCCTTCAGATTTACCAAAACCATATAATAATATGAGGTCAAACCTTAGGAGTTTCAATTTGTATGCAATCAGGCCCGCCCTTGCACTACATGATTTTGGTAAACCTGAAGGAAAAACTCAGCAGAAAAACTGATAGTGTGTATGGGGCTTTACTTTAACTTAACTAAAAATGCAGGTAGAAATTGGTTTGTAATATGCCGTGGTCAGCTGAGTGTGTGAGAAGATGAAGGGGGCAACTTCACAAATGACTAATATTTTTGGTGAGCCTGGGTGGAGTAACAATAGTTTCCCTGAGAGTCTACAATGGTGGAATTCACCCTCAAATAGTTGGTGTCTCTGCCCCTCCCACAAATCTTTAACAAAGGGCTTAATATAGGTAATACCGCATCTGTCGGGGGGTGAGTGGCACCATCACTTGACTTTGCAATGGCCACAACAGTTACCTCAAACTGGGAATTCCAACAGTCTAATAAAAACCAGCATGTGATTCTGGTATCTACAATATCCCTTTGGGGTGGGGTGGGGTGGGGTTGGCTCTGGAAACATCAGCAAAATCTCTCAACCAAGTACATACCTGTAAACTAAACTAAATACTTACATCTCCTGTTGCCCACTTCCAAGAGTATCTATCTCCGTGGTCCCCTGCAGAGCTCACTGGTTCCTCCTGCTGACCTCCATGACATTGCAAGGGAAAGCAGGGATGTGGAGCTCAACTGGGGGAACCAAAAAGCAAGCATGCACCCATTGAAGTCAGAAGCTCTTGCCTGTATACTTTTAGCGGTCATGTACATCAGGCACCTGGCATTGCAGCCAGGCAACTGGCATTTTCAAAAGGAGGTCAGCCTCGGTAGCAGCCTCTCTTGTGGCAGTTTTCTTTTGATACACAGAGAGGCATAACTAGAAGCTTCAGAGCCCCAGTGAAGGAAACCATGAAGGACCCGGGGCCCTTCTCATCTCACTGATGCGACCTTTGTGATCCTGGTAGTTCCGTTACTGGTGTTAGTATTTATTTTTTTTGTTTGTTTTATTTTTTGTATTTTTTTCTTTTTATTTTTTTACCATTTTATTTAATTTATTTATTTTATAATTTTTTACATATATTTTAGGACCCCCATTGTGGGGTTTTTGGTGATTTCAGGGATCTAAAAAAAAAAAACCCCAGATGTCTCACTTTTAAAACAGAGAAAGGAACTGAGGACGGATTCATCAGCCCCTTTCTCTGTAGCCTCAGCTGCACAGAATGAATGAACAGGAATAGCTCTGTACAGATGCTTCCTGTTCATCTCACTGATGTGATCTTTGTGATCCTTGTAGTTCTGCTACTTAGTATTTTTGTTTTATTTTTTGCATTTTGTTTTTTATTTTTACCATTTTATTTCATTTATTTTAGGACCCCCATTGTGGGGGCTTTGGTGATTTCAGGGATCTAAAAAAAAAAAAACCCCAGATGTCTCACTTTTAAAACAGAGAAAGGAACTGAGGACGGATTCATCAGCCCCTTTCTCTGTAGCCTCAGCTGCACAGAATGAATGAACAGGAATAGCTCTGTACAGAGGCTTCCTGTTCATCTCACTGATGCGACCTTTGCGATCCTGGTAGTTCCGCTACTGGTGTTAGTATATTTTTTTTGTTTTGTTTTATTTTTTTACATTTTTTTTTTTACCATTTTATTTCATTAATTTATTTTATTATTTTTACATATATTTTAGGACCCCCATTGTGGGGGCTTTGGCGATTTCAGGGGTCTAAACAAACCCCAGATGTCTCACTTTTAAAACAGAGAAAGGAACTGAGGACGGATTCATCAGGCCCTTTCTCTGTAGCCTCAGCTGCACAGAATGAATGAACAGGAATAGCTCTGTACAGAGGTTTCCTGTTCATTTGTAAACTGAAGAATAGGAAACACAGTTTACTATGCCTCAGCTATGAATAAATAAAAAATAAAAACAAAAGACGAAAAAAATAAAAAAAAACATCCTGATCACTTACTTTATTCTTTATGGCAAGGAAGGGGCTGACAAATGACAATGATCACTGTCTCTGCCCCAAACGGGGGGGGGGGGGGGGGGGGGGGGAATTCACCCTCATTATTTGCCCTGCTGGCCACTGTTACTGGAACAGAAAGCGATGGGAAATTCAGTATGTTACAGTTGCCACTGGGACAGGCATAGAAGGAAAATCTTACGTTGGGGACCCCTGTGATAACTGTCTAAGAGGGAAATTCTATTTACTATGGAGAGACTTCTCCTCACTTCCTCTTACGTCTCTGGGATAGGCAGCAAAGGGAAATCCCCCCCCCCCCCCCATTGCACACAAAGTTTCTAACCAATAACCCTTCTTTGTGTACCCAAAACTTACCTGGGCAGATGGTGTCACTGGCCCCCAAATTGTGCTCTCAGGCCTGAGCACTGTCACATGGGCAGGTCACACCCCCCCCCCCTGTACCCGGAAGGCCTGCTCTGTTAGAGTAATGGAGGAAAAGGCTTTGATGAGAGAAAGCTCAAATGGGGTGGTAGGCTAACGGGGGCACCATTCGAGCTATCCCCAATCACGCCCAGTTCTACGGATCCCCCACTAGTATACCCAGCTCTGCTGACCTCCCACTCAGTAGTATCCCCAGCTCTGCTGATCCCCCAATCAGTAGCATCCACCAGCTCTGCTGATCCCCCATTCAGTAGTATGCCTAGCTCTGCTATGCCAGCACCGCTGAAACATGTCTGAGCTGGTCTGCCCATTCCAACCTCCCGCTTTTCTCCTACTGGCCAATAAGGCGTCCCATTATAGCGAAGAAAGTGGACATTAAGGCCATAAGTACTTGGTGGTGCGGCTCCAAGCTGAGGTGTAGAGCCCCATTGGCACTCGGGATGGTATGGATGCCCTCATAAGGAAACCTCATCCATTGAGCATTAAACTATTTAGCTTGAAACTGCCACTTACCTTAGCTAATCCTGGTATGGATGTGTACATGTGAAAGCCTCAGTCAATGCTGCTCCTCGGGCCTTGCCCCCTGACATGTTTTGCCCCACCCACCAGGGCTTAATGATGCCTCACTAAGTAGTACCACAGCTTGGCTCATTCCCGCTCATTAGTAACCCCCAGCTCTGCTGATCCCCCAATCAGGCAGTCAAGCTAAAGGGAAGTGGACATGTTACATTCCATATATGTTACCAGAATGATACAATGTATCCTTATGGGTGCAGTGGAACCACAATGGGTGCATTCATGTCTTCTTGATGCCAATGATGCTGTCACGTAGGGCACTACTTTGTAAACCTTCTCTGGTTTGCAGAACACTGGAGCAAAAGTAGTAGAAATGTAGCAAGGGTGCCAATTGACCCTTATTAGCCAGGACATTCATTAATCTCAGTGTTCCAATTCATTCTAAAACTGTTCAGTAGGGTTGAGGTCAGTCAATGCCGCTCCTCAGGCCATGCCCCCTGACATGTTTCGCCCCACCCACCAGGGCTTAATGATGCCCCACTCAGTAGTACCCCAGCTTTGCTGATCCCCTGCTCAGTAGTAACCTATAGCTCTGCTGATCCCCTGTTCATTAGTAATCCCAGATCTGCTGATCCCCTCTGCATAAGTAACCTCCAGCTCTGCCTATCCCCAATCGGTAGTAACGCCCAGTTCTACGG
Organism: Lithobates pipiens; assembly: GCF_037356315.1. Taxonomy (NCBI): domain Eukaryota; kingdom Metazoa; phylum Chordata; class Amphibia; order Anura; family Ranidae; genus Lithobates; species Lithobates pipiens. The sequence goes on from NW_027507789.1 coordinate 14,289,648, forward strand.
ATCCCCCACTAGTATACCCAGCTCTGCTGACCTCCCACTCAGTAGTGCCACCAGCCCTGCTGACCCCCCACTCAGTAGTATCCCTAGCTCCGCTGATCCCACAATCAGTAGCATCCACCAGCTCTGCTGATCCCCCATTCAGTAGTATGCCTAGCTCTGCTTATCCCACACTCAGTAGAAACCACAACCTCTGCTGATCTTCTGTTCAGTAGTAGCCTCCAGTTCATAGGGGACTATGATTAAGCACCAGTGGGTGGGGCGAACCATGGCCCGAGGAGCAGCATTGACTGAGGCTTTTACATGTACACATCCATACTAGGATCGGCTAAGGCGAGCAACAGTTTCAAGCTAAAAGGAAGTGAACATGTTACATTCCATAGATGTTTCCAGAATGATACAATGTCTTTTCTTTATGGGTGCAGTGGAACTACAATGGGTGCATCCATGTCTTCTTGATGCCGATGATGCTGTCACATAGGGAACTACTTTGTAAACCTTCCCCGGGTTGCGAAACACTGGAGCAAAGTAGTAGAAAATGTAGCAAGGTTGCCAATTGACCCTTATTAGCAGGGACATCCATTATTCTCAGTGTTCCATATCATTCTATTCTAAAGCTGTTCAGTAGGGTTGAGGTCAGTCAATGCCGCTCCTCGGGCTATGCCCCCTGACATGTTTCGCCCCACCTACCAGGGCTTAATGATACCCCAGCTTTGCTGATTTCCTACTCAGTAGTAACCTCCAGCTCTGCTGATCCCCCGTTCATTAGTAACCCCCAGCTCTGCTGATCCCCCCCCCCTCATAAGTAACCCCCAGTTCTGCTGATCCCCAATCAATAGTAACCCTCAGCTCAGCTTATCCCCCAATCTGTAGTATCCCCAGATTTGCTTATCTCCCACTCAGTGGTATCCCCAGCTCTGCTGTCCTCCCACTCAGTAGTATCCCCAGCTCTGCTGATCCTCCAATCAGTAGAATCCCCCAGCTCTGCTGATCCCCCATTCAGTAGTATCCCCAGTTCTGCTGATCCCACACTCAGTAGAAACCCCAAGCTCTGCTGAACTCCTGTTTAGTAGTAACCTCCAGGCGAGCAACAGTTTCAAGCTAGAAGGAAGTGAACATGTTACATTCCATAGATGTTTCCAGAATGATACAATGGGGGTTATTTATGAAAGGCAAATCCACTTTGCACTACAATTGCACTTGGAAGTGCAGTTGCTGTAGATCTGAGGGGGGCATGCAAGGAAAATAAAAAAACATAATTTTAGCTTGCACATGATTGGATGATAAAATCAGCAGAGCTTCCCTTCATTTCAGATCTACCCTTCAGATTTACAGCGACTGCACTTCCAAGTGCACTTGTAGTGCAAAGTGGATTTGCCTTTCGTAAATAACCCCCAATGTATATTTATGGGTGCAGTGGAACCACAATGGGTGCTTCCATGTCTTTTTGATGCTGCCACGTAGGGCACTACTTTGTAAACCTTCTCTGGTTTGCAGAACACTGGAGCAAAGCAGCAGAAAATGTAGCAAGGGTGCCAACCGACCCTTATTAGCAGGGACATCCATTATTCTCAGTGTTCCGATTCATTCTAAAGCTGTTCAGTAGGGTTGAGGTCGGGACTCTGGGCAGGACACTCCAGTTGTCACATGGGGCTCCCCAATTCCTGGAGCTCCTTTATTGAGGACTGTGGCAGTGCATAGAAAACGGAAAAAAGTGCCACTTTGCCGCTGTATATGTAAGTTATATGGTTGGCAGGTGGTTATTGCAGCTTACAAATTCTTAGATATGGTGGCTACATTAGTTTTCTTTTTTCTGGATTTTTTTGTTCCCCTTTATTTTCACCTGGTGACCCTGCCAGTAACACACCTCCTATCCTACGGTAACAACAACCACTTACTGCACAGTAATATATAGAGCAGTGGTCTCCAAACTGTGGCCCGGGGATTGGACGTGGCCCTTTGCTTGCCTTTATCTGGCCCTTGGGGCCCTATTGACATCCACTGACACCAATACTGGCTTTGTAGTAGGGATGCACCGATACTGGTATCAGTGCCAATACCGAGTATTTTCACGAGTACCTGTGAAAATGCTCCCGATACCCGAAACCAGCTTTTACTAGGGGAAGGCATGGATTGGTGCCCCTGCTTTTGCAGGAACACAGGATCCATGCCTTCTGTGCTGACAGAATGGCGATCTGCCTTGTTTACATGGGCAGACCGCCGTTCTCCCTCTGTACCGAAGGATCGGTGGGTGCTGGAGGACATCGAGTCCATGGTACCGGCCGATCAGCTCCCCCTGTGTATTATCACAGCGGGAGAAGGCCGGCAGTGGCGCTCATGCGCGCCCCAGACCCAGAAATGCAGGAGCACATAACAGGTACCTCATTCTTGAGGGATTTCAATATACTCTCATTTTAAATTGAGTAAAATTATAGGATTAAGCCTGAACCTTATATAATAATGCAAATCGGAGCTGATCTGAGATTTTTTTTTCATACGCTTTCAGAAGTTTGGGGATCTTTTTCTACTCTTCACTGACCCTCGTCGTTCATAATAATTCCTTGCAGCGCTTACATTCCATGCGGTTATAAATGAGGATGAGCTCATGTCATACTCAGTGACATGTAAGAGGATTACAGGGGAAAAAAAATGCTCAAAGGTTCCATCAATGCCCCTTCCCAGCAGGCTTTGCTGCAAAACCCTCTTTTGTAACGGCTTATTTGTCTTGCAGTTGGAATTAGCAGTCTGGTAATTAAAGTGAACCTACATTGATTATTTAACGCCAGAAAGTCCACTCTTGCTAGAAAAACGCATTAAATGGTCATTACTGCACTGCTGAGGTGGAAAGTCTGCTGACCTTCTGGCGCACCCAAATCACCCGTTTTTTTGGGTTAATCTTGCTCAGATCCCACCTCGAAATATGCAAGGACCACCCATCACACACACTTTATGGGGTGGTTCCACCAATGGTCTGCCTCTAGATATGTGAGGACAGCCCATCACACCTACTTTATGGGTCTTGCTCAGACCCCACCTCTAAATATGTAAGGTCCACCGATCACACACTTTATGGGATGGTTCCACCAAGACTCTGCCTCTAAATATGTGAGGAATGTCCATCACACCCACTTTATGGGATGGTTCCACCAATACTCTGCCTCTAGATATGTGAGGACAGCCCATCACACCCACTTTATGGGTCTTGCTCAGACCCCACCTATAAATATGTAAGGTCCACTGATCACACGCTTTATGGGATGGTTCCACCAAGGCTCTGCCTCTAAATATATGAGAACTGCCCATCACACCCACTTTATGGGATGGTTCCACCAAGATACTGCCTCTAGATGTGTGAGGAATGTCCCATCACACCTACTTTATGGGATGGTTCCACCAATACTCTGCCTCTAGATATGTGAGGACAGCCCATCACACCTACTTTATGGGTCTTGCTCAGACCCCACCTATAAATATGTAAGGTCCACCGATTAACACACTTTATGGGATGGTTCCACCAAGACTCTGCCTCTAAATATGCGAGGACCGCCCATCACACCCAATTCATAGGATGGTTCTACTAAGACACTGCCTCTAAATTTTTGAGGACTGCCCATCACACCCACTTTATGGGTTGGTTCCACTAAGTCTCTGCCTATAAATATGTGAGGACTGCCCATCACACCCACTTCATGGGTTGGTTCCACCAAGACTCTGTGTCTAAATATGTGAAGACTGCCCATGACACCCACTTCATGGGTTGGTTCCACCAAGACTCTGCTTCTAGATATGTGAGGACTGCCCATCACATTCACTTTATGGAATACTTCCACCAAGACTTTGCCTTTTAAATATGTGAGGACTGCCCATCACACCCACTTCATGGGTTGGTTCCACCAAGACTCTGTGTCTAAATATGTGAAGACTGCCCATCATACCCACTTCATGGGTTGGTTCCACCAAGACTCTGCTTCTAGATATGTGAGGACTGCCCATCACACCCACTTTATGGGTTGGTACCATCAAGACTCTGACTCTAAATATGTGAGGACTGCCCATCACACCCACTTTATTGGATGGTTCCACTAAGAAACTGCCTCTAAATATGTGAGAACTGCCCATCACACCCACTTTATGGGATGGTTCCACCAAGACTCTGCCTCTAAATATGTGAGGACTGCCCATCACACCCACTTTATGGGATGGTTCCACCAAGACTCTGCCTCTAAATATGTGAGGACTGCCCATCACACCCACTTTATGGGTTGGTTTTCACCGAGATAAGACCTCTAAATAGGCAGAAACCACCCACTCACAGCACGGATTCTTGCTATTAACACATTTTTTGAGTTACTGAGCATGTGCAGTAACTCAAATAAGGTTGAGGCTGTAATCCCAACACATGGACACAGCATCAAGGCACAGAGGAACAAAGTGCCGGACTGCCCTGGCAAATCTGGGACTGTTGTCATCTATGAAATTTAGTGTTTTCATTAATTTCCTGAAATGTAAAGTGGTTGTAAACCTCAGAAAGGAAATATGAATACAGCATATGCCTCCATAGTGTGTACTTGTCTCAGTCCAGAGTGTCTAAGTGTCATTTCTGTCTGCTGCCTCCTTCCTCTGCTATCAGTCACTTCTGACAAGTTTTTCTGACACCAAGAGATAAATAGTGATGGAGGGGGCTCCAGCACACAGCCTGTGATTGACAGCTTCAGCTCCATTCCTTGTAAAAAAAAAGGGGGGGTGTCCCTTCCCTCCAATCAGCTCTCAGAGCTCTCCTCAATGATGTAACTTCAGCTCTCCACTCCTTGCTTTTCAGAGCTAAGAGAACCTGTGTAAATTCTGTACTTTGAAGGGATGTAGGGGAAAGACAGCTGCAGATAAACAGGTACAGCTTATGTAGGAGAATTTGTTTAATCTCTGGGTATCACCTGAGGCCAGTCACTTCACTGGGTATATGGAGGGTTTACAACCACTTTTGGTTGATGCTGTGATACTGGGACATAGCCCGGGACACACAATCAACAGGACAGAGGCACAAGATGCAGGACTGTCCTGGCAAATTTGGGACTGGTGACATCTCTGAAATTTTGAGTTCTCTAACAAGTCCCAGCATGAAACCCTGAGATCTAGGGGGTCCGATCCTTAGTTCTCAGGGGTTCATGCTGGAACCTGTAATCCTTCACTTTTTGGGATATGACTACAAGTCCTAGCATAAACCCCTGAGATCAAGGGGGTCCGATCTTTAGATCCAGGGGTTTATGCTGGCACTTGTAGTCCTTCACTTTTGGGGGTCACATCCTTAGATATCAGGGGTTCATGCTGGTATTTATAGTCCTTTACCTTTGGGGGGGGTAACATCCTTAGATTAGCATAAATCTCTCAGAGCTGAAGACATGACCCCCCACCCCCAAATCAAAGAGATGCTGGCTGCCACAAAGGGGGTGACACCAGGCTCTCTGCAAGAGATGCGGGGCAATTGTCTCAGGTGCCCAGGCTAGTGCCTCCCTACCAGGCAAGTTAGTGAAGCCAAGTTCCGGCACTGGGCTCCAGGACACAGGGCTGGTTCACACCATGTTCGCGGCGGGACAGTAGGCTGGTAGCCTAGACAACCTGCCAGAGGGGGAATAAAGATGTATCAGGCTACGCACATTGTGTAGGATACGCAGCGTGCTTAGGATATACTATAGGGGTAGCCAGTTACTGTCTTTTTTTTCTTCTTCTCTGGTGCTTTGTTGGTCTGCCGCCCTCCAATAAGCCCGGAGTGGTCTTGGTCCTCCTCTCACGGAAGGGTTTTGATTTAGAATAAAAAAATGGGCTGCTTACTCTAAAATGCCCAGGACTATTTTTTGTCCCAGTCCGGGCCTGGTGGTTACTGTTTGGAAATGAAGAAATTGCTCAAGGAACCTCTAGCAACCTCTGGAGGAACCCTGCTTAGTCAAAAATGCCCGGGCCTATTTTTTGTCCCAGTCCGGGCCTGGTGGTTACCCTTTAGACCCCTTTCACACCACACCGCCCATAACGCGAGCGGTAAAACGCCGCTATTTTTAGCGGCGTTCTACAGCCAGATTTGCGGCGCATTTCGGCCGCTAGCGGGGCGCTTTTACCCCCGCTAGCGGTCGAGAAAGAGTTTCAATGGGGAGCAGCGTTGGAGGAGCGGTAAACACACTGGCAGGACTTTTCCCTGACGTCCTGCCAGCGCACTGCTGTAGTGTGAAAGCCCTCGGGGCTTTCACACTACAGACAATGGTGCAGCTTTTTTAGGACAGATTGCAGGCGCTATTTCTAACGCTACAGCGCCTGCAAAACGCCCTGGTGTGAAAGGGGTCTTAGAAATGAACAAATTGCTCTTTGCTATAGGTAGGATGGTAGGTTGAAGGTTTGGGGTTAGCGATTAGGTTGGTTGGGGTCTGAAAGGACAGTAAGAAATTGGGACATCTTGAAGTTCAAAATTAGCAGTAAGGCTACATGCTTTATTTGTAGATTCTGGGTATGATTATTACTGTGGTACAACCATTAGCTCACAGCGAAGACATTTTACTCATGTATTGGTGTAAAGGTTTCATATTCTCACTCCCATCCCGAGATCTGGCCCCTCACGGTGCTTCCTAGCAAGAAGATGTCTAAAGAGGTGCCAGGAGAAGAGTTGGGAAGGTGGAAATTGCTCAAGGCCCAAAAATACTGTTCAAACCCTCAACAGATCCAAGACCTCCTCCACCCCAAGGGTGCGTGTGCCATCGGCTTAGCTGTACCTGCCTCTCGAGAGTTCCATGGTTCAGCTCCCTGGCCACCATGTCTGATGCACTTCAGAGCCTTTTTTCAAATTCAGAATTTTTCAAGGTAGGTCACCTAGGTCCAATGTAGCTATGTATAAACCATACCTGTGAGACCAGTGCGGAAGCCACTACAGTGATCACTGCTGACTTCCGGATCCCAAGCCAAGTGGCTGCCCTTTTTCCCAAAGAATGAAAGGCAGTCTCTGATTGGACAAGGTGGAGATCATAACATCTCTACTCTGCAGGCCCAGACTGGCCATAGGGCACACTGGGCATTTACCCGGTGGGCTGGAGCTACTGGGCCGCATGTCCTAACAGAGAGTTGGCTAATGCAGGGATCCCCACGCCCTGTTGAAGACCAGGCCGCATACTGAGAGGTGAGCGGAGACAATGGATTGTGTTAGCCCTGACCGGACCATGGCCTCTGCTCACTTCCTGCTATGCGGCCATGCCTGTGTCTCCGCTCCTGGCTCACCCGCCCTGCCAACGATGTCATCCTATCTGCAGAGCAGGGGCAGGCGTAGCTGCAGATTTGCACAGAGAGCGGGAGTCTTTTCATAGTAACAAGCGGACAATCACCCGCTGGCTAATATTATCTAGATCTGCAGGAGTCCCTGGCTAGGACTGTGCAGGGGGGGGGGGCAGAGGGTAAAAGGGAGGCACTGTGATTAGAGAGAAAAAAAAGGGGGGCATGAATGCTAGAAGCACAGTGATGGAGGGCTATGATTGCTAGGGGCACTTTAATATAAAGGGGACTGCCTGCTTGGGTGCCCCCATAGAAAGCTGCTTGCTGTTGGGGCACCCAGAAAGAAGGAGAGGCCAGGGGTGCTGATGGGGGACCCAAGAAGAGGATCTGAGCTGCTCTTTGCAAAACCACACGGAGCAGGTAATTATAACACGTTTATTATTTAGAAAAGCCCCTCCCGCTGTTGATGCAATCTGACCACACCCACAGTTTTGCCATTCTTAAAGTGCTCATTTAATATTTACCTGGTGAAACTTAAAAATCATACAGTCCATTGTCTCTGTAACACAGCACTAGCGACTGGTATACAGGTTCTCCCACTGGGAATAGCCATCGTGCTGTCCTATTGCCCCTCCCCTACGCGTTACACCACAGGGACACATGGCTTCTTCAGGGGGAAATTCTCAGATATTTCAAATTCATAGATTTAAATTCATAGATATTGTAAATTGTTTACATTACCATTATATGCAGAATTTGTCCATGCAATTTTCCAAGGAATTTCCCTTTGATTGATATAGCAGCTGTATTTTATATTTGATTTGATTGTTTACTTTGGGTAAGAGAAGCGCGGCACATTGATTGTTGTTTTTTGATGTTTTACATATTGTATAGGAATGTGAGAAGTGCTTACGGCTGACATTGTAGTTTTTTTATGTATTTTTTTCTAGGGTTGCACGCAAGGTTTTTGGTTTATAAAAATTTGTGTAACACAATTTAAAAGAACTCTTTAATTTTATATTTACAAAAATTTATATTTTAAAATGTTTTTAACTTTTAAAGTCTGCATTAGGTTAGCGTTTAGTTTTTTTTTCTTTTTTATATTTCTTTATTTATTATTTATTTTATTATATCCAAGGACCAGAGTAAACCATCACGGACACTGTAGATTTCTTTAAAAAAAAAAAAAAATGTTTTACAAGTGGGTCTATAAATCTGTCATCTCCCTGAACTTTCCCTCTTCCGGCACACATCACGCTCTTATAATTGCCTCTTAGCGTCCTTGGCATAAGAGGATCAAGTGTGAGCTGAGTTAAGACCCAGGTCAGCAGAGATTAACGCCTTTCCGCAGAAACTGCAACCTGAAAAAATGGGTCATTATAGGGAGAGCAACTACAGGAAGGAAATGCGTGTTAATTAAGAATGCCAAATGCTCAATATAATCCGAGTTATTTCATCCAGAGAAACAAGAAGCGACCCTGATATTGAAAGTGCATGAAAGCATAGCAACCATATGACACCTTTCACTATGTTGTAGTCTATAGCAGTCAGACTGATAAAGGAGGATAGAGACATAGAAGAGTGATGGCATAAAAAGACCAAGAGGTCTATCTAGTCTGCCCACGTTTTTTTTTTTTTTTATAATTCTATTTGGGTTCAGATCTAAAATTATCCCAAGAATGTTTAAATTCATGTTGGTTGACTTGCTACTTCTGCTGTAGTCTCTTCCTTGCAAATTTTGGTAAAATAATACTTTCTAATGTTATGTTTAATGTTGAATTTTCTTCTGGTAGTTTGAGGCTTGTCCATGTGTCCTTGAAACCCAACTTCACATTGAAGCAGTAGTTCTGTCTTTGGACTTATTCTATGTTACTGTATCTCCAGGTCTTCAGAATTAGACACAGTAATCTAAATTAAGTCTAACTCTGTAAAGGAATCCGGACCCCTTCCTCCTGCTGATGATCCTTCTAGTGATATAAAGATCAAAATAGAGGGATAGTGACCTCCTTCCTCCTCCTGGTGACCCCTCTAGTGATATAAAGATTTATATAGAGGAATCGGGACCTACCTCCTCCTCCTGGTGACCCCTCTAGTGATATAAAGATTTATATACAGGAATCGGGACCTACCTCCTCCTCCTGGTGATTCCTCTAGTGATATAAAGATTTATATAGAGGAATCTGGACCTACCTCCTCCTCCTGGTGACCCCTCTAGTGATATAAAGATTTATATAGAGGAATTAGGACCTCCTTCCTCCTGATGGTGATCCCTCTAGTGATATAAAGATCTATATCAGCCATTCTCAACCAGGGTTCCATGGAACCCTGGGGTTCCTCCAGAGGTTGCTAGTGGTTCCTTGAGCTATGGTTGATGAACCACCTATTTTGATGATGCTTACAGAGTTCAAGGTTCAGCACCACTTAGCAAAGCCAGCAGCATGACACCATTCTAAACACCACTTTAAGGGGGGCATTCTTCCTATTGACCACTAATATAAGGAGCATTGTTCCTATTGAGCCCTGATGATTTGGTTTCAGTAAGGGTTCCTCGAGACATGAAAATTATTTTTAGTGTTCCTTTAGGGTTAAAAGGTTGAAAAGCCTGATCTATATAGAGGAATCGGGACCTCCTTCCTCATGCTGGTGATCCCTCTAGTGATATAAAGATCTATATAGCGGTATCAGGACCTCCTTCTTCCTGTGGGTTATTGCCTCACTACTTATGCCACGTACACACGACCGGACTTTTTGAGGGACTAGGTCCAACGGACTTTCGGCAGAGTTCTGACGGAGTTCTGACAGAGTTCTGACGGACTTTCCGAATGAACGGACTTGGCCACACACAATCACACCAAAGTCCGACGGATTCGAACGTGATGACGTACGACCGGACTAGAATAAGGAAGTTCATAGCCAGTAGCCAATAGCTGCCCTCGTGTCAGTTTTTGTCCGTCGGACTAGCATACACACGAGCGGATTTCTCGGTAGGAACTGGGTCCGGAAAAATTTGAAACATGTTCCATTTCTAAAGTCTGACGGATTTTTGCAAATCAAAAGTCCGCTGCAGCCCACACACGATCGAATGGTCTGCCGGAATCGTTCAGTCGGACCTTTGATGTCGAAAAGTCCGGTCGTGTGTACGCGGCATAAGTGAGACTTGGAACAAGCATGTGCATATCACATTTCCCATATCATATATGTGAATTCCTGGATACATGAGGGTACAGATGTGAAGCCAACATTTGAGCTGTTCATCTGGAGGCCACTAAGATAACAATACCTCTTTTTCCTCTCATAGGTGGTTCTATAAAGATCTCCACTCAGCTGGTCTCACTTGGACCTTTTCCACTCTACTGAGTTTCTACCGGAGCCAACAAGGTTCCTGAGCTGCCATGAACCTAGAGCCTGCAAAGCCTGATATTAAGTCAGCCACCCGCGTAGTGGGAGGGCCCGCAACTCCCAGGAAAGGACCACCTAAATTCAAGCAGAGGCAGACCCGACAGTTCAAGAGTAAACCTCCAAAGAAAGGCATTCAAGGGTAAGAGGGTCCTTTGCCAAGAAGTAGATCAATTACTGGATAGTTTGTTACATACAAGAAAACATCAACATCAGAGACGGGTATGACTGGCAAAATTCAATAAAACATACAGAGGCTCATCTAGATTTGGGCTCAAAATAACAGCACAGTAGGCTGGGCTGGGCAACAGTCTCATGTCTATGAGCTGCTCCAGATAGCCGTGACCAACCAATATCACGGCACAAACATGTATGCTCAGTTGGGATCCTCCTAACTCTATGGCCTGTTGACATGTTAAAATGTGTATCAGATTAGGTCCTACACCAACCCATCCACATTCCTCCTTAGTCTACTCTCTAAATTCCCAGACTTAAAACATTTAAAGCACTTCCTTCTATTGCACTGGGGTAAAAACAAATCAAAAGAAGGAAAGATTGGTTTCTACCAGCTCTGCCCCATATCAAGCAAATTTTTCCACTACTGAGTATTGTTATTTTTCTGTTACAGATTTGGTGATGACATTCCCGGTATGGAGGGACTAGGAACAGGTAACCACAGCTGTGATTTCATATTTTACATCATCCTGTCCGGAAAGATATTATCACATATGTTTAAGATAGATAGATAGCTTTTGGTTCGGGTTGAAGGTTATGGTTAAGGTTTAAGCTGAGGGTAAGAATTAGAGGTAGGATTAGGGGTTGGGTTGATGCTTAGAGCAGTGATTCTCAACCAGGGTTCCGTGGAACCCTAGGGTTCCTCCAGAGGTTGCTAGAGGTTCCTTCAGCATTGGGCGATGTCTGCCTCTCAGATAAGTTCCCACGATCCCATTGATCTTTTTAGCTATCTGTAAGGAGGTAATTCTTCCCAATGACCATTCTTCCCACTCACCATCACACTAATGGATCATGAATTGTAGATTTCTCATTTTTAGCAGGGGTTCCCCGAGACCGGAGAACTATTTCAAGGGTTCCTCTGTGTTGAAAAGGTTGAGAAAGGCTGGTTTGGAGGTTAGGTAGAGGGATAGCATAAGGGTTAAGATTTAGGTTTAAGGTAAGGAGTTAGGTTGAGGGTTAAAGGTTAGAAGTAAGGTTAGGGGTTAGGTTGATGGTTAAGGGTTGGGTTGAGGTTTAGCATAAGGGTAAGTTTATAGTTTTAAGTTGATGAGCTGGGTTAAGCTTTATGGTTAAGATAAGGAGCTGTGTTGAACGTTAAAGGTTACAGGTAAAGTTTGGGGTTGGGTTGATGGTTAGGGCTTAAAACGGTTCGGGTTTAGGATAAGGGCTGATTGTAGGCTTAAGATGAGAAGGTGGTTTGGGAGTTAAGAACTGGAGGAAAAGTTAGGGGTTGGGTTGTTAAGAAGGGGCTATTTTGAGGAATAGCATAAAGGTTAAGATTTAGGTTTAAGGTAAGGAGTTGGGTTGAGGTTTTAAAGAGAAGTTTTTTTTGTTTTGTTTTTTTTTTAAACCATTTCTTACCTATAATCCTTACGCCCTGCCACCCCCCCCCCCCCAAATTCCCCCTTCTAACACAAATCCCTTCCTCCTATTTCCTCACAACACTTTGCCGCCCCTTCTGCCCATCCCTTGTCCTGGCCATGGGTCTGTCATCCAAAAGGGAGATCAACACCACCATTCAGCCACGGTTCCACCTAATATCCTTAATATCTATCACAAACCATTCTACTGGTCTCTAGCTCTAAAACTTTTCAAATGTAAGGTAGAAATGATGGTAATATTGACTGTCCTTTGTTTGCAGACATCACCGTCATCTGCCCCTGGGAAGCCTTCAATCACTTGGAGCTGCACGAATTGGCCCAATATGGTATCATCTAAAGACCGACGGCTCCATCCATCTTCAAGCCTGGTTTATTCATTTTGTTTTTTGTTTTATTTTTTGATTTTTTTTCTCTGGCTGGCCACTGCAAGGAGATGTAATTTGTGTAGGACTCAGTACAAGACAAAACTAACCAACTCTGCTTCTCTGATGACGCCGAGCCGAGACCTTGTTTTTCACCCCTGGCACAAACATCTGCACACACTTTAGTGTCAACCCTCCATATACAAGTCTGCTCTTCCCTGACCATGGGGCGGAAAACTCCGGCCAGCCTGGGGGAGGCGGTTTCTCGCACATTTCACCCTTGTTCCTGAAAGCACTTCTCATCATGTTTCCCCCTCCACCAACATTAACCTTTTTACATATAATTACCTTTTTTTAACTTAAGATAATTGTTTTGCTACCCTTTGCTCTGGCATGATAATCATTCTTACCCTTTGAATGTAGATGTACGTTATAAAATTACCCAGTTCTACTTTGTGTTTGTCCATATTTTTTTCCTGTGGCAGGTGGTTAGTGTTGTGATTAAAATGGTATTTCTATATACCTGACAAAGACCAGCTAGGTGTAACTAACGCAATTACAATACTCATGAAACCCTTTACTTAACACTGCAGTATTAAGGAGACAACATCTTGTCAAACACAAGAAGAGACGAGTCAAGACCAAAGTTCAGGAGTTGTCTAATATATTGTGGGAGGGGCTGCATTTTATATGCACCCTTATCAGCCAATCATTGTATAGAACATGGGTGTGGTTAATACAGAGGCATACATTACACATCATCATTACATATTATTACTCATGTCCTCTGCTTCTGAATCACAGTCATGGGATATGTGGCCCAGACATATTGTGACACAATTTCTTTATTTAGACAGTATAGAATAAAACTGCCTATGCAAGCTATATTTCCTTATGTGCATGTTTACAGAAAAACTGCTACAGTCTGCAGATACAGAATCTAAGCCAACTAGTAAAGTTAACCCAAGTTAATCCTATATGAACTTACAAAGATGGAGTCACTCTGGTTCAGCCATATTACTACAGTTAGAGGTGGACCACCTGTACGTCAAAGCCACAGCTGAGTCTAAAAAAAAATCTGTTATTTTTTTGAGGTTTCCAGCATGTTGGCTTAGTCTCAGAGGGAACCACAGCAAGGGACGTCTAACAGTTGTGGCTGACAGAATAAAGGCAACTTGACAGATAGTCAATATAATAGCTAACCGGCAAATTGGGAATGGCCAACCAGCAATGGCAGTCTTCCAAAGGAAAACCACCATTGGGGAACAAAAGATATTGGCATTTACCAACTGGTATCCAGAGAGTTGGTAAAAACTGATGGGCACCAAACAATGGCCAACTGACAATGGCATTCTTCCAAAGGAAAACCACCATTGGGGAACAAAAGATATTGGCATTTACCAACTGGTATCCAGAGAGTTGGTAAAGACCGATGGGCACCAAACAATGGTCAACTGACAATGGCAGTCTTCCAATGGAAAAAACCACCATTGGGAAACCCAAAATATTGTCATTTTCCAACTGGTATCCAGAACAAAGGTTTCCAGAGAGGTGGCAAAAAGACTGATGGGCACCAAACAATGGCACATGGGCAGTTGAGATGCCACAATGCTGGAAAAACATTGAAGCCCAACTCCTACAAGAGTTTTTCTTCTAGTTTTTAAAAGTGCGTGGAAGGGTTACAACCGTGGAAGTTTTTCTAGCCGTCTGCGACTTCATTAGGGAGTTTCCTCTTCACTATGTGTCTCAGAGACCCCTATTGACCTCAGTGGGCTGGGGCGCACACAGCAATTCCAAACTTTCCACACTGAACGGTAAAATGTGGGCTTTTCAGATTTTTGATCAACTCGTTGAGCATCAAGTTAACTACAAAACTTTAGTTTTATCTCTGGCAATAAAGGTTGCCAGAGAGTCATCAAAAAAACGAATGGGCCACCAAGCAATGGCACATGGGCAGTTGAGATGTCACAATGCTGGAGAAACATTGAAGCCCAATTCCTACAAGAGTTTTTTTTTTCTTTTCTAATTTTGGAAAGGTTCTAATTTTGGTCAAATTTTGGTCAAATTTTTTGGGGTGTTTTTCCCTCACTGTGTGACTCAGTGACCCCTATTGACCTCAGGGCAAGAAATGTTGGCAACAGAGGGTCACTGGGTTGGGGTACACAGCAATTCCAAACTTTCGACACTAAGCGTAAACCATTTTTTTTTTTTTTGGATGAACTTCAGCTTTACAGAACATCCAGTTGAGCATCAAGTTGAAAGAAACTGCCCAACGTAGTTTTATCTCAACAATATGTATTTTGTTTATGATTCACCTAAACCTTACGTAGTTTTTCGTGTACAGGAAATCCTTGACCTTACGCGTTTCTTACAGCAGATGAGCAATAGAAATGTGCAGTAGATGACGTTGTATCCACAGCAATGTGAATGAAATTCTAAAATTTAGTTTTGAAATATCCACCTGTGGCTTTCATGAGGTTTTGAAAGGTTTCTTAAAACCCGAATGTAAGAATATCCCATTCCAATAAAACCAATAAAACTTCTTTGGAGTGATTTTTATTATTTATTTATTTATTTTTAATAAATAAATATAGAGGGTTCTCAGTGTTGCACTCTTCTGGTCTTATTGGTATTCAGAATTACGTGTTGGAAAGTGCAGGCACACAGGAGGCTTTCTATTGGCTGACACAGCATAACAGGGGGGGGTCCAGAGAACTGATTGGTTAAGACCCGGCGCCCAAGAGTGGCTGGGTTCTGGGGCTTTGTCCTTTGTTTGTCACCAAGACAGAAAGTAATTCAAAAAAATCCA
Source organism: Lithobates pipiens (assembly GCF_037356315.1). Lineage (NCBI taxonomy): Eukaryota > Metazoa > Chordata > Amphibia > Anura > Ranidae > Lithobates > Lithobates pipiens. Next base: position 14,305,070 of record NW_027507789.1, read on the forward strand.
AAATGTTACAGTTGTCATTGAAAAAGGAATAAAAGGGGAAATCTTCCATCAGGGACACCCGTTCTGGTGGTCCAAACCACACTTTTTTTTTTTCCTTTACCGCGTGAATAATAAAATCCCCAAAGGCCGCCATTGTATCCTGGCAGCCAGTGCCAGCTGACAATTTTCTGCCCGACTCCTTCAGTTACTCAGTGGGGCGGGGGGGGGGGGGGAGCAGAAAGGACCACATTTTAACCAGTTCACCAGAATCCGGATGAATTTCTTATAACGTGTGGTCAGGGCACCAGGGGACTTCCTCTCAATTTGAAGAGATTTCCTCTCACTTCATGTTGTATCTCGAGAACAGGAAGTGCGTCTCCTTAAAGGTACCTTGTAGCAGGGCAGTGATGGTGAACATTGGCACCCCAGATGTTTTGGAACTACATTTCCCATGATGCTCAGCTACACTGCACAGTGCGGGAGCATCATGGGAAATGTAGTTCCAAAACATCTGGGGTGCCGAGGTTCGCCATCACTGTACTTGGGTAACATTAACAGGTGGAAGGGTACTTTCACACTGGCGGCTGGTAAAAACAGGTGGCTGAGAAGCAGTTTTACCATCCCCCAGCATCCCACTGGAATTCTGACATTGACTGTACACATGCCAGCAATTTCAACCCGGGCTGCAGCATTGCCTTTCAGGCTCTCCCTTTGAGGTCAATAGGGCTGCACCGCAAACGCTTGGCTCTGCAATGTAAACTTGCCGATTTTGCAATGTTAAAAAAATAAAAAGCAGGTGTCAGCAGGTGGCAGTAGCGCCTCCTGAATGCCTGGCAGCTGCTGCTATACCACCCTCTGAAAAGTGATCCATGGTGGGTCACTTTACAAAAGGTTGGTAAGCATTACCGTCAATGTGAAAGAGCCCTGAGCCCCCCGTTCACATTGGCGCGATTTGGCAAATCGCATGTCAAGTCAGAGCCTATTGCTGGCAAAAGTAACATCCCAATTTCCAAAAGTAGTTCCGGCACTATTTTTGGCGACTTTGAGGGGCGATTTCAATAGAACTCTGTGCAGGAACCCCGCACAGATGTCGTTCAAGTCGCCCCCAAAGTCAGACTGAAATACGATTTCAAAGCCGTGTTCAGGAGTGAGTGAGGGCTTAATAAATGAAGGGAATATTTTGTAAAATCACACTTTGGGAGTGTCTCACCAAAAATGAAATTTTTGTTGCAGGGGATGCCCAAAATCTGACTTGTATCTTAGTGCAGACTTCTGGGGAAATCAGTGAGCCAATCACACAAGCTGGAAATGACATTTTTGGGGGCGGGGGTCTGTATACCATCTGTGTATAGAGCGCCTCCAGGTGGTCATATTGCATTTTTGGGGGGATGTTCTGTATACCCTCTGTGTACAGAGCGCCTCGAGGTGGCCATATTGGATTTCTAGGGGGGTGTTCTGTATACCATCTGTGTACAGAGCGCCTCGAGGTGGCCATATTGGATTTCTAGGGGGGCATTCTGTATACCATCTGTGTACAGAGCGCCTCGAGGTGGCCATATTGCATTTCTGGGGGGAATTCTGTATACCATCTGTGTACAGAGCGCCTCCAGGTGGCCATATTGCATTTTACAGAAAATTACAGCAGCTGCAGGTTGAAAAGGAAAGAGAATTTTTAATAATATTCAGTTACAATATGACTTGTGTAGCAATTGTACACGCTAAATTATTACATTTTTTTTGCTGTTTTTTTTTCCCCATGACCCAAAGTGGAGTTACCCTTTAAATGTAAATTTTTGTGCTCGGAGTTCAGCTTTAATGTCATTTCAAAAGTCGTTTAGCATTTTTTAAAATCTGCAGCTTTAATTAAAAAGAACACTTGGTGATCCTGCCACGAAGGTCCATGCTTTGGCACTTCCTGGTATAGGGTGACGACGCTCTGCCTGTGCTCCTGTCCTGCGTTGTCGACTCTGATGATGAAGAACTACACATGGCAGTTCCAACACACATCAAACGGATACGGCTCACTATGGTCACCATCAGGAAAACACCGCCCCGGGAAACGCCATGCAGCCATCACTGGAGTGCATGTAGACAGGAAGTGGTTGCAAAGAGGCTGCAGGAGATTAGCAGCACTGAGATGCAGCAAAAGATTAAAAAAAAAAAAAAAAAAAAAAAAATAGAAAAAAGGAATGAAAGCAAATATTTTATTTTTACAAAACGTAAATGCACTTTAGCGAACAAATCATCAGTTTGGGCTTTTACGTGGTATAAAAGTCGCCATTTCGCCAACGAATTTGCATGTCCTTGTGCAGATTGGGCAAAAACTAATGTTCTGCAGGCTATCTTCTGTCCTGATCAAATGTTCTTTTATTATGGGCAGTAGTAAAATAGTACATTACGGCCACTAGAGGGAGCCGAGGAGAATAGGGAATATACAGGATACATATTTGTAACGAGATACAATGTAACTATTCTGTAGCACAGGAAATGAGCCCCTTTCACACATGCGGACGGTATGTCCGTATTTCATCCATCCGTTTGCGGATGAAATACGGACATCCATTCATCCCTATGGGATAGCGGGTGTCTGCGGATGAGCATCCGCAGACACCCGATTTCGTCCGCCTCCGCAACAGTCCGATTCTGCAGACGGAGGAAAATCCTATTTTTCTATCCATCTGCAGAGCGGATCGGACGAACACGGACACACGGTCCGTGCTCGTCCGATCCCCATAGAGGAGAGCGGAGAGCTGACAGGGCGGTCCCTGCACAGTGTGCGGAGACCGCCCTGTCCGCAGCCGGTGTTCTGCCTAATAGAGTCCGCCTATCAAATGCTGTCCGCTCCGTACTGCGCATGCGCAGTACGGAGCAGACGAAGCTTCGGAAAAACTCCGAAGCTGAACGGCGCCTGCGCCGTGAGTGGAGGAGGTAGCCCCACTATCCAAGCGGACATAGGGTTGAGAATTTTAGAGGGCCCCTCGCGGGCGAGCTTCGCTCGCCACGCTTCGGGCTCGGCCTCGCTGCGCTCGGCTCTTTTTTATTCTAACTCTATGTCCACTTGGATAGTGGGGATAGAACATGGACTCACGGCGAAGGCGCCGTTCATCCTCGGCAATTTTCGGAATCTGTGTCCCTGTGTACTGCACATGCGCAGTACGCAGGGGACACCATCTGATGGAGGACACTATTTTACAAGACACCGGCTCAGCGGGGACAACGGAGCGATCCCCGCTGAGCGAGCGGATCTTCACGGGGCGGATCATTACTGATCCGCCCCGTGTGAAAGAGGCCTAAGGAGTCCTCCTCCTGTGGACGCAGGCAGTATTTAGGCTGCATTCACACCTAAACGTAGAGTTTTTTTCGCACGTTTTCATACGTTTTTGAGCTTTTTTTTTTATATTGCCAATAGAGAAAACTATCATCTGTTGCATCATCGTTGCATCATTTATTGCTATGTTTTTCGGCTTTTCCATGAGCTTTTTTATTATTATTATTATTCTTCATTTATTATTTTATTTTATTTATTTTTTTAAGTAGAGTCAAGGTTAGGAGTTGGGGTTAATATTTTTATTTATTGTCCTATTTTTTATTAGGGTTATTTATGGTGTTAATACTACTAATAAATAAATGTAAAATAAATACACAAATAAATAAAAATAACCATAAATAAATATAATAAATTAATACTATGTAAAAAAAATAAATAAAAAAAAAGTAATAATAGTAAAATAATAATAAACACCGAAATATTATAATAATAAATTATTATTTTATTTTATGTTCAGATTTGGGTGTTTATTGAATGAGGTTCAGCACTTATAAAAGTCCATAAGAAATAAATAAATTATTATTTTATTTTATGTTCAGATTTGGGTGTTTATTGAATGAGGTGCAGCACTTGTATAAAAGTCCACAAGAAATAAACCCAGGAGATGGTGTTCAACTTTTATACAAGCGCTGCACCTCATTTATATAACTTTTTATTGTCATTTCTTCAATATTGTGCTAGCTGCTGTTTATGTGATTAGTTTTATTTTTAGGCGTAAATATAAGCACAGCCGACAATTATTTATTTGGGTGTTTATTTTTATTTATTTATTATATATAATTTTTTTTATATATATGATTTTCTGCATAAATGTAAAAAAAAAAAAAAAAAAAAAAGAAAAAAGTCATAATATATGAATAGATAAATGTAAGATACACAAAACTAAAATCATAAACAAAATGGATAATATGTAATAAAAAACAATCCCTAACCTTAAAAATATATTTTATTATTGATAAAAAAATTATATATATATATATATATATATATATATATATATATATATATATATATATATATATATATATATATATATTATATATATATATATATATATATATATATATATATATATATATATATATATATATATATTTTTTTTTTTTTTTTTTATCAATAATAAAATATATTTTTAAGGTTAGGGATTGTTTTTTATTACATATTATTCATTTTGTTTATGATGATTTTTAGTTTTGTGTATTTTACAGTTATCTATTCATTATTACTTTTTTATTTAATTTTTTTTACACTTTATGTTTTTTTTTACATTTAAGCAGACAATCGCGCAACAGCCCACAAACATGTGCAAATTGCGCATTTCTGTGAATTTCTGTGTAAATTTAAAAAAACGCGCCAAAAACGTCTAAATCTGCCCAATTTGAGCTACAAAAGAAGCTCCGGAACTTTTTTAGGGCTTCAAATGAGACCCATCTCCATAGGGAATAATTGATTTTTTTTTTTTTCCTCCTCCAGCATTTCGGAGCCTCGAGGTGTGAACGCCGCCGTAGAACACTGCAGACGTTCGGACCCGTCGCCTGTTCGAAAGCGAAAGAAATCGTTTTTGGTTGGGGTTGGGTTATAAAGGTTTCATTATGGGAAGAATAGCGCCTCTCGATCAGCGGCGCGTTTCCTGAAAGGGAAGGTGTCCGTGTTTCCAGTAACCTCATCCGTGCGCAGACGCCGTGGCGCGCTCAATGTCCCGCTCCCCCCCCCCCCCTCCGTCTCAATTGTCCTTGCGGCCCCTGTCCCTCCTGGCGGTGTAAATCACCTGTAATCTTCTCCTCTAATCCTCACCACACAACTGTTCTAGAAGATAAAGCGTCACGTGGCGGCGAAATCCTCCGGGATCATCGCAGGCCGGCGATAAATAAACGCCGCTATACAGAAAAAAACCTCCGCGCCTGCCGGCCTGCTGATTATTTTTATTTTTTTCTGGAAGCGTTCTCATTACATGGAAATAAAGTGATATCTCACCGCCGGGATGGAGGCGAGCGATCGATAAGCGCTTCTACCGGCTTGTCTATCGATTGCGGCGCAGTCGGATTTTTATTGGGAGCTCGGCCCCATCAGCACTTTAATTAAAGGGGATGTCACCCCCCAATGCATGACAGTTGGCTTTCTAAAGGGCGGCGTATGAGGAACAATTGATGCCGTTTTGTTTTTTTTCCATGTTTTCTCCGTCATTTGTTCTTCATCTTCCATCTTTCAGCCACTTCCTGCTCGGGTTGTCAGCTTTGTTCTGGAAAAATAAAAGGGCGGGGCTAATGGCGGTGCACTGACCATCTGATTGGATGAGGAGGTACCCCTGTCTCTGGTGCCACCGGGGTAGTCTTCCCTTTATCATCAACATCCACCCTTCATACTGGAGCCCCTTTGCATCAGAGGGTCCCTTTCCACAGCAGAGTCTCCTCTTCATATCGGAGTCCCCCCCCCCACCTTTTCGCATTAGCATCCTCCCCTTCTATCAGAGTCTCTGCCCCCTTTCACATTAGCATCCTCCCCTTTTATCAGAGTCCCTCCCCCCTTTCCCATTAGCATCCACCCCTTCTATCAGAATCCCCCCCCTTTTCTATTAGCATCCTCCCCTTCTATCAGAATCCCCCCCCTTTTCTATTAGCATCCTCCCCTTCTATCAGAGTCGTCCCCCCTTTCACATTAGCATCTCCACCTGCTATCAGAGTCTCCCCCCCCCCCCTTTTCACATTAGCATCCTCCCCTTCAGTCAGAGTCTCCCCCCCCCCCTTTTTTTACATGCACAGGTGTCAAACCCCCCCGGCCCTCCAGCTGTTGCGGAACTACAAGTCCCACGAGGCATTGCAAGGCTGACAGTTACAAGCATGACATCCCTCTTCATATTAGAGTACCCCTTTAACAAAAACCCCCCCTTCACATTAGCATCTGCCCCTTCTATTAGCATCTCCCCCCTTTACATTAGTGCCCCCCCTTCACGTCAAGAGTCCTCTCTTCATATCAGCATCTCCCCATTACAATTAACCCCCCCCCCTCCCATTACATTTGAATCCTTTCCCTCCACAATACTTTTACATATCAGAGTTGTCTTTGCTCACAGCAGACTACCCCCCCCCCCCAAAATCAAGAGTCCCTTCTTCATATCAGAGTACCCCTTTAACAATAACCCCCCACCCTTCACATTAGCATCCTCCCCATCAGAACACCCTCCTCCCCCCAACAGTAAAGCCCCCCTTGATAGCAGAGAATCCCCCCCCCCCCCCCCAGCCACATCAAGAGTCCACTATTCATATCAAAGTCTCCCCTTTAACATTACAAACCCCCCACTTTTCATATTTTCACATTCCTCTCCTTACACCAGCGCCCCCCCCCCCCCATTTCACAGCAGAATCCCTTCTTCATATCTGATGTAAAGAGGGGCACTGACTGCGACATCTAAAGTAAAAGGGGGCTCTGATGAGGACAGCAGTGAGACAGAATGACCTGATCAATGGCAGTTTAATTTTTCAGTTTGTTTGTGCCCCCCTAAAAAAGTAATTTCTGTATTTTTTTTAATACAAAAAAAAAAATGAATAAAAAAATAAAATAAAAAAATAAAAAAATAAAAAAATAAAAAAATAAAAAAATAAAAAAATAAATCTGCAGCCACCATATGTCAGTTGTAGTTTAATGAAAAGGTAACAGGAAACTTTCAGTACAGAGATTTGATCACCTCGATCTCTCGCATCACTCTTTGGGTGAAGACCAGGAAGACAAGTTCGATGGCGGTCAGCAAGGCGTAAACCGCCGCAATATCCCACATCCTGCTGTGAATCCAGAGGACCAGCTGCGGAACGCAGCCCCCCAGATAGACGAGGCCGCTGGCTGCGATTTCTCCCATCCCCAGAGCACCGAAGCCGCACTGAGAATTGGGCACCGTGCCGTTCTGCAGCGGGTCGATGCAGCAGGAGTACGGCACGCCGCAGGCATTCACCCCGGGAGACGAGCAGTTGAAATACCTGAAATTAAATAAAAAGAAGAATATATTTAAAGTGGGATTCTGGGTAAAATCGAATATGACATACTTTGCAGATTTTCTTTTCTGAGTCTCTCCTGTTTTAAAATTAGCTGTTGATCCTGCCAGTAGATCTATTGCGTTTCCCATTTCCTGTAATAAGATGACCACGCTTTTTATTCAGAAGGAAAGTCATGCAGCGGTGTTGTCACCCTGTGGACAGGATGTGAAGAGGTCCAGAAAAAGTGACAGTTACAGGAACAGGGACAAACTACAGAACGTTTGGGGGGCGAGTACAAAGGTCGGGTTTTATACATAGAATTTAAACCTTTTTTTCCAAAAAATAAATAAAATAAAAAACCTGTTACTGTAACAGATGAAGAAGGGATTTAATTTGTCTCCTAATTAAAGTCCCAATTAACCTTTAAAATTAAACGTGTGTCAAAGCAAAAAGGTGCCTGACCCCTGCCAGCATGCTGTAGAGAAGGACCCTCCCTCTCTGTATGGAAGCAGCGGTCTCACTGCAGAGGATCTATCACAACCCCAAAGCTTGAGCTATGCAGCTATAGGTTTGTCGGGGGGGGGGGGGGGTTGGACCTCTGCAGAGAAACCACTGCTTCCACATAGAGCAAGGGACCTTCTCTGCAACGTGCCAGCAGGGGACAGGCGTCTCTACTCAGCCCCTGTGGCCGCTTTAAGAACACCTTTTTTACGAACCTGGAATGTATTGAGTGGATTTAAAGCGGTATTAAACCCAAAAAGCAAACATATTATAGCTTACCAAGCCTTAGAGGTGATGGCTGCATTAGTTTTCTTTTTTTTTAGGCTCTATTTTTGCTATTTTCATCTGGTGATCCAGCCAGTCTGTTTTTTTTTTTTTTCAAAAGAACAAGCTGTCCTACAGATGTAGCAGTTCAAGAGGTGAGACAAACCGTTTCCTACTGGCAGGGGTGCTTACAATGATCAGCTTTCGTTTATTGATGGAAAACCTTTATCCCCAAAAAGTAACAAAACTGTGAGCTGGAGTTTGGCTTCAATTTGTTAGTGTATCTAAATCTGCTAGTCCATCTTACACTCCCCCCCCCCCCCCCCAGACTGACAATGCTGCTGTCCAAAACGTGCTCCTTAATCCAGAGTGGGGGTACTCTAATACAGGAGGTAGGTTACTGGCCAGATCACAAGGTGAAAAAAAACCAAAAACAAAGGAAAAAAAAAAAGAAGAAGAAAATAAAAAAATAAACCCAAGAAGAAAACTAGAATTACACAGATTTAAATCTGTGCGTTGTGTTACTGCAACAGCCGGCAATCCACATTACATACCTTGATGTGCTGCAGTGCATAGTGTACATAGCGGTCCACGGATATTCTCAGGCACACTTGGGGGTCCATTTATAAAACATTTGTGCAATCTGAACTAGGTTTCCCAATAGGTCTTCAAATAGATTAACCCCTGTATCATCGGCTCCATCTAGTGGCCAAAATGCAGCAAAGTTTTCTGAAATAATTAGAAAAATATGCAGCATATGGTCCACTAGATGGCGCTGATGATACAGAAGATGTGCTAAAAAAAAAAAAAAAAAAAAGAAATTTTGAATTTTTTTCTGACATTTCTGCAATGAATGTGGTATAAATAGACCTCTTAAGGTCCAAAAGATGCCTAAAAACGAATATACGATATGAAAATTAGGGTGTAACATGAAATATGGTCACATGCCTCAACCCTCCCCCCCCCCACCCTCAAACCACCCCACCTTACTAGACATGTGCACTGCCGAAAAATTATTTTTTTGTGTCATTCATTATAATCGCAAATCATAAATTTGAAAATTCGCAAAACTGGAAAAAAAAAAAATCATAATTTGTAAATTCAAAAAAAAAAAAAAAAAAAAAAAAAAAATCTGAAATTCGGAACTAAAAATGTATTAAATTATAGGTATTAGAATTTCCTTTCAAATTTGTCTGTTAGTGAACGTAACGAATATGAATTTAGCCAAAGTTACGAATGCCATATCTAAAACAAATGGAATTGTACGAATTAGTAATAATAAAAAGTTTTTGTTATTGTTAATTTGTTTTGTTCCATTTGTTTAGATGCGGCATTTGTCATTTCAGATAATTTCTTAACTTCGGATAAATTCGTATTCGTTACGTTCACCAGACAATTGTGAAAGGAAATTATAATACCTATAATTTAATAGTTTTCAAATTTGCCTGTTAGTGAACGTAATGAATATGAATTTATCCGAAGTTACGAATTTTCCAAAATAACGACTGCCGCATCTAAACTAATGGAACAAAACAAATAAATAAAAACTTTTTGTTATTATTTATTACAAATTCATTCCGTTCCATTTGTTTAGATGCAGCATTCGTTATTTTGGGTTAATTCGTAACTTCGGATAAATTCATATTTGTTATGTTCACCAACAGCCAAAATTGAAAGGAGATTTCAATACCTATCATTTATAATAGTTTTCAAATTTGTCTTTTAGTGAACGTAATGAATATAAATTTATCCGAAGTTACGAATTATCCGAAATAACGAATGCCGTATCTAAACAAATGGACGAAACAAATAATAACAAAACGTTTTATAATTATTACAAATTTGTTCCGTTCCAATTGTTTATATGCGGCATTCATTATGCAGGGGGGGGGAGGGGGGAGCAATATTGCTCATCATTTTCTAAACGTTGCAAAAAGACTCAGTTAGACTTACCGGTGACGGTATTTCTAAGAGCCTTTCAGGACAACCCCGGAGAGAGTAGCTCCACCTTGCAATCAGGAAACACATGCCCACTTTAAAAACACCTCCTCCTCCTCCATGGCTTCAGTTATTGTGGCCTTCCGACGCTGGAAAACAAAGCACAGAAAGCACAACACCATGGTAGAACTTAATACATTTACTAAGCATAACCTAGGGAGGGAAGTAACGGTTGTCCTGAAAGGCTCTTAGAAATACCGTCACCGGTAAGTCTAACTGAGTCTTTCTCAAATCGCCTTTCAGGACAACCCCGGAGAGGATAACCGAGAAACTTACCCTAGGGCGGGACTACTGCCTGCAGTACCTTCCTGCCGAAGGCCTGATCTGCTGCAGACAGTAGATCTAACCGGTAATGCCGGAGAAATGTCGAATAACTGGACCAAGTGGCAGCCTTGCAGATTTGTTCAGGCGTGGCACCGGCCCTTTCAGCCCAGGAAACTGCCGTGGATCTAGTAGAGTGGGCAGCAATACCTGAGGGAGGTATTTCTCCTTTTGCTTTATAGGCTTCTGTTATAGCCAACTTAAGCCACCTACCCAGCGTACTTTTAGAAGCTTTCTCCCCCTTGCGTGATCCAGAAAATATCACAAAGAGGGCGTTTGATTTTCTAAATTCTTTAGTAACTTTCAGAAACTGTAAAAGACATCTTCTCACATCCAATGTGTGAAAAACTTCCTCTCCTGCATTTGCTGGGCTTGCAGAGAATGTAGGTAACACTATTTCCTGTGATCGATGGAAAGTTGAGGATACTTTCGGTAGGAATGCTGGATCCGTCCTCAGTACCACCCTGTCCTGATAAATTCTAAGGAAGGGTTCTGTAATAGCTAGAGCTTGGAGCTCGCTGACTCTCCTGGCCGAGGTGATGGCCACCAAAAAGATTGTTTTTAAAACCACCTTCTGTAAAGAAGCTTCTTGTAAGGGTTCAAACGGTGCTCCCGAGAGACCCTGGAAAGTCTTTAAGGGCTACTGGTCTATTTCGAGCAAGAGCCCTAAAAAATCTAGAAATTAAAGTTTCTTTAGATAAAGTCTTTTCAAAGAAAACTGATAAGGCAGCCACCGGAGTCTTCAGGGTACTGGCTGCGAGACCCTTCTCCATTCCTTCATGGAGAAACTCCAAGACGGACACCGTGCTCTTGACCTTGAGTTCTCTAGAACTGCACCAGGAGTTGAACTTTTTCCAGACCTTCATGTAAATTGCCTGTGTAACTGCCTTCCTACTGGACAGCAGGGTCTTTACTACTTTATCTGAGAGACCTTTAGCCTTTAACAGGTCCTCCTCAGAAACCAGGCGGTTAGCTGCAGGAGTTCCACTTCTGGATGACTTACTGTCCCCTGGGATAACAGATCTTTTCTGAGTGGTAACCTCCATGGGGGCTTCGAGGCTAGGTTTCGAAGACCCGCGAACCAGGGTCTTTTTGGCCAAAAAGGAGTGACTAGTATTAAGTCTGTCCTTTCTTCCCTGAATTTCCTCAGTACTAGTGGAATTAGAGGAAAGGGGGGAAAGGCATAGCACAGCTGGTAATGCCAGGGGTGAGCGAATGCATCCAACCCTATTGCTGCATCTCCTCGGTGAAGAGAAAAGAATCTGTCCACCTTTGAGTTCTGCTGGCTGGCAAAAAAGGTCTACCTGAGGAACCCCCCAGGCCTCGGAGATCATCAGGAACACTTCCTGATTCAGACTCCATTCTGCCTCTAGCAATTTGCGCCTGCTTAGGAGGTCCGCAAACAAATTCTGAGAGCCCTTCAGATGCACTGCCGATAGTGAGGCTGTGTTCTGTTCTGCCCAGTCTAACAACAGATTGGCCAGCTCCATCAAGCTCCTGCTTCTGGTTCCCCCTTGCTTCATAATGTAGGTAACCGCTGTTGTGTTGTCTGACAACACCTGAACATGGTGGCCTCTCAAACTCTGCTGAAATGCCACTAAACCCAGAAAGATCGCCTTCAACTCCCTCCAGTTGGATGATCTTTGAGCTTCCTGTTTGGACCAGACCCCCTGAGATGTCTGACCATCCAGATGGGCTCCCCAGCCCCAGGCACTTGCGTCTGTAGTAAGGCGCTTGTCCACAGGAAAGGTCCACACCAGGCCCCTTGAGAGGTTTGCCTGGTCTCTCCACCACCAAAGAGCCCTTTTCGTCTTTGACGAAATTTTTAGCTGTTTTTCCAAAGGATCCTGATGGGACCAGCTTGACAGAACCTCCCTCTGAAGGGGTCTGGAATGGAACCTGGCCCACTGAACAGCCGGGATTGCTGCCGTAAGCAGGCCCAGAACTGCCATAGCCATCCTGACTGAGACTGTCTGGTTGCTCTGTATCCGCTGTACAGCTAGCTGTAACTTTTCCTGTTTTTCCAACGGCAGGAAAACTTTCTGGAGAATCGAATTTAATGTATACCCCAGAAATTTCATTTCCTGTGAGGGGGTCAGGATTGACTTCTCTAGGTTTAGAAGCCATCCCAGGCCCTCGAGGTGAGACTGGGCCCTCTGGAGATTGACTAGGACCTGCTCCCTGGAGTCTGCAAAAACCAAAAGGTCGTCCAGATAAGGAACAACTGGAATCCCCTTCAATTTCAGGGGTTCCAAAGCCTCTGCCATAATCTTCGTAAAGACCCTGGGAGAGGACGAGAGTCCGAACGGCAGAGCCCTGAATTGGAGGTGCCATACCGAACTCCCTACCTTCAATGCCAGGCGCAGGAACTGCTGCGATGCCTGATGAATTGGTATATGAAGGTAGGCATCCCTTAGGTCCAGGGATGCCATGAAGCATTCTGGGGTCAACAGCTTTGTGATGGAGAAAATTGTATCCATCCTGAAATGTTTGTACCGAATGAACCTGTTCAGGAATTTCAGATTCAGGATTAGACGGTACTTCCCTGAGGGTTTTTTTCACCAGAAAAATATGTGAATAAAAACCCCCGCCCTGCTGGCTTACTGGGACTTGAATCAGAACCTCTTGCTGTATCAGCTCCTGTAACAACAGCTTCATTGCAGAGGCCTTCTCCTGATCCCTTGGCAATGTTGTCACATAAAACCTGCTCGGGGGTGGTTCTGAAAACTCCAACCTGTACCCCTGATCGACAACGCTCTTCACGAACAGATTTGGAGACAGCCTGTCCCATTGTTCGCGAAAAGCTGACAGTCTCCCCCCCACTGGGGAGATATTGTCACTTGTTCTTAGGGGACTGCTCTGGGGAGATCTAAAGAGGACTCCACCCCTGCCTTTGCCCTTCTGTGAACCCCATCTGCTCTTGTGCTCCTGGTCTTTTTTATGGGACTGCTGAAAAGCACGAAAATTCTTTTTAGCCATCTGCTTTTTCTTAACTGGAAAAGCCTTCTTTTTATCGGCTGTTCTATCCAGCACAGACTCTAAATCAGGACCAAAGAGCAAGTCACCCGAGAAGGGAAGACCACACAGCTTGACCTTAGAGGCAGTGTCCCCAGACCATGTTTTCAGCCAAACTGCTCTCCTGGCTGAATTTACAAGAGCCGAAGACCTAGCGGCCAGTTTAACTGATTCTGCTGATGCATCCGCCATGTATTTGACTGCATTCAGGATCAGTGGAAAGGACTCTAAGAGATCCTTGCGGGGTGTCCCCGCCTCAATATGGCTCTTCAGCTTCTCTACCCAACATTCCAGATTCCTGGCCACCACCGTAGCTGCCATTGCTGGTTTTAGACTGACTGACGCGGCATCCCAAGCTTTTTTAAGGATGGAGTCAGCTTTTTTGTCCATTGGGTCTTTAAGGATCCCCATATCTTCAAAGGCTAGATCCGTTCGTCTGGATACCTGCGAGAAAGCTGCATCGACTCTGGGTTTCTTATTCCAAACCTCTGAGTCCTTATCTTCGAAGGGAAACCTTCTTTTGAGAGCTTTAGAGAAGAAAGGGGCTTTTTCTGGGTCCTTCCACTCCTTTCTCACTGAGTCTGAGAGGACCCTGTGGACAGGAAAAACTCGCCGTTTTGTTTCGTCCAACCCCTGGTACATTTTGTCATGAACTGACAGTTGTACTCTTTCTTCCTGAATTTCTAGAGTAGTGTAGATTGCTTTTAAAATATCATCTACTTCCTCTAGTGATAGCTTGAATTTGGAGCCCCTGCTATCTTCTTCCTCTTCCTCCTCCTCAGAATCCCTGAAGGAGATGAGAGTACTACCCCCTTCGTCTCCAGACTCTTCAGTTTCCACCTGTCTGGATGACGACGCCCTGGGGCTGGGCGGTAAGTTCTGAGGCTCGGTCTGTGCGGGAGGGTTTTGTATCAGGATGGACTTGACTGAACTCAAAGAGTTTGTCAGCTCTTTAACCGAAGAAAACAAATCCTTATATTGTTGAGATGTTTCCTCTTCCACCAATTCTCTGATACAATTTCTGCACATTGCCTTCTGCCATGAATCTCTGAGGGGGGTTTTGCAGGAAGGACATTTTCTCTGACCTGGTCTAGCTTTTCCTAGTGATTTTTCCTGAAACGACATACAGGTTTAATTCACTAAAAGCTCTCAACAACCAGTTGCTTAACACCAAGCCAGTGCAGAGACCCACCACCAAACAGACCTACTAGTGAGACCCCAGAACTAGGCTGCAAAAGGTCAGAGCGAAGTCCACCTCTGACCTGCAGCGACAGGCCCCCAAGAGGGGGGAACAAACAAAGACATACCCACAGTAAAGCAGAGGGTGCCAGTGCACCTTACGTACCTGGGCTGGACCGGTGCTGGGGGCGCCTGTCTCCGCCATAGCTGGCTTGCACTCTTCCATCGTTTGAGTGAGGCAGCTATTTTACAAACAGCTCTCATTTTAAATTTTCCCGGCCGCCGCGTCATCAAGGCCGGCCGGAAGCGGAAGCACACGGTCACCTGACCCGCCCCATGACCCCTGCGTTCCAGGCGCTGAACCACGGCGCCACGCCCCCTCAGAGCGCCCGCGCGTCACCGTGAACGACGCCGTCGCCGCCCGGGACCCGGCGCCGAAAACGGAGCCATGCCGCTGACCTGCAGCGGCCTCCGCCAGCAACAGAGCCCTCCCTGCGCTAACAAGCGGACACCGGGCACCCGACGCCGGCACTCCGAGGGTCCTTACTCCCGTGAGATGGCGGGACCAGGAGCTCCAGGAGTCCTCTCCCCGTGGAGATGCTGCTGGGGGTCAAAGAGAAACAACCTGCAACAAAAGGTAAGCCTTACTCCCCTGCAGAGAGTGTAGCTCTCCCTGGTTCAGGCACATGCTTCCTCCAAGGAGGAAACACAATAACTGAAGCCATGGAGGAGGAGGAGGTGTTTTTAAAGTGGGCATGTGTTTCCTGATTGCAAGGTGGAGCTACTCTCTCCGGGGTTGTCCTGAAAGGCGATTTGAGAAAAATCAACCAACACCCAATAGTATTCACCTGATTTGAGGTTGTGATGTTTGTATATTTTGTGGTCCGGTGCTGGGACACTCCTGTGACTTCAGCCTTATTATAGCTGTATACCTGTAATAAGAGATCTAAGGCACTGCTCCCTCTGACTGCTAGTCTCACAAGATCTGGCATTAAATTTATACTGTTCTCCTTGCTGGAGGTCCAACATGGGGAAGCAAAGCCCTGCCACTACCAAAGACCTGGCACTACCAAAGACCTGGCACTACCAAAGACCTGGCACTACCAAAGACCTGGCACTACCAAAGACCTGGCACTACCAAAGACCTGGCACTACCAAGACGGCTGCCTCCATACAAAAGCACAATGCAGAACAAGGCATGGGAAATCAGCAATGGGGAAGATCAGCTGCAGGGTGACCACACAGGCTGCCTAACACTGGGGTGGCGGAAATAGTAGGTTGGGGGTGGCCGTAGTGGTGGGGGGATGGGGGTGGTCAGTAGTTGGGGGGGGGGGGTAAATCGCTGTGAGTGGTTGAAAGGGAGTCTGTTAGTGGTGGGAGGGAGCGGTAGCTGGGGTGGGGGAAAAGGGTAGTGGGGGGCGGGGGTCAGTAGTTGGGTGGTGATGAACTGTGAGTGGCAGGTGGTGATTGGGGGGGGGGTCTGTCAGTGGTGGGGGCAGTAGCTGGGGTGTGGAAAAAGGGCAGTAGGTTGGGGGTGGCCATCAGGGGGGGTCGGTAGTTAAGATTTGTGAGCGGGGGGGGCTGCGATTGCATAGGTGGGTCTGTTAGTGGTGGGAGGGGGTAGGACTGGGGTGTGCCCATCAGTGAGGGGTCGGTAGTTGGGTGGTGAAGGTCTGTGAGCGGGGGCAATGATTGGGGTCTGTCAATGGTGGGAGAAAAAGGGCAGTAGGTGGGGTGAGCCCATTAGTTGGGTGGTGAAGATCTGCGAGTGGTGGCCGGTGATTGGGGGAGGTCTGTCAGTAGGGGTAAGGGCAGTAGTTGGGGTGGTGAAGATCTGTGAGCGGTGGCCAGTGATTGGGGAGGAGGGGGGGGGGTCTGTCAGTAGGGGGAGGGGCAGTAGTTGGGGTGGTGAAGATCTGTGAGCGGTGATTGGGGTCTGCTATTGGTGGGAGGGGGCAGTAGCTGGGGTGGGGGAAATGGTAATAGGTGGGGGATGACCATCAGTGACAGGAGGGGGTGGATGGTAGTTGGGTGGTGAAGATCTGTGAGTGGTGACCGGGGGGCAGTAGCTGGGGGATGACCATCAGTGGCGGGAGGGGGCAGATGGTAGCTGGGTGGTGAAGATCTGTGAGCGGTGATCGGGGGAGGGTGGGGTCTGTCAGTGGTGGGAGGGCCGGTACTTGGGGTGGGGGTAAGGGCAGTAGGTGGGAATCCCTTAGGCTGGGAAGCAGCTGGTGGGGTATTGCATTGCAATGTGGGGGACTGGCTCTGTGGGTGTCCCATTGCCAGCCTCCCCCCAACCCAAAGGAACTGACTGCTGGGTCTGGAATGCCCAGGCCGGTTTTTTGTCTCAGTCTGGCCCTGGTTACCACAGACAATACTGGTGACTAGTCCTTTGCCCGATGACTGCCCAGAGTTCAGTTCCTCTGAGCCTAGTTGCGGTCGGTCTCTTACTACAATATGGAGTAACGGATCCCCAACAAGCATGTAGCCAGTGAAGCAACATATTCAATATACACATTTGCTCTGCTTGTTTTTAAAAAGCCTGGCAATTTGAACACATTTATAGGCCAGCTATGGCAGCTGTGCCCTCAAAGCGGCTTTGACACTTACAGATTGACAGCCCAGTCTTGGTATGTCTGCACTCCGCAGCACTCCATGCCCAGCTGGACCTCATCCAGTATGAACTTCAGGTCGGAATCATCTTGGTATCGGCTCATGGCGACCAGCATGGTGCTCTTCAAGGAATCTTGGATTTGCTGCTGAAAACAAAGGAGCATGATGGCCACCAAGCACTGGGAGACCATCAGAACCAATATCCCAACAAGGAAGGTCCTGAGAAGACAAGTGTTCTCCCTGATAAACCCAACACACCCGGCAAACGATAAGGCGCATGTTAATAGGCCTACGAGCACGAACGCCAGCATGGGGTCAGTGCCTAGGTATCCAATCTGTTCGCCCACCAAGGACTTCTTGGCAGCGAGGCCCCAGAAGCCGATACACAGGATGGCCAATCCCAGGGTGAAGATGGCAGAGTTGACACAGAACATGAAGTATTTAACGAAAGGGACGAACGGGTCAGGGCGGTAGGTGAACAGTAGTAATCGTTCTTTTCGGGGACCGGGGTCAGAGGTCTCCACATTTTCTTCATCACCGGTGTTATGGGTGTAGTACTGGAATCCACGCCTGGTCTCCTGGGCATGTTCCGACTTCCGTTGTCCAACAGCATTCTGTAGAAGGAAACCAATAAGAACCATGATCAGTGGAGGGGACACATCGTATATTAACGCACTCCCATTAATATATATATATATATATATATATATATATATATATATATATAATCTCTCAAGCACTCCATCAGCATTGTGTACACCGGAGCTCCTGGCGCCCCCTACCTGCTGTGGTTATTAAAGGCCAACTATGTGTTCAGAAAAAACAACCTGACCAGTCCTCCCCACCCAGTTCTAATATACTCAGCCTGTACATCTAGTGACCTGGTCTGGGAGCTACAGCCTATGCTGGAGGTTGCTCTGGTCCTTTTCTCAGCTGAGGGCTGCGCATTACTGCACATGTGCTACCTATTATCCATAATGCCCAATAGAAAAGTCTTCTCCTTGCAGGTTACTGGAATGTACTTTCCTGGTGCCTTCATGGCAGCATACGCATGGATAGGCACCAGGAAAGGAAAATTACAGAAAGGTAAGTGTTACATTTTCCATTATACTTCCCCTAGAAGAGACAATCTTACTCTACAGGACAGGAAGTGAAATCTCCCCACCATGGTGCACAAACAAAAGGGTTCCATCTATTCCCTACTCCATCCAAAACTAAAATAAATACGTCTGACTTTAGATCCGCTACAAAAGATACATTGTAGGGACAGTCACCTGGGGGAAAGGATACATTGTAGGGACAGTCACCTGGGGAAAGGATACATTGTAGGGACAGTCACCTGGGGGAAAGGATACATTGTAGGGACAGTCACCTGGGGGAAAGGATACATTGTAGGGACAGTCACCTGGGGGAAAGGATACATTGTAGGGACAGTCACCTGGGGGAAAGGATACATTGTAGGGACAGTCACCTGGGGGAAAGGATACATTGTAGGGACAGTCACCTGGGGGGGGGATACAGTCACCTGGGGGGGGGATACAGTCACCTGGGGGGGGGATACATTGTAGGGACAGTCACCTGGGGGGGGATACATTGTAGGGACAGTCACCTGGGGGGGGATACATTGTAGGGACAGTCACCTGGGGGGGGATACATTGTAGGGACAGTCACCTGGGGGGGGGATACATTGTAGGGACAGTCACCTGGGGGGGAGGTTACATTGTAGGGACAGTCACCTGGGGGGGAGGTACATTGTAGGGACAGTCACCTGGGGGGGAGGTTACATTGTAGGGACAGTCACCTGGGGGGGAGGTTACATTGTAGGGACAGTCACCTGGGGGGGAGGTTACATTGTAGGGACAGTCACCTGGGGGGGAGGTTACATTGTAGGGACAGTCACCTGGGGGGAGGTTACATTGTAGGGACAGTCACCTGGGGGGGAGGTTACATTGTAGGGACAGTCACCTGGGGGGAGGTTACATTGTAGGGACAGTCACCTGGGGGGGGAGGATACATTGTAGGGACAGTCACCTGGGGGGGGAGGATACATTGTAGGGACAGTCACCTGGGGGGGGAGGATACATTGTAGGGACAGTCACCTGGGGGAGGAGGATACATTGTAGGGACAGTCACCTGGGGGGGGGGGAGGATACATTGTAGGGACAGTCACCTGGGGGGGGGGAGGATACATTGTAGGGACAGTCACCTGGGGGAAGGATACATTGTAGGGATGGTCACCTGGGGGGGAAGGATACATTGTAGGGATGGTCACCTGGGGGGGGGAAGGATACATTGTAGGGAGAGTCACCTGGGGGGGGAAGGATACATTGTAGGGAGAGTCACCTGGGGGAAGGATACATTGTAGGGAAAGTCACCTGGGGGAAGGATACATTGTAGGGAGAGTCACCTGGGGGAAGGATACATTGTAGGGATGGTCACCTGGGGGGGGAAGGATACATTGTAGGGATGGTCACCTGGGGGGGGAAGGATACATTGTAGGGATGGTCACCTGGGGGGGGAAGGATACATTGTAGGGATGGTCACCTGGGGGGGGGGAGGATACATTGTAGGGATGGTCACCTGGGGGGGGAAGGATACATTGTAGGGAGAGTCACCTGGGGGAAGGATACATTGTAGGGAGAGTCACCTGGGGGAAGGATACATTGTAGGGATGGTCACCTGGGGGAAGGATACATTGTAGGGATGGTCACCTGGGGGGGGAAGGATACATTGTAGGGATGGTCACCTGGGGGGGGAAGGATACATTGTAGGGATGGTCACCTGGGGGGGAAGGATACATTGTAGGGATGGTCACCTGGGGGGGGAAGGATACATTGTAGGGATGGTCACCTGGGGGGGGAAGGATACATTGTAGGGATGGTCACCTGGGGGAAGGGTACATTGTAGGGAGAGTCACCTGGCGGGGGGGGATACATTGTAGAGACGATCACCTGGGGGAAGGGTACATTGTAGCGATAGTCACCTTAGGTAACAATGTGCTGGACTCGTCGGGTTCTGTCGCAGAATTTCGGGGAAACAGACAAAGTTTCTGGAGGAAGGGAAGGATTTTCCCTCCCATCTTCTCAGGTCATAGAGGAAAACAGAACTTCAGCTCCATCCCCAGCAATGTGATCAGCAGACTCGGGTCATCCACTCATCATGTGAGGCCAGCTCCCAGTGCAGCCCAATTAAATCTCCTTCGCTTAACCCCTTCCTTCCCGACACTTGTCCTATTCCCCAAATCCCTGTATACCGAGGGAGGAACTCACGGGCGTTTAGTGATGTGCAATCAGATTTCACTGTTCATCCCTTTCCAGCAATTATATGTCTGCTGACAGTATACAGGGGGGGGGGGGGGGGGGTAATTATACTTTACAGAGTGCTGATTGGTAAGCTGCCACTAGGGGTGCTGCAGGACTACATGTACTGTAGTAATTACTGAGGGCTCATTCACACCGTGTCCATTGGGCTGCACTGATTTGCATTGATCGAAGCAAGGTCGATTGTGGTTACATAGTGACATAGTTAGTCAGGTTGAAAGAAAACACGAGTCCACCTAGTTAAAAAAAAATCATACAATTCCCTACACCCCCAGTTGCGGCATGTTGGATAAAAATGCGACACACAATAGCGCCACAGTGTGTCTGCCGCAAAGCACTGCTGCGTACAGAATTGCATGAAACGTTTGTTGTCTTTCAATAATGTTAAAAAAATATATATTTTTCACTAATGCCTCGTACACACGATCGGACTTTCCGCCAACAAAACCGTGGAATTTTGTCCGAAGGGCGTTGGCTCAAACTTGTCTTGCCTACACACGGTCACACAAATGTTGGCCAACAATCACAAACGTAGTGATGTACTACGTGGTTTCTCAGCTCTTTAGCGCCACCCTTTGGGCTCCTTCTGCTAATTTCGTGTTAGTAAAAGTTTGGTGAGTGTTGATTCGCGCTTTTCATTTTGCGATTTCAGTTTGTTTCTGAACGGCCGCTCGTCAACCTGACATGTTGTGGAATCAGAGGAGATAACGTGTTATTTATTATTGGCCTTGGAGTTTTTCCTTTGACATAATTTTTTTGGGTTGAATAATAATGATTTGATTTATATTTATTTATTTATATTTTCTATATTTTTGGATGCATAGAATTCACTTTTTGGTTAAGTTCTATTGGCAGATAGCATGTCTATTTTTTATTTTTATTTTTTTTAATGCACAATAAAAAAAAAAAATTGTGTAGAATATATACTTATAGTAATAATACTTGGCTATGCGTTTTATTCAAATATCAGTTTGGGAGTCGGCAGCAGGGTATGGGAATCAGGAAGTGGAGCCTTTTGGCTTCATTTCCCGGTTCCCTACTGCGCATGCGCAAGTCACGCTGCGCAATAAGGATGGTCCCCGCTGTCTCTGGGATCCGTGTGTTTCCCAGCAGACAGCGGGGGACTTTCGGAAAGGGGCGTGGATTCTGCGGAAAGGGGCATACCTTCTGCAGAATCTACGCCGGAAGTGGGTGTAGATACCTGTACAGTACAGGTACCTGCATCCCCCTCCCCCCTGAAAGGTGCCAATTGTGGTGCCGGAGGGGGGGGGGGATTACAATGAGCGGAAGGTCCACTTTAGGGTGGACCTCCGCTTTAACCACTTGCTTACTGGGCACTTAAACCCCTCCCCCCCTCCTGTCCAGACCAATTCCCAGCTTTTAGTGCTGATGCACTTTGAATGACAATTGTGCGGTCATACAACACTGTACCCAAATTACATTTTTATCATTTTTTTCCCCACAAATAGAGCTTTCTTTTGGTGGTATTTGATCACCTCTGCGGTTTTTATTTTTTGTTAAAAAAGACCAATTTTTAAAAAAAAATTATATTTTTTTTAATAAAATTTTGCAAAAAGGTAATTTTTCTCCTTCATTGATGTACGCTGATGAGGTGGCACTGATAGGCACCGATAGGTGGCAGCGATGGGTGGCAATAATGGGCACTGATCAGCACTGGTTGGTTACACTGATAGGCAGCACTGCTAGGTGGCACTGATTGGCACCACTGTTGGGCATTGATAGGTGGAACTTGTGGGCATTGATAGGTGGCACTTGTGGGCATTGATAGGTGGCACTTGTGGGCATTGATAGGTGGCACTGGCAGGGGGTACTGGTGGCACAGATGAGGCAGAATTGCCTCTTCAGGACCAATGTCCCTTGCACATAAGCCGGTGATCAGCTTCTCCTCACACTGAGGAAAAAAAAAGATTACCGAGCTTTTGTTTACATCATGTGTCTTTGGCTGACAGCTGATCACGTGGTAAGGGGCCGGGATCGATCCCTTACTCGGATCTGTGATCACCCGCGTCTCAGTGACTCGGTAATCACAGCGCGCGCCCCGCAGTGGGCGTGTGGGGCACGTGCAAAGGGGAGGCCGTCTTACGACGTCCTCCCAGAAATTCAGGTCCACACTGTGGCCGTCATTCGGCTATAGCGCGGACGCCAAGAGGTTAAAAACGACGGGATAATGGCGTTGTGGTAACTTGCACAAATAAAAAAAAAAAAAAACATAATAATATTATTCTTGATATCACTAGAAAAAAAAAAAAGCCTTTGAGAATTAGTTTGCAATAAATCCATCAGTATCACCAGCAAAGCAGCTTCATTATTATCCCATCAAAGAAGAAGAGAATTGTGCGCCGCATTTCCAGATTTCATAATTTGCCGCGTCACGAATGTTAATTCTCCATTGCAAACGCGAGTTTACAAGACCGACCGCTCACGGCTCGCCCTTGCTTCCGAGCACGCGCGTTTGTACTTTGGACTTTTGTCCGACGGACTTGTGTACACATGATCAGGAAATCCGACAACAGACATTTGTCGGGGGAAAATTTGAAGACATGCTAGCCAACATTTTTTGGCGGGAAAGTCCGACAACAATTGTACGATGGAGCGTGCACACAGTCGGATTTTCCGCCAACAGCCTGACATCCAACATTTCCCGTCGAAAAATCCGATGGTGTGTACGGGGCTGTAGTCAAGAGAACCTGCGCCCACACTACACATAAAGTAATGCCCGACTCTTGTCAATTTTTTTTATATTAATATTGGGCACCAGGCAGGGCAAGAAAGATACAATTCAGCTCTTGGTGCAATACTCACCCTCAAGAGCGGAATCAAGAGCTGTAATAACTGTTTTTTGCCACAAGATGTCCTCAGTCTTCCAGTATAAAATGAAACCCTTTGTCATTCAACCTGAATAACTGAGGATTTACCATTAAAATGCAGGGTGTCGTGGCCCCGCCCCCTTCTCCCCTCAAAGCACCCTTGCAGAGAGTGGTGCTGATGTGACATTAAGGCCACTCTCTGCTTCAAAAAACTATGAATGAGGGGCGCTGCTGTGGCGACACCTTGGGGGGGGACTATGACACCCTGCATTTAAAGTTCTATAAAAAGGAAAACCTACTGCGTGGGGATGGGGGGCCAATCAGGATGCTATACCTGGAGTTGAGCTTTAAAAAAGTTGGAATTTCCTTTGCACAAGATTGGTGGTGATTAAAGTGAACGGAGTTTTAATTGAAACAAGTACTATGTGAGTAATTTAATCCCCCGAGTATAATTTTTTGGCACCCCCTCCCATATAATAAGGATCCAATTATTATTTGGTCTAGGGGGGTGTAACAGATGGGTCAGTAATGGGTGAATGTGCCCAGGTTTAACTCGCCAACGGTTCAGTGAATAGACATGTGCACTCAGTGGCGTAACTAGAACCTTCAGGCCCCGATGCAGGAAACCATGGAGGCCCCCCCCCCGACAGGGCTCTTTTCTCCGAGCCCGATGGTGGAACACCAGGGCCCAGTCCCAAGTGGGTGGCTGCAAATAAAGGAACTGATTTAAAAAACATCAATTACAGCCACTGTGCCCATCAAACGCCACCACTGTACCATCAAACGCCACCAGTGTACCATCAAATGTCACCCCTGTGCCCATCAAACTCTGCCGCTGTGCCTATCAAACTCTGCCGCTGTGCCCATCAAATGCTGCCAGTGTACCCATCAAATGCTGCCACTGTGCCCATCAATTGCCACCACTGTGCACATCAAATGCTGTTGGGGTGCCCATCAAATGCTGCCACTGTGAATCCCCACCGCCCACTCGCTGTCTGCCCGCCACTTACCCTGCCTTGGTGGGGCAGCGGGTAACGGCCATGAGCGGGGTCCTCCATGCATCTCCTGCCATCCTCATCTCCCGTCCTCTCCTCCTGATAGGTGTCCAATAGCTGCGCCTATCGTTTCAGCCAATCAGGTGATGGGTAACAGACCCGCACACCTGATTGGTGGAGAGGCGGTTCAGTGTTAGGAAAGTGAATATTAATTCACTTTTCTAACACACCTGGGTAGACTGTGAGCGTCAAGCATGGTGCTCGCAGTTCACCTATTTTGAAGCCTATTAGAGCCCATGGCTCTAATCAGGTGCTGCAAAAACACCCCCGCCGCTGTAATTCAGGTGCCCGGCACCCCAAAAGGGACCAGACACCTAAATATGGGGGTGGCAGCGGTGGCCATGGATAGATTCATGCTATGCTATGCATGAATCTATCCATTGGTCATAGAGGGGGTGGCTGGAGAGAGGGGGTGGAACCTGTGCACCCTTTTGGATGCACCGCCACTGATAAACACATGCATACACATACATATACATACATATGCATACATGCATACTCACATACATGCGCACACACACATACATACATACACACACACACATACATGCATGCTCACACACACACATACAAGCATGCTCTCACACACACATACATGCATGCTCTCACACACACACACACATACAAGCATGCTCACACACACACACACAAGCATGCTCACACACACACGTACATACATGCATGCTCACACACACACACACGCACATACAAGCAAGCTCACACACACACACACAAGCATGCTCACACGCACACATACAAGCATGCTCACACACACACACACAAGCATGCTCACACACACACATACAAGCATGCTCACACACACACAAGCATGCTCACACACACACACAAGCATGCTCACACACACCAGCATGCTCACACACACACACACAAGCATGCTCACACACACACATACAAGCATACTCACACACACACACACACATACACATACAAACATGCTCACACGCACACATACAAGCATTGCTCACACACACACATATAAACACAAATACAGTAGCTAGTCTTATAAAAAACAAAACGGCAGACATTTACCTTGGTTCTTCCTGCCGGGTACTGCACTGTAGGGGAGACAAAGAGCACACACTGTGCTTTCACTTACCCTAATGTGAGGAGCTCCCTGCATAGTGCTGATTTCAGTTCGGCTGATGATTGGGGAGCTCCTCTCAGCCTCCCCTTCTATGGAAGAGTACAGGGGGCCCTTGAGGGCCCCCTGCAGCAAGGGGCCCGGTCGCCGCGGCGATCTTGGCGACCCCTATAATTCCGCCACTGTGTGTACTGCAGAAAAATGTGTTCGTTTTCATTTGTTTCATTCTTTTTTTTTTGGGTCATTCGTTATGAT
>NW_027507789.1:14330995-14380931 GCF_037356315.1 Lithobates pipiens
TAATCCTCTACAGGGCTACCAAGTCTGCTGAAGAGTCCCCTTACCCCCGCCACATTGCCCCCCAGAGAGCCCCAAACCTACTCCAGAAACCTCACCCGCTAGAGAGCCACCAAGTCTGCTGAAGAGTCCTCTTACCTTCTGCACGACCCCCTTCCCCCCACCTTGCTTCCCAGAAAACCATTGCCCTCCACAGACCCTCCCCTTCCACATGGTCCCCCCCAACCTAATCCCCTACAGGGCTACCAAGTCTGCTGAAGAGTCCCATTGCCCCCCAGAGAGCCCTCGGCCTCACATTGCCCCCCAACCTACTCCAGAAACCTCATCTGCTAGAGAGCCAACAAGTATGCTGAAGAGTCTCCTTACCTTCTGCACAACCTCCATCCCCCCCAATCTACTCCAGAAACCTCATCTTCTACAGAGCCACAAACTCTGCTGAAGAGTCCCCTTACCCACTCTACAACCCCCATCCCTCACAGTGCCCCCCCCAGAAAACAATTAGCCTCCACAGGCCCTCCCCTTCCACATTATCCCCCCAAACCTACTCCATAAACCTAATCCTCTACAGGGCTACCAAGTCTGCTGAAGAGTCCCCTTACCCCCGCTACATTGCCCCACAGAGAGCCCTCAGCCTCCACATTGCCCCCAAACCTACTCCAGAAACCTCATCCGCTACAGAGCCACCAAGTCTGCTGAAGAGTCCCCTTACCTTCTGCACAACCTCCATTCCCCCCCCCCCCCCCCCAATCTACTCCAGAAACCTCATCTTCTACAGAGCCACCAAGTCTGCTGAAAAGTCCCCTTACCCACTCTACAACTCCCATCCCCCACAGTGCCCCCCAGAAAACAATTGGCCTTCCCATGCCTCCCCTTGCACATTGCCCCCCCCCCAACCTACTCCAGAAGCCTAAACCTCTACAGGGCTACTGAAGAGTCCCCTTACCCCCTCAACATTGCCCTCCCAACCTGTTCCAGAAACCTCATCCTCTACAGCAGGGATCTCCAAACTACGGCCCTCCAGCTGTTGCAGAACTATGTGTCCCATGAGGCATTGTAAAACTGTGGCATTTACAGACCTGATGGGAATTGTAGTTCCTGGACAACTGGTGGTCCAATCACAACAGATCACGTGGCAATTGTAAACAAGGGATGGCTTCCATTCATGCCATCCATTGTGTACAATTGTGTTGGAAGTTGTGATTGGTCACAGCGATCACATGGTATAGACAGGGCCAATCACAGCCCACCTGTACCAAGTCAATAGCTGTGGCCAATCACAGCTAATCACAATATTACACACTGAATGAATCGGTTTCATTAATTAAAAATGGTTGTTTATTACCATGATATTCGCTGTTATAAGCAATCTTAGTGTGTAAAAAAAAAAAAAAAAAAAAAAAATCCTGGTCACTTTCCCAGAGAAGTACAATCAGGGCTCGAGTCCTGCGGGAACGCGTGGGAACGGCGTCCCCGCACTTTTTTCACAGCAGGAACGCCGTTCCCTTTGCAGGACCAGAGCTGCCCGAGGCTCTAGCACAGTCTGCTAGCTGTGTTGTCTTCACAGAGCTGACATCGGAAGAGCAGCACAGTGATGCACGGAGGGCAGGGGCTGGCTCAGTTAACTGATTGGTTAATAGAACTGATCTGCATTCTATCAACCAATCAGTTAACTGGGGCAGGTCCCGCCCTCTGTCCATCCCTTGCTGCACTTCCGATGTCATCTGCTGTGTCCTGTGTAAGGTAAGACAGGGAAGAGGGCACTGTTATGAAGGAGGGAGGGGGAAAGTATCAGAAACTGAAAGGAATGAGGAGAGGTGATATAAAAGGGAGGCAGGGCAGGAATGTGAAGGGGGTTCTACAAAGGGGGTGAGGACAGGAATGTAAAGGAGGTGCCATAAAGGGGCTGAGGACAGGTTTAAATTTTAAAACTAGCTACTTGGTCATCTTCCGTACTATGTCGCATTCGCAGTCTGATCATCTCCTGTAGTATGTCGCATTCACAGTCTGGTCATCTCCTGTAGTCGCATTCGCAGTCTGGTCATCTCCTGTACTATGTCGCATTCACAGTCTGGTCATCTCCTGTAGTCGCATTCGCAGTCTGGTCATCTCATGTAGTCGCATTCGCAGTCTGGTCATCTCATGTAGTCGCATTCGCAGTCTGCTCATCTCCTGTAGTCGCATTCGCAGTCTTGTCATCTCCTGTAGTCGCATTCACAGTCTGAGCATCTCCTGTAGTCGCATTCGCAGTCTGATCATCTCCTGTAGTCGCATTCGCAGTCTGATCATCTCCTGTAGTCGCATTCGCAGTCTGGTCATCTCCTGTAGTCGCATTCACAGTCTGATCATCTCCTGTAGTCGCATTCGCAGTCTGATCATCTCCTGTAGTCGCATTCGCAGTCTGATCATCTCCTGTAGTCGCATTCGCAGTCTGGTCATCTCCTGTAGTCGCATTCGCAGTCTGATCATCTCCTGTAGTCTCATTCCCGGTCTGGTCATCTCCTGTACTATGTCGCATTCGCAGTCTGGTCATCTCCTGTAGTCGCATTCACAGTCTGATCATCTCCTGTAGTCGCATTCGCAGTCTGATCATCTCCTGTAGTCGCATTCGCAGTCTGATCATCTCCTGTAGTATGTCGCATTCACAGTCTGGTCATCTCCTGTAGTCGCATTCGCAGTCTGGTCATCTCCTGTAGTATGTCACATTCACAGTCTGGTCATCTCCTGTAGTCGCATTCGCAGTCTGGTCATCTCCTGTAGTCACATTCGCAGTCTGGTCATCTCCTGTAGTCGCATTCGCAGTCTGGTCATCTCCTGTAGTCACATTCGCAGTCTGATCATCTCCTGTAGTCGCATTCGCAGTCTGATCATCTCCTGTAGTCGCATTCGCAGTCTGATCATCTCCTGTAGTCGCATTCGCAGTCTGGTCATCTCCTGTAGTGGCATTCGCAGTCTGATCATCTCCTGTAGTCTCATTCCCGGTCTGGTCATCTCCTGTACTATGTCGCATTCGCAGTCTGGTCATCTCCTGTAGTCGCATTCACAGTCTGATCATCTCCTGTAGTCGCATTCGCAGTTTGATCATCTCCTGTAGTCGCATTCGCAGTCTGATCATCTCCTGTAGTCGCATTCGCAGTCTGATCATCTCCTGTAGTCGCATTCGCGGTCTGGTCATCTCCTGTAGTCTCATTCCCGGTCTGGTCATCTCCTGTACTATGTCGCATTCACAGTCTGGTCATCTCCTGTAGTCGCATTCGCAGTCTGGTCATCTCCTGTAGTACGTTGCATTCGCAGTCTGGTCATCTCCTGTAGTCGCATTCACAGTCTGATCATCTCCTGTAGTCGCATTCGCAGTCTGATCATCTCCTGTAGTCGCATTCGCAGTCTGATCATCTCCTGTAGTCGCATTCGCAGTCTGATCATCTCCTGTGGTCGCATTCGCGGTCTGGTCATCTCCTGTAGTCTCATTCCCGGTCTGGTCATCTCCTGTACTATGTCGCATTCGCAGTCTGGTCATCTCCTGTAGTCGCATTCACAGTCTGGTCATCTCCTGTAGTCGCATTCAGTCTGGTCATCTCCTGTAGTCGCATTCACAGTCTGGTCATCTCCTGTAGTCGCATTCGCAGTCTAGTCATCTCCTGTACTATGTCGCATTCGCAGTCTGGTCATCTCCTGTAGTCGCATTCGCAGTCTGGTCATCTCCTGTAGTCGCATTCGCAGTCTGATCATCTCCTGTAGTCGCATTCGCAGTCTAGTCATCTCCTGTACTATGTCGCATTCGCAGTCTGGTCATCTCCTGTAGTCGCATTCGCAGTCTGGTCATCTCCTGTAGTCACATTCGCAGTCTGGTCATCTCTTGTAGCATGTCGCATTTGCAGTCACTGTATTTTATGTGAAATATATATATGCATATGAGCGTATCTTTTTTTTTTTTTTTTTTTTTGGTGGGGGAGTGGATCTTGGGTGGGAGTTCCCACACTTTTTTCCCCAGGACTTGACCCCTGAGTACAATGTTACTATGTGATCGGATACTTTAATCGCTGCTAGGTGTATACGTGAATACTAATGAGGAGAATACAAAACAGCTGTACCATTCACAATGATTTAAAGCACAAAGGTATACAATTCTTAAACAATGGTGCGCTTGTTCTGTATGTTATCGTGTACATAAAGTGACATGTGCGTAAATAAATCCAATGATGATGCAAATTTCAACAATTTATAATACGCATAAACATCCAAAAAATATATATAAAAATACAGTCAATATAAAGGGGAGTAATAAAGTGCTCCTTCACAGGATATAGTAGTTGGTTATGTGATCTGTGCCACCACTTCTATCACCAGGTGCAATGCCTGCTCACCTTAGGACGTGACCCCCTTGGGTCATACAAAGCTCTCAATAATGTGTTCTAGGGCAAATCAGCCAGGGATAACATCAAGACATTCACAGCGTCCTTCAATATAAAAGCCATCTGTTTTCTGGAGTGTCTCGGGAAGTGAATGAAAAAAACTCTCATTGTGTAACAATGTAACTCAATCAGGGCCATGGGTAGAGGGCATGCAACAATTTCCCATTCACATATTCTATCATCTTGTGTATAGCATACAATTTTTATGTAAGGCAAATCAGGGAGACGCTGCTCTCCTCCTCACCGCTATAACTGAGACACCTGGTGTGATGTCACCAACTCCACCCGACGTGTTGCGTCACTGACGTGACCTTCTCTATGGAAACCCATAGCGTCTTTCAGGACAGCCACCTATGAGAGACTTTGGCTCCTTCCTTCTCAGGAAACACTGCCCAGCCTAGATTAAAAGCATGCTTCCCCGCCAGCTCCTCAATTCCGGTGTTTCCTCCATGTACCTGGGTGAGATGACATTAGCTATCCATCAGACAAGCCTATATGTTAGAGAGATCTCAGAGAGGCTGGTGCTCCTTTGGGGCAGATCTGTGCAACAGCAACGTGGTTCAGCTCTCCCACCTTTTACCTGACACTGCAGGTTGAACTTGTTGTCAGGAAAGAGATCAGGCTCATTGGACACAAGGTCCTGCAAGCCGTAGTCCCACCCTAAGCCCTTGTATACACGGTTGGACATTCCGACAACAAAATCCGTCAGATTTTTTTCCGAAACTGGTGTTGCATACACACAGTCAAAGTTGTCGGAAAATCCGATCGTTCAGAACGTGATGACGTTTGTTTGTTACGACGGGACTACGTTGTGGCTAGTAGCCAATGGCTTTGGTCTCGTAATTTGATCTGAGTATGCGTGGCACTTTGTCCAATTGGAATTCTCTACAAACAATCAGACAAAGCCGATCAGATTATGTTGTTGGAAAATGTTATATCCAGCTCTCAAACTTTGTTGGTCAGACATTCTGACGGAAAAAGTCCGATGGAGCCCACACACGGTCGGATTATCCGACAACATGGTCCGATCAGACCTTTTCCGTCTGAATTTCCGACCGTGTGTACAGGGGCAAAGGGTAAGTGCTCGCTCATAGGGGGCTGTTCCTGAAAGACTCTATAGGAAAATTAGTTATTTACTAGTAAGGTCTTTTCCAGGAGTCTTTCAGGACAGCACTGTGTACCCAACCCTGGTTGGTTTCCTTTTGGGTTCCTGACTCAAGGAACCATCAAAGAGTAATTGATGGTGTATGATGTGTTCTTGTGTCTCCCTCAACTGGCCAGAGTTGCTCTTGAAGAACTGAGGAGCCTGTGGGGAAGCATGCTTTTAACCTGCGCTGGACGGTGTTTCCCAAGAAAGGAGGAGCCGAGGTCCCCCATAGGTGGCTGTCGTGAAAGACTCCTGGAAAAGATGTTACCAGTACGTAACCTTAGTTTTTTTTGTTTTTTTTTCATATTGTCACCGGTCAGTATCCCTGTTTACCGCCACAACAGTTATATGATGACGCTGTACTGCTCTGTATGAAAAAAGTGAAAATACAATTTTTTTTTTTTAATTTTTTCATTTTCCATAAAATTCTGGGAAAAAGATAAAACTACAAAAAACTCGCCGTGCCTCTTACTAAACACCCTGGACTGTCTAATTTCCAAAAAGGGGTCAGTTGGGGGGTATTTGTATTGTTCTGGCGTTTTAGGGCCTCAAAAAATGAGATAGGCCATCAGAACTGATAAATTTTTAGATATTTATACCATAATTTGTGGACTCTATAACTTTCCTACAGACCTTATCGGTGGCACCGGATGAGCAGAGGCTCTGGCATGCTGCTGATGACAGGTACTGTTGGCAAGAAAATTATTTTATTTTCCATCTTTTTGCTCAGCATCCAGGAGAACATCTACTGGAGGTAATCAGGCCAGAGAGCTTGGCGTAGACCTGACCCCAATTTGAAGAGAATGTGAATACAGCCCTGGGTACTCAATGGCCACAGTCTACGACGCGCGCAAAAGAGGAACGCCAACGGAATTCCCAGCCCCTGACTGCAGTGCTGCTATTTGGTGCAAACAAAACCATTTGGAACTAAAAGAGCCTTTTGGCAGCTTAGCCCTGAGATCTTGTTGTAGCAGATGTGAGTACAATAGTTGTGGCCACATTGGCGGTGAGAAAAAAAAAGGGGGGGCAGCGGCGTCACTGTGACCAGGACTGTTTTTAAGGCAAGGCAAAAGGGGCAGCTGCCCTGGGCCCCATCATCTTTGTGGGGCCCAAAGTAGCTGCCTCATACTTGCCAATTATCCCAGTTTAAATTCCCTTATCCCTTGAAGTTTAGTCCTGTGCTGTGTCCTGATATCTCAGTGTAAAGTTTTGATGCCCAGCATGTACAGATGACTCACCTGCAGACCCCGTCTTTGATATGTAAATAGCGGTGCCATTAAAATGTAAATAGTCGTGGACTGCGGCATTAATATGTAATTAGAGGCGGCATTCATATGTATATCCTGTCCCCCTGAGGTCATATCTACCATCACTTCTGCTGCATTCTGCCCACTGGGGAGATGAAGGGGCATGCTTGAAAGTCCTGCCTATAACTGGGGCCATTAAGCCTAACCTCAGCCTGTTGCACAAAGGTAAGCAAATTGGAGGCGGAACCCTTCTTCAAAATAACATGGTGCCATGGCACCCTGAAATTTGGTGTATGTGAATACACACACACACACACACATCTCAGCCAATGCATGAGGGTGTCATTAACAATTAATGGCACTGCTAAAGGGCAGCATGTTTCCGTGGGGTCAGGAAAGCGATTTTGCATGTATTGCCGACACACACACAAATGTGAACGCAGGCTAAATGTCTCAGTCACATTGGTGGTCAATGTAAATCTCATTACATTGGGGCTTGGTGTAGAATCCTTTCATTCACACTAGAGGCCAGTGTGAAGGGCCTCCTTACATTGGTGGTCAGTGTAAATCCTCCTTACATTGGTGATTAGTGTAAATCACCATTACATTGATGGCCAGTGTAGAAACTCCTCTTGTAATCGTTAAAAAAAAAAAAATCATCCCTTACATTTGTGATCCATGTAGAAGCCCCCTTTAAATTGATGGCGAGTGTAAATCCCCCTTCCATTAGAGGCCAGTGTAGAAATTCCCCTTTATTGGCTTTTAAAGAAACCCACCCCCCCATTTCATTGGTCGTCAGTGTAAATTCATTATAACATTGGTGATCAGTGTACATTTCTCTTTACATTGGTGGCAAGTGCAGAATTGCCCTTACACTGGTGGACAGTGTAAATCCCCCTTTACGCTGGTGTTCAGTGTAAATACACCCTAACATTGGCGGTCTGTGTAGATGTGTCATCTTACATTGGTGGTCAGTACAAATCTCCTTGACAATGGTTGTCAGTGTAAATTCCCCCTTACATGGAGGTCATTGTATATTCACCCTTACACTGGTGGTTGGTGTAAATGCTCTACATTGATGTGAGTGTAGAAATCCCCTCTTTTTTTATTAGTGGGTAGCGTAAAATCCGCCCTTACCTGGTGGTCAGTGCAAATTCTCCGATTACATTGGTAGAATCCTCCATTATATACTTCCGAAAGATTTCTAGCTTTGCTCTACATAATTCAGAACTTGCCACAGTGTACTGCCTCCTAACTAATCCCAACAACCCCCCCCCCCCCCCTCACGAATTGCTACTGATCATAAGATCCCTAGGAGTTTTCTGTCTATTGATGGGTCTCTTCACCTCCCCAATCCATGGTGTGCAGGCAGTGAGGAGATGATGTGCTGCAACCTTTAGCAACCAATCATTGAGCCGTAAGGATAAGCGGTAGCCTCTAGCAACCAATCAGTGAGCAGTAGTGATGTACAGTAATCTCTAGCAACCAATCAACAAGCAGAAGTCATGTGCTGTAACCTCTAGAAAATAAACAGTAATGGCGCATACACCCGACAAGACTTTGACAGCAAAGGGCTAACGTCGGACAATTCGTTTGTGTGTGGGCTCCATCGGACCTTTGCTCTCCAAAAATCTGACGGACTTTAGAAATAGAACACATTTCAATTTTTTTTCGCCGGAACTCCCTCGGACTCAGTTCCTATCGAGAAATCTGCTTGTGTGTGTACTAGTCCGATGGACAAAAACCGATGCTAGAGCAGCTATTGGCTACTGGCTATGAACTGCCTTATTCTAGTCCGATCGTACGTCATCACGTTCGAATGCGTCTGACTTTGGTGTGATTGTGTGTGGCCAAGTCTGTCGGAAAGACAGTTGGACCTAGTCCGTCAAAGTCCGGTCATGTGTACGCGGCATAAGCCATAATGTGTGCTGTAACCTCTAGCAACCAGTCAGCGAGCGGTAATGATACACTGTAACCTCTGGCAACCAATCACAATCGCTGCCTGATCTGATTTGGCAAACTGATTTGGAGTCTAGCTGCTTTTTTATTGTATGTCTTAGAGCAGGTGGAGAGCGAAATTGCATGGAAGAGGGGGGGGCCAGAGAAAATGTTTGGCCAGGGTCCAGTCAATATTAAAGATGGCCCTGAATACGGCGTAATAAGGTGTAATATTCAGGGGCGCCCGGCCTATATTTTTTAGCCCCGGGACTCTTTGTACGGCAGAGCAGCGATATTCTGCACAAAAATAGATGAATGCACGGATAACGAGCCGGTTGCAGTCTGCGGCGCTGGTAAGATAATGATCATTACGGCGCGATTTTCTTCCCTTCTGGGGAAATCTATTCTTCTCATCTCCATCAGGAGCCGGTTCAACACTTAAAGGATCACTCCACAAATCACAAGCCGGGCTGCCTGAAAGAGTTTTTAAGTAACGTTTACCACGGCTGATAAATACGTTTTGTAAGAGATGCTTTAGTGAAGGTGGGGGGGAGGGGGGTCGCAGGATGCAATATTATTTTTTTTTTATAAAAGATTAGTGTCAAATCTGCTGTTTCTGTTTGTATGGCAATTTTCAAGTTAACGTTTTAGGTGCGACAATTTTTTACATTGCTCCAGCATGAATGTATCAGACCCAGAGTTAGGACAAGGGGTGGGCAAGAGGGGAAGGTGCCCTTAGGCAGAGAATGGACACAGAACAGTACATTAGCAGTGGGGGAGGGTGGCGCAGTTCCTCATCCTTGCTCTGGGCACTGGATGAACCTGTCCCGGGACTGGCCACACCTGTGGCATTCCTATGGAAGGTGTCGATCACTGCAGTAGGCACCCCTAATACAGAGATGGCCACCCACTTCCAGGTTCCGTCCGGCTGCATTGTGAACGCAGGAGGTTGGTGCCATTCAGAAAACGTTTTGCAATTCCTCAATGGTTGCAAAGTGTTCTCTGATTGGATGAAGTAGATTGTGATGTCACAGCCCTGCCTCTCCACTTAAACCAATCATAGAATTTATTGTATTGAATACTTTGTATTGAATAGTTTGGTTTAAGTGGAGAGGCAAGAATACAATACAATGTATTCTATGATTGGTTTAAGTGGAGAGACGTGAATACAACGTATTTAATACAATACAATGTAGTCTATGATTGGTTTAAGTGGAGAGGCAGGAATACAATAATGGAATACTTTTGTACGCAACCTGTAAAAAAAATGATAACTTTTAACATTGCAATGCACCACATCACCATGCTTTTTGGGGAGCGAACATGCGCATGTGTTTACTGGATGCACAGAGGTGCAATTAAAAATGAATGACATTGTTGCCGGTCTGCAAAAGGTGAAGAGCGTGTTGCTGAAAAGTGTGTGCGATTTTTGCATGCACTCCCAAAATGCACTGGTGTGATTGGGCCCTTCACCCTTTGGTCCCTAAAAAGTGATTTGCATTCCAGTCGCTCTTTAGAATGCATTTGAAAAGTGGCGAGGATGCTTTGTGCTGCCTCCTCACAGCCTACATTAACCACTTGATTCCCACACCCCATGCAGAAACCATTGCATGCGATTGCTGGGCACTTGCAGTGCGGTCCCATCCACTTGAATGGGTCGGGCTCAGCAGACACATGTAATACTTGCATCCACTGTGCAGTTTGTTTTGCACAGAGTGGCTCCGATCATCCTCTTCTGGAGTCTACCAGATCCTCCCTGCATTGTATAACCCCCTAGGAGAAGCGCTCTCCTTGGGGGGGGGGGGGGGGGGGGTTACCTTATGGGTGCGTTTCGAAGTCCACATTTGCGTTCAAAGACAGAATGCAGGACTCGGCCCCACCCCTCATGTTATTAAATTTGATTGTCAGCTTCGGGAGCCAATGGCTGAGCTGCTATCAATCTATCCAATCAAGACCCGAGAACCCTGGGCAGAGAGTACAGCATGGCTATGCCAAGGGACCGAAGGGCTCAGGTAAGTAAAGCTGGGGGGGCGGTCACTGTCAGAAAGCACAAGGCTGGAATGGGCTACAAGGCCATCAGCAAGAAGCTTGGCGAGAAGCAGATAACTGTTGGAGTGATTATTCGTAAATGGAAGAAATACAAAATAACCATCGGTTGCCCTCGGGCTGGAGCGCCATGCAAGATTTTGCCTCATAGGGTAAGGATGATCATGAGAAAAGTGAGGAATCAGCCTAGAACGACATGGGAGGAGCTTGTGAATGATCTCAAGGCGGTTGAGACCACAGTTACTAAACAGAACATTGGTAATGCAATACGCCGCCATGGACTGAAATCCTGCAGCACCCACTAAGTTGTCCTCCTCCTCAAGAAGACATATGTCCAGGCCTGTCTGAAGTTTTCAAATGAACATCTAAATGATTCGGAGAAGGATTGGGAGAAAGTGTTGTGGTCAGATAAGACCAAAATTGAGGTCTTTGGAATTAACGCGACTTGTCGTGTTTGGAATGCTGACTATGACCCTAAGAACATCATCCCTACAGTCAAGCACGGAGGTGGAAATATGATGCTTAGGGGCCGTTTCTATGCCAAAAGTACAGGCTGAACATGCTGCATTGAGGGGCCAAGGATTGTAAAATCTTTGAGAACCTCCTTCCCTCTGACAGAACACTAAAGATGGGTTTTCCAGCATGACAATGACCCAAAATATACCACCAAGACAACAAAGGAGTGGTTCCTCGTGTAGAGGAACCAACCTGCCCACCATGTGACATGGGAGCTGATGCACGTGCCTGGTGGCCGTGATTTCTGCTGGGCACCCGCAATCGCTCCCGAGAGAGAAAAAGGTCCGTCAATGTCAACAGACAGATCTGCATTCTGTCAGGGGAGAGGAGACAGATCTGCTGTTCCTATTGGTTATGAACAGCGATCGGTCTCCTCCTCCAGGCAGTCACATCCCCCCCCCCCCCCCCCCTCCATGACACACATTTAACCCCCTTGATAGGCCCCTAGTGTTAACCCCTTCCCTGTCAATCATATTTATACAGTAACCGGTGGCTATTTTTAGCCCTGATTGCTGTACAAATGCCAATGGTTCCAAAAAAGTGTCAAGTGTCTGATCTGCCTGCTGCAATCCTGCAAAAAATCGCAGATCGCTGCCATTGTTAGTAAAATAAAAAAGCCATAAATCTATTCCTTATTTTGTAGATGCTATAACTTTTGCTTAAACAAATCAATATGCGCTTATTGCGATTTTTTTTTTTTTTTTTTACCAAAAATATGTAGAAGAATACATATCAGCCTAAACTGATGAAGAAATTTAGTAAATTTTTTGGATATTCTAGCAGAATGTAAATTTTTTTTTTTTCAAAATTGTCGTTTTTTGTTTATAGCGCAAAAAATAAAAACCGCAGAGGTGATCAAAATAGCAGAACATCAATTTTGTTTGGGTACAACATCGCACGACCGTGCAATTGTCTGTTAAAGTGACGCAGTGCCGTATCGCAAAAAAGGGCCTGGTCCAGTTTAGCTTACCCCTCCTGAGAGATGTCCATGAATGATCCAGGTCATGGTAGGTTGTATTCATCAGGTCTTGTTTGATAATAGGTGGAATGTCTTCAACATTACTAGAGTGGATTCTAGGGATGGCCGAACGGTTCGCGGCGAATTTCAGCTGTTCTCGGTCCGCCCGATTGGCGGACTATTGCTGCTGTTCGCCCTGCGGACTTCCGTGTTTTTACTGTGTAAAAGAACTTTGACCTATGATGACACATCCATCATGGGGTACAGGACAGCCAATTGAGACATTACAGCACATGGACATTCCCCCTAACTTATAAATAGACCCGATCCGGCGGCCATTTTACATTCTTTCGTATGTCACTATAGGGAGAGGTTGCTGTGTGGAGCAGGGAGAGACTGCAGTGACCCAAATCACTAGCTATTAGGTCCACAAAAGTTCTTTTAAGGAATGGTATGGTATAGGTGTAGTTCAGGATATAGGTTTGAGGCACTGCTATTCAAGTCATTGTTGCTGCAGATTGTCTTTTGTCAGGGCTGAGAGAAGGACAGGACGGTGTGTGCAGCAGGGACAGTCAGTTTAATCATTAGCTGTTACTATTAGGTCCACAAAAGTCCTTTTCAGGACTGGTATGGTAAAGTAGTACAGGATATAGTTTTGAGTGCTATTCAAGTTATTGTTGCAGGAGCCTGTGTTTTGTCAGTTTTAAATAGGGACAGGCAGGATGCTGTGTGTGGCAGTGAGGGACAGTCAGTTTAATCAGTAGCTGTTACTATTAGGTCCACAAAGGTTTTTTTCAGGACTGGTATCAGTGGTACGGTAATAGGCTTGTACACGTATAATATTCTTTCTTCCAAATATAGAAAGAATATTATACTTAACTGCTGCAGTAGTCCTTTATGAGTATAGGGACTGAGGTACAGTCTGCTAATCACAACCTACTATTTGCACAAAGGTCCTTATAAGGACTGGTAAGGTATAGCGTACTACAGTACATAGGGTTGAGTGAGGTACAGTCTGCTATTCCTTAAGGACTGGTATAGGTCCACAATACATAGGGTTGAGGTGCACTACTGCTGCCCTATTCTGCATCAGTCCTTTATCAGTAGAGGTACAGTCTGCTAATCACAACCTACTAGTTCCACAAAGGTCCTTATAAGGACTGGTAAGGTATAGTTTACTACAGTATATAGGGTTGAGTGAGGTACAGTCTGCTAATCACAACCTAAAAAGCACACCGTACTATATGCCCGTACCCTCCTGTTTGAAGCGGTTGAGCTGTGTCATATTTTTGGGGCCA
Organism: Lithobates pipiens; assembly: GCF_037356315.1. Classification (NCBI taxonomy): domain Eukaryota; kingdom Metazoa; phylum Chordata; class Amphibia; order Anura; family Ranidae; genus Lithobates; species Lithobates pipiens. The sequence goes on from NW_027507789.1 coordinate 14,344,552, forward strand.
AGCAGCAAGTTGCTGGTATTAGTGCTGCTGTTAGTGCTCTATATCACGGTGCTGGTGATGATCATCATCTCCTGCACCCTCTTCTTTGCCTACCCTGACCTTCCCTCGCCTCCATTGTCTCAAAATTCCCGAATTTTCAGAATTTCACATATAAAAAAAAAAAAAAAAAAAAAAGAATGCTTGTAGTTGTCGATCCCAGATTCACCTCATACATGTGTTATGTCATTGGCCATGTGGTGGGACTATGTGTGCACAGCTAGTAATTATTTTGTGGCTGCAAATATGACCTGTAGGTTTGTAAAGTTCACCATCCCTGTGCTGTGCTGACTTCCTCCTGGGGCTGTACCTCTGCTGTGCATATTATGAGGGCCTCCCACCATCCCTATGCTGACTTCTTCCTGGGGCTGCCTATTATGAGGGGCTCCCACCATCCCTGTGCTATGCTGACTTTCTCCTGGGGCTGCTTACGGTGCTGGTGTCAGTGCTCTCTATCACGGTGCATGTGTCATTGCTGTATGTCACTCTGCTGGTGATCATCTCCTGCACCCTCTTCTTTGCCTACCCTGACCTTCCCTCTCCTCCATTGCCTTCATGTGCTCCACAGTCCTGAATTGTCACAACAATTTCCCATATTAAAAAAAAAAAAAAAAAAGAATGCTTGTAGTTGTCGATCCCAGATTCACCTCATACATGTTTTATGTCATTGGCCATGTGGTGGGACTATGTTTGCACAGCTAGTAATTATTTTGTGGCTGCAAATTTGACCTGTAGGTTTGCAAAGTTCGCCTCCCATTGAAGTCAAGGGGGCCTGCCGCGAACTATTGGCCGCGTTCGTGAAGCGTCCCGTCGGAAGTTCGTCCATCACTAGTGGCTTCCTGAGCAAGAATAGGTTGCAGGTACATATTCTGGGATTTATACCCATATCTGCAACCCCAAATATAAATGGAACTTCCAATAGAACGATACAAAGAGGGGAGGCTTTTTCAGAGTGTTGAGTTTCTGGTCTGTAGTTCCTCCCACCAGCGTCTAGATCCCTACAGTACACGATGGTAATGTAGGGATTGGCAGAGACCAGAAATAAAACACTTTCAAAGATGTTGGTTTCTGAGGAGTCCGCCGGTGGCAGTTCATAGTACAGTACAGATTGGGAGCTTCGGTGGGGCAAATGCTGTACATTGGCTGGTCTACAAACGTCGGGTATAGATAATGTGTTGTAGGTTGTCCACCATGGTCTCCGTTGTTAATACATGTACACTTTTCTTTTTTTTATGCATTTTATATACTTTCCCACTCAGAAGACACAACTGTTGTTCATGAAACTGAAGGTTGCCTTTGCCAATCCAATGGCTTCAATATTTTGTGTCACCGACCTGGAAGGGCACACGTTCCTCACTTCGACCTTCTAACCCTCAATCTTGTTCCAGGTTAGGAATTCAAAAACTTTTGAAAGTAGGAAACAGTCAGGCCTTAAGGCTTTTTTGGGGTTTTAATGGCCTAAAAGGCCTTGATGCCCAACATTTGACAAGACTGTCTTGCTATAGGCCGGAAGACACTCAAAGGATTTTTAGCACCCAACTCTAGTGGGGCACCTGTAGCCTCACCAGAACCTCTAAGAATGAAAAGCTGAACAAATGTATTTTTAATTAATTTTTTTGCATATGCTTTGGTTTTTAATGGCTTAAAAGACCTTGCTCCCCAAAATTTCACGAGACAGTGACTTATGCGCTATAGGCTGGAACACATTCTCAAGGGATTTTGGTAATCCAACTCAACTGTAACACACAATGGCATCACCAGCACCCCCTAGAAGCATGAAAAGCAAGGTGGAGGTATTTTACATTTTTTTTTGCATAAGCTTTGGTTTTTCATGGCTTAAAAGGCTTTGATGTCCAATATTTCACGAGATCTTGCTATAGGCTGGAACACATTCTCAAGTAATGTTGAGCGTCCAACTCAACGGAGATGCACAAGGGCACCAGCATCTCCTAGAACAGTGATGGCGAACCTTGGCACCCCAGATGTTTTGGAACGGTTTAGTTGAGCATCATGGGAAATGTAGTTCCAAAACATCTGGGGTGCCAAGGTTCGCCATCACTGTCCTAGAAGAATGAAAAGCTGGACAGGCATTTACAACTTTTTTTTTTTTGGTTGTTTTTAATGGCTTAAAAAGGTCTTGATAGGCTGGAACACATTCTCAAGGTATTTTGGGAACCCAACTCTACTGGGACTTACAATGGCATCACCAGCAGCGCCTAGAAGCTTTAAAGCGAGGCAGAGGTATTTTATTTTTATTTTTTTTGCATTAGCTTTGGTTTTTAATTACTTAAAAGGCTTTGATGCCTAAAATTTCACAAGACTGTGCTCTTGCTAGATAGGCTGGAACACATTCCCAAGGGTGTTTGAGCATCTAACTCTACTGGGATGCACGATGAGATGACCAGAACCTCCCCACGCATTGATAAGTAGATGGAGGTAGCTATATCTTTTTTTTTTTTTTAATGGTTTAAAAAGCCTAAGCACTTAAAATGTCACATGACAGTGCTCTTATAATAGGTTGGAACACATTCTCAAAGGATTTTGAGCACCCAACTCAACTGGAATGCACTGTGATGCCCCAAGCACCTCCCAGAAGCAGTTAAGCTGGGTGGACCCATTAGAATTTTTTTTGCATAGGATTATTATTTATTTTTTATTATATAATTTTTTTTATATATTATTATATAAGGCAACTTTTTTGGGGGGGGGGGGGGGTTATAAATAAACATGCATGGTCCACTTTAAATATGCCTATATTTCATGGACTCTGAAGTCTAATCACATCACTGAAATTCTTTGTGAACAAAAAAAAAAAAAAAAAAAATCCTGTTTTTACATTTTTTTGCTATGACCATCAAGAAGGTGTAGAGGTTTACTTGCCTGAATTCCTTAAAAATTTAAATAAACCCCCAAAAAATAAAATAAAAACCACAGGGCATGTCAACCTTCCCCTGTTCACCCAAGAAAGTATAATGAACCTCATGGCACTTCGAAAAATAAAAAATACACACTCAAAGTATATACCAGACTACGGTTGACTTATTTTCTTTAACATCTGCAGAACTCTTCTATTGAAAGAACCGAAGAAAGACCACACCACTCTTAATTTATATAATATATATTTATATAATAATTTCCTTTTTATTCCATCGGACCATATTGACATTCCCAATACATTTTCTTTTACTTTTTTTTCCTTAAAAAATGTCTTAAACAACACAAAAAAAATATTTCAGACAATCTATTTACATATTTTCAGGAATTTGGTGTTTTTTTTTTATAACAATAAAAGCATTTAAATGTGACGATTTTTTATTTTTTAAGATATTTAAATTGTCTCTCATTGCCCCCTTCAAGTCCCTGCCTAGACCCCAAGTGCTTTTTTTACTTTCTTCAACTCCCAATATAATTACAAATTATACATAATTTCCTAATATTCCCAGCCTTGCCAAGAGGACACAGTGCATAATTTATACTTTAGCGACAGCAAAATAAGGGTTTTTTTTTTTTTCCCGTCGAGTTTATTTTCTTTTTTTTTTCTTTTTTTTCCTTTTTTTGAGGATTTTTTTTTTTGTCCTTTTTTGTTTTGTTAATAAAAACTTTCCAAAAGAAGTTCTGTATTTACACAGTGAATAAATAGAATATTATTACACCTGATCTTGCCTTTCGGGAAGAAAAGCTGAAAGAGGTACTGGGGAGAATATGGCTTGAAACTTGAGGCTGTTGAAGATAAATTAGGAAAAAAAAAATTCAAATAAACATGCCCACCCTCCCCAGAAAAAAAAAAAATATACAAATAATTACAAAAAAAAAAAACTTAATGAAAAAAAAAAAAAACATACATTAAGATGGATGTAGCAGTTTTGCTAGGAAAGAAATCAGTTTGATACGTGCATCTCAGAATTGACAAAATGTTGAGGACAATTTTTTTGAGCAGCCTGAAGGCAAAAAAAAAAAAAAAAAAAGTTTCACAGCAGTTTTAATGCTCCGTGTGTAAAAGCAGTATATTTTGGGCACTGTGTAATTCAGTATTTTTTGTTTTTTTGTCTGCAAATACTGTTAAATGCCTTATAAGCACCCCATGGTTTATCAGGCTTTTTCTGTAGTATGTTAAAGTTTTAATTTTATTTTTTTTATTTACTGTAGTGTTCTGTAGTGCTACACTGTACCACCTGACCAGAAAACTGTTCTCTGAGGTTGCAATTTAAAAAAAAAAATAATAATAATACTGTAAACTGTTTAGGAGCAGACATTTTTTGGGCAGGTATCAAATAAAAGGACAATCCTAGCCCTTCTGGGTTCAGTCTTGCATTTGTTCTGTGAGATACATATACATTGCACTGCAACGTATGGGGGCGGGGGGGGGGGGGGGGGGCGCGATCAAGATGTTAGCAAGGCTTAACTGCACAGGATTGGTTGTACCTTTTTTTTTGTCGACTAAATTTGTTCAACGCCGGCCTCAAAAATCCAAAAACACCTATTTAATGATTTCAATTTTTTTGGACAAATGATGAAAACGCACCTAAAAAACATTTGTTTAAAAATTCTGGTTCTTGGGCTGATAATATCAACACTCATTCAAAAATCAGTCACTCGAAAGTTTCCAATTTTTGGATCAATATCAAAATAGGTCTAGACATCTATTTCCCAGATTCAGATTTTTTTTTTTTGTAGCACCACAAACAGGAATTTAAAAAATATAAAAAAAAAAAAATGATTCTTGGACCAATTTTAAGATGGATCCAAAAACTTACATGTCAAGATTTGGACCAATATCAAAATAGTTCCAAAAATCAGTCCTTCGAAGATTCAATTTCTTAGATAACTACCAACATCAATACAAAAACCATCTATTCAAAGATTCTGATTTTAGGAACAATACAAAAAATGTATTTAAATGAAAGAAAAAAAAAATTATATATTTTTTTTGGACCACTTTTAAAATGAAACAGTCCAAAAATAGAAATCCTCTAATATTTATTTTTTGTTTCATTTTAAAAGTGGTTAAAAAATAATAATTTTTGGACCACTTTTAAAATGAAACAAAAAAATAATTAAATATTAAAGTGGTCCAAAAAATATACATTTTTTTGGACCACTTTTAAAATGAAACAATCCAAAAATAGAAATCCTTCAATTTTTCTTTTTTTGTTTCATTTTAAAAGTGGTCCAAAAAAAAAAAAATATTTAATATTAAAGGATTTCTATTTTTGGACTAATATCAAAATAGAAAAACAGCTACTGAAATATTTCCATTTTTGGACCAAAAATCTAAATAGATCCAACAAAAACATCTAAATATTTCTATTTTTGGACCAAACACAAAATCCACACCCCATCGATTTAATTAATTTCAGTTTTTTTGGACCAATATAGATAGTTCCAAAAATCTGTTTTTCGAAGATTCAATTTCTTGGATAAATGTCAACATCGATCCAAAAACATCTATTCAAAGATTTTGATTTTAGGAACAATACAACGAATTTAAAAGAATTCCGATTTCTTTGGACCAATTTTAAAATGAACTTAAAAAAAATAAAGAGATTTCAGTTTTTGGACCAATATCAAAATAAAATCCAAAAACCATTTATTCAAATATTTCAGTTTTTGGACCAACATAAAAAAAATAGATCCAAAGACCGTCTCTATTCAAATATTTTGGTTTTTGAATCAATATTAAAATAAAAAGATTCCGTCACAAATCTCAACATGGATCCAAAAAAAACATTGATTCAAAGATTCTGATTTTAGGAACAATACTACATTTAAAAATTAAAAAAATTCAGATTTCTTTGGCCTAATTTTAAAACTGAACAAAACAAAAAAAAATAAAAAAAAAATAAAAAAAATATTTAAAAGATTTCACTTTTTGGACCAATATCAAAATAGATCCAAAAACCATCTATCCAAATATTTAGAGCATTTTTTTTTTTTAAAGAGCTACAAGGATGCTTCACGTGGCAGCCTATAGGGTTTAAAGATTTTGAACACCTAGACCAGTGATGGTGAACCTTGGCACCCCAGATGTTTTGGAACTACATTTCCCATGAGGCTCATGCACTCTGCAGTGTAGTGGAGCATCATGGGAAATGTAGTTCCAAAACATCTGGGGTGCCAAGGTTCGCCATCACTGAGTCCTAGACAATTGTGCTAGGGAATGGGTACATTTTTTTTTTAATTTTTGCTCTTCATCCAGTCTTCAAAAACATCAGCTTAAAATGGCCCAAAAAATTAAATAAAATAAAAAAAATAAAAATAAAAAAAAAACCTGTGCAATTTCCCCTTCAGATAATTAAGGACAAAACAAAGTTTTGGACTGTCAGAGAACTGGTCTTCTACGATTGTCTCACGTGTGGCCATGTCTAGACACGTCTGCGATAAAAAAATCAATGAGGTTTTGACTAAAGAAAAAACAAACAAAAAATAAAATAAAAAAAGGATAATAAAAAGTTGCTCAGGTTTGAATAAGCCGGAACAACAGTTCTTTAGTGTGGGGTGCCCCCAATGCCTCGTACATCATGGAGCTTCAGACCTGATCGGAAATGTGTAACCATCATCTCCCTAAATGAGAAGGATCTACTGATTTCAGGAACAGTCCAAGTAAACGTGGCTCCTGGAGGTGCTTAAGGAGCCCGTCGTCTTGTATTAGTGTTGGAGCGTCGGTCCACGCGTTGTTCGCCTCTTAGGTGGCCATAAATTGTGCGTATTTGTTTCTGTGAGGGTTGGTGGATGTGACAATTTTTTTTTTTTTAGTGTATCGAGGATTCTGGATTGGTACATGCTACCGGCGAGCCTTTGATGTACGATGGTGCGAAGTGCTGTCTAGTAAGAGTGATAACAACCCCCCCGCCCCCCCCCAGTTAACTCCCGTGTGGCATTTCAGCACAGCACTGGCACACCCTCTGCAGTCACCAGCCTCCCAGTTCCTGGGTCATAGGTCCCTGCCAGGTAGTAGAGGTTTTGCCGGTCCTGGTAGCGCTTGCTGTGGCTCATCTTTTCATACTGCTGGCGGCTCACCACCTGGCACTTGTGTGAGATTGTCTGTACGTCATTTTCATCCTCGTGCGACGACTGGTACAATGCGTTCTGCAGGGGGTGGGGGGGGGGGGAAAGAACATAAGATACTCAGTAAGGTGCATTAGGAAAAAGACACATAACCAATTGGCAAACCCTAATTCAAGTGCACCGGAGATCAGAAGGTAGGGTATGGAGGATTATAGGCTACAGATAAGTCCCACCACAGACCATTTCCCTCTTCTACAACCAAGCCAACCTTCAGAACGGGTCAATATTCCAGAACCTTCATACTAAAGCTAGCACAGGTGGTCCTATAATCCTCCATACCCCTCTTCTACAACAAGCCAACCTTCAGAACCTTCATACTAAAGCTAGCACAGGTGGTCCTATAATCCTCCATACCCCTCTTCTACAACAAGCCAACCTTCAGAACCTTCATACTAAAGCTAGCACAGGTGGTCCTCCTATAATCCTCCATACCCCACCGTCTGAGCTCCGGTGCACTTGAATTAGGATTTGCCAATTGTATTTGAGACAAGTTTTGTAGCCTGAACATCAATTTGGTAGGTACTTGTGACATGTTCATGTTCGATATTGTTTTTTTGTAACCTGTAGCACTTTGAGATCTTCTGATGAAAAGGGCGTTCTAAATAAAATTTACTACTAAATGGAAACCATATCGTTGACTTCCTATATCTTGAGGCAGTGATTCTCAACCAGGGTTCTGTGGAACCCTAGGGTTCCTCCAGAGCACGGGTCTCAAACTGGCGGCCCTCCAGCTGTTGCGGAACTACCATGCCTCTGCCTATAGGAATCATGCTTTTTAACCATCAGCCTTGCAATGCCTCATGGGAATTGTAGTTCTGCAACAGCTGGAGGGCCACCAGTTTGAGACCCCTGCTCCAGAGGTTGGTAGAGCATTGGGAAATTTCTGCCTCTCGGATAAGTTCCCACTCACACCATTGATCTTTTTATCTATCTGTAAGGAGGTAATTCTTCCCAATGACCACAAGTGTAAGGACCGTTCTTCCCACTGACCATCACACTAATGTATGATGAGTTGTAGATTTTTACATTTTTAGCAGGGGGTTCCCCGAGAGCCGAGAACTATTTCAAGGGTTGAGAAAGGATGTCTTGGAGGACTGCAAAGTTGGGAAATCTCCAACAAAATTTATGGCTCGGTTCAACTGTTGGGACATTAGAAAGCCAAATGGTGGCGTTACCTTCCTTCCTAGTGAATTCTTTAATTACTATATTTACTATAAGAAGATAAGCCAATAACTGGGGTACTCAGTGACTCAAGGTCACCTAGATGTATGAGAATTATGCTTCAGCAAAAATCCTCCACCCCCAAAAAATAGGCACTAATCTGCATGCTTACACACCCAAGCATAACTACTCCCTTCTTCTCCCAGTAGAAATTCACACCCTTGCTGAAATCCCAGCTCAAATCTCTGCCCCTCCATCCCCCGAAAAAAAAAAATCACCCCTCCTAACACAAATCCGCCTCAAAATTTCCCCTCCAAATCTCCCTTGTAGCACAAATCTCCCCCATTTAAAAAAATTCTAGCACAAACCCCTAAATCCCCCCCCCCCTAGCACAATCCTCTCCCCCTTGCCCCTATCTGCCTTCCAACATAAATTCCCCATAATCCTTATTCCTAGCACCACCCCCTTCCCCCCCCAATTTGCTTTCCCCACAGTAATTCTTACCCCCTGCCACCCCCTCAAATTCCCCTGCTCAACACAAATACCCTCCTCCAATATCCTCACAGTGACCCCCCCCCCATTCACGTGATACCGGCTGTAAGTGGACAGGGCAGCCGCCCCTCCTGACAAACCCTTATCCGGGCCCTGGGAAGAGGTTCTGAAGGAGGAAACTCAACTATAGAAATCAGACCAATGGAGCTTCCAAACAATTCTAGACCAGCCTTTCTCAACCTTTTTATTTATTTATTTATTTTTAACATGGAGGAACCCCTGAAAAAACTTTTTAGGCTCAAGGAACCCCTAATACCAACGACTATATCTACAGCTCAGTGTGCATTAGTGTGATGGTCAGTGGTGAGAATGCTCCTTACATTTGTGGCCATTGGGAAGAATTCCTTTTATAGACAAGAAAAGATCATTAGTGTCAGTGGGAACTTATCTGAGGGGCTTAAATTGTCCATTGCTCAAGGAATCCCTGGCAACCTCTGTAGGAACCCAAGGCTTCCATGGAACCCTGGTTGGGAAAGGCTGTTCTAGATGTTGGTGGGACTATTACTACTAGTGAGGGTAAATCTGTCCTCTATGGCCAAGCTCCAGACAACCTAGAAAGTTGTAGGTTCATGGGCAACACGTCTTCCTTACCCAGACTTTTTCTAAGAGTGATTTTGGGTGGGGTTGACCTGCAACTAGACAGACAATCCCAAAAGAACTCAAATCAATCATCACTAGTTTCTTACTTTGCCATCGCTGTGCCTTTTGCCCAGTTTCGTTTCTTCAGGATGGTAAAACCACTTGACTTTCACCACCATATTGCCGCCCCAGGATTCCCACATGCTCTCAATGCGTCCGATGTAGGGCAGGTTCGGGCGTCCGGCCGACAGGAAAACCGCACACTCGCCCACATGCAAGGTTTCCTTCCCCCGCACGATCGACTTGTAGAAGAGTTTTCTGGCTTTGCCTTTCATTCCCCGCCTCTGGAGAGAAGAAACAAACCGGTTGGCTACGTTTGGCATTCATAACAGAGTAGAATTTTTGAAGTCGAAGGACCTCTGGGCAGGATTTGAGTCTCTCTAACATATGTTGCTTCATATCAAATCATATCAAGGAAACCAGTGCCACGATTTACATTTAAAGAACCCGCCCTTATCACTGAACTCTGGGTAGATATAAAGACAATTTATGCATCCCAGTTTATTTATTTTGTTACTTTGACTTTTTGGGATTTAAAAAATAAATTATCAGAATTTGGACAACACCAGCACAGTAAAATTCAGACCTGTAGAGGGAAAAGTAAAGCCTCATACACACGATAGGACTTTGTACAAACTTTCCCTTGGATTTTTGTACAAAGGGCGTTGGCCGTGAACTTGTATTGCATACACACGGCAGGACTTTTTCAGCCAACTTTCACCAAATCATGTGGTTTTTCTGCTCTTTACCGCCACCTTTGGTCAACTTCTGTATTGTTGTCTGATCTTTTGCATTGGTTCTGAGCATGCCTGTTTGTACTTTGTACAAAAGACCGATGGTTTTGCGTACACACGATCAGACTTTGCTCCATCGGACTTTTGTTGCCAGAAAGTTTGTCCGTTCGCACAGCCAACAAAAGTCCGATGAAAACCAAAAAAAGTTTGTCCGATGGAGCGTTCACAAGGTCGGATGTTGCTCCAAAACAGCCAATTTGCATGTTTGTTAAAAAGTCTGATCGTGTGTATGGGCCTTAACACAAGAATCCAAATCATACTCTACAACACGGTGCTAATCTATTCATAGAGCAGATTTTATTTGTCTTCCTCTGGATCAACAGTTGGTATCCATTTAATTATTCAATGTATTTTTTTATTTATTTTTTGGTTCAACTAGATGGATTTTCGTCTTTTTTTTTTTCAACCTACGGTGAATAAAAAAAAAAAAAGCCTACACACCCGTTAAATGTCAGGTTTCTTTGATGTAAAAAAAATAAGACAAAGATAAATCATTTAAGAACTTTTTCCATCTTTAATGTGATCTATAAACTGTACAACTCAATTGAAATTTTTTTAATAAGGGGGAGGGGTTGTAAGTAAAAATGAAAGACGAAAATAATGTCCTTGCAGCTGGGGATGCAGCTGTCTTGTTCAGAATTAAGCAATCGCATTCAAACGCTTGTTAAATAGGAGTCAGTACACACCTGCCTTAATTTAAAGGGCCTCTTATTAACCCCAAATAAAAGTGCAGCTGTTCTAGTAGGTCTTTCCTGACATTTTCTTAGTCGCATCCTACAGCAAAAGCCATGGTCCACAGAGCTTCCAAAGTATCAGAGGGATTCTCATTGTTAAAAGGTATTAGTCAGGAGAAGGGTACAAAAGAATTTCCAAGGCATTAGATATACCATGGAACACGGGGAAGACCGTCGTCATCAAGTGGAGAAAATATGGCACAACAGTGACATTACCAAGAACTGGATGTTCCTCCAAAATTGATGAAAAGACGAGAAAAAAAAACTGGTCGGGGAGGCCGCCAAGAGGCCTACAGCAACATTAAAAGGAGCTGCAGGAACCTGAACCTTGACCACAAAACAAGGCGCTCTCCCTGCATACTGACTAAGCGGTAAATGCTTCTGATTGGGAGCCAGCGGGATAGGCTTATGATTATGTGACCGCTGTGAGAGCCAATCATATGACACAAAAGCTACGCAGCCTCCCAGACATTAAAGCTCACCTAAAGGGCCATCGGGAGGAAGCGTTAAGGTAATAATATATAAAAGGTGTGGGAACCTTCCTATTAAGCCAATGGCAGCAGAGCCAGAGCCATAGGCATGTGCGGGTGTGCCTGATCACAGCCGAATCCCTCTGTGGGGTGCAGATTGCCCAGGCCCCTCATATGTGCCCCTTCCTTCCCCTGCATCCCTGCCTGCTTTCCTCCTCTCCCACCGGCTGCTGGGGGGAGACATTTCAGAACGGAGAGCGAAGGAAGAGGCCAGTAAATGTGTAATTTACTGGTCCCTTCCTTTCTAAATTAACACAGTGAGTGATCGGTACCGATTCATACTAAGCTGCTTTAGTTTGTGAATGAACAGGAAGCCGCTCAGCACAGAGCACTTACTATTTATTCATTGTTCAATGCAACTGAGGTTGCAGAGAAAGGGACCAGGGAATCTCTGTCCTCCGTACCCTTCTCTTTCTCAAAAGTGAGACATTGGGGGGTCTGTTTAAATACCCGATATTTCACCAAAGCCCAACAATAAGACTACTAAAAAATAATAATGCTTGTGTGGTTAAACGTTGAGGTGCACACCCCTAATCTGCAACTGAACTGGATATTATGGTTATTTCAGAAGCTTTGGTAAGAGAATTAAAAGTATAACTAAAGGAGAGGGAATAAAATGCTTGTCAGGTTTTTTTTTTTTTATTGCTGTCTGTGTCCCCATTAGGGAGATTCACCCTCTCTATTAGCCCTCTACCATTATCATCGAAAATGAAAGTAAAAAAAAAAAAAAAAAAATTTGAGGTTGTCCCCAGAAAAGTAATAGAGGGGAGATCTGCCAATGGGGGGGGGGGGGGGGGGGACACTAGTTCTGGTGAACTGGGGAGGCCCCAAGGAATTCCTTTAAATTGCAGAGATTTCCTCTCCCGTTTGTCTATGGGACAGGAAGTGAAGGGAAATCTCTGCAACGGGACACAGTTGGCGAACAAAAATAAATAAATCTGACAGGGGTTATAACCCTCCATTGCTCTATCCAAAATTCAAAAGTAATGTTTTTAAAAAAAAAAAAAACTATTAGAACTAAATTAAAGTAGTTCTACTTTATGGAGAATAAAAGGTAAACTCGCGGTTATAAAATGACAGGTCCACTTTTTTTTTTTACATTTTTATTCCCCCATGTAAAAAACATAAAAAAATAAATAAAAATCAGACATTAGGAGAAAAGTGAAGAAGGTCCTCCTCTTACTCCATCCTCTGCCCTCGCTGCTTAGGCATTACGGGTCCTCCAATCAGAAAAGCAGAGGACCCCAAATTTCATAAGAAGATTTTCCAGCTCAGTGTGAATCTTCTCACGAAATTTGGAATTCTCAGCTTTTTTCAAGATCCCTCCAGAAGGCCCATGGCATCATATATTTCAATTCTCTTCTAATGTTTGATCTTCGGGAGATCTAAAGGATAACCGGTCCTAGCATTTTGACGTTGGGCTTATGGAAGATGAAAGGCTGAACTTGAGGGATGTTTTTGTGAAAACTTGGTAAACAACAAGCCTAAGTATCAAAGCACCATAAGGAAAGCCTTCATACCTGGGTAGGCTCTCCAGACCACCTCCAGAGCTGGCGTGCGGGTAGGAAGGTGGAAATCTTTGGCCGGTTTTCCACAGAGGGCAGGCGTTGCTGTCTAGGTAGGGGCTCTTTGGTTTTAGGAAAATTTGATGGGGTCCCTTTCCTCCTCTGTTTGGCTTTTTGTCCTGAGACAAAGCAACCCCGGGACCCTTGTCTGCTATCCTCTGCGTGCTGCGCTAACAAAGCGGGCACAGGGTGCGTGAGGCAGGGCTGCAAAAGCATGGCAGAGTCCGCTTCGTCTGAACTCTCCGAGAAGTCCTCATTGTCCGTAGAGCAAATGCTGGAGCTGGATATGGAGCCAGAGCTAGAAGATGAGGATGACCCAGAGGAGGAGGAAGAAACAGATAGTCCCGCCAGAAATCTAGACGGGACCCTTGCTCGTAGTCCCCCCGTGTTATCCTCCTCATCCTGGTCAGAGTATGAGCAGTCACTGTCACAGTTCACGTCATATTCGGTTTGCCCTGTGTACTTCCCAAGTGCAAGGCCCATGGACAGGTGCTCGTGCAGAGGTGGCTTCCTCTTCTTGTCCTTGGCCAATCCTGATGAAGCACCGTAGCTCTGTCCAATCCGGAGCCCAAAGTCTTTGTCGCACAGCAGGAGGGCTTTACCGTTCTTTGTTTTTGGGGACATGACCCCCTCGTGGTCAAGTTTGACAAGAAACTCGTTACCTGACTTGCGTTTGCCCCCCTTGCCCTTGTCCTCCTCCTCCGGCCTCTCCCCTTTTTTTGTCCGTATTGGCTTTTGTCCTGATGCAATGCCGCTGTTGGCACTGCCTCCGAAGGGGCTGTAGGAGTTGGCCAGGCTGCTGAAGGAGTCCGCTCCGAAACCGTTACCGAATACATGCGGCTGCTCCCGAGACTTTTGCTTTTTGCCGCTCCCTTGGGATTGGAAGGAATCGGGAAGCCCACCGCTCGTCTTGCTTCCAGCTCGACGCTTGCCTTGAGAGGGCCAGCTCAACTCCATACTGCTCGAGCGGCCCAGGAAGTTGGTGGCAGGCAGAGGAGTCTTTGCACCTGAGTTGAACACGTCCACATTATCTGCAGAAGAAGAAAGAACATGACATGTAAAAGATCTGTAATTAAACAGTTACTTCTGCTCAGAACAATTCAGTAAAAATACAATTACTTATTTGATCCAAACCGTAACAGTACTCAGATCCTAGTAGGCTAGGCAAGTATCCACAAGCAAGCCCGCTAAACACTCCTTGCATCATTTATAATTTTTTTTTTTATGGAATATCTGTATCCAGTCCACCCAAAACTGATATTTTAGGAACAATGAATGCTTTACTGGTGTCAGGTCACCTGCCTGGCATCTCCTTTTGCTGTCACTCACCTGTTTTCTCCTTGCTCATGGTTTTCTTGCCAGTGTTTCTCAAAGTGTCTGCCGCCTCTCGGTTTTCCGGGCCGGGGTTCTGTGAGGACTCCGATGTAGTAGTTGTGTTACTGGCAAACCGCTTCGTTCTACGGCATTCAGCCGACAGCAGTAGAGCTGGAGAGGGTTCCGTGCCTGCAGATCAATTGGAAAGCCAACATGTCCAATTGTGTATTGGGAACAGTTTAGCTTGTACTATAAGCGTTGGCCTTAGGAAAAGGGGGGGATCAAGGAGCTCTGAGGTTTTAGAATTAAAGTATAAGGAAAGGCAAAACTTTTTATTTTTTTATTTTTTTTTTGTTTCGTTTTGGATGGAGTGGAGAGGGATTAGAACTCTTCGTCGGTTTTAATTGCTGTCTGTGTCTCTGATAATGAGACTCACCGTCTGTTTCCTATTATCATTGGAAGTGAAAGTAAAAGAAAATCACAAATTTTAGGTTGTGCCCAGAAAAATAATGGAGGTGAAATCTTCCAATGGGGACACAAGTTCTGGTGACCAGGGGGTCCCCAAGGGATTTCCTCTCACTTCCTGCTCGTCTATGGGAAGTGAATGGAGATCTCCCCAATGGGACACAAATGGTGAAAATAAAAAGCAAACAGGGGTTATAAACCTCCCTTGCTCTATACAAAAATGGGAAAAAAATTTTTTGCCTATAGTTCTACTTTATGTTTGAAACCTTTTTTAAAAGCTTGTCCGTACTACCTTTAACTTGCCAGCCTGTAAGACTAGGTTTACTGCCCTTAATAGACTGTACCCACCCATTGGTGTGGAACTAAGGGGGAGATCCATCTACAGTGTACAAGGGGCAGTAGATATGGGGGGGTGGTTTCTGGGTCTAGAAGGAAAGCTCAAAATGGAGGAGCAGTGCGGACCTCTTCATAGAGGCTCACTTTGTGGGGCCTTTAGCCTGGTAGGGGAAGCCACAACTGGTTGAACTAGATAGACTAGTGTCTTTTTCAGCCTATGCAACCATAACTTTGGGAACATTAAGGCACCAAAGAGGCTCATTCTTTCTATGAACACCTCCTGGATTGGAAAATTTGGGAATGTGAGTTTTCCATAGTTATGGACTTTATCCATGGGGTTGGGACTAAAATTATCAAAAGTTTTGAAAGGAACCGTATTGCTTATGTGGAAGTTGGTGCAATTGGTTAAAAGCTGTAGGTAGTTGGGTACAGCATTAAAGCCCTACGTCATCCCAAGGACAGAAGATAGAACTGACCTACGCTTATGCTTAGCCTATACCTGAGGAAAACACAAGAGCAGCTGCTACATGGATACAATTGGTGGTGAGCAATCACGTAGGACTGTCAAGCTGGTGACCAGGTAGGTTCCCTTGTGCACCAGCTGAAATGCAAGGAGACCTGGGTCACACTGGCCCCAGCCCTGGATGTGACTACATGGGCCGCCATATTATATGGAGGGTTGGCAGGACAGCATGCAGTTCCATCTAGGCCAAAGGCCTGCAAAGAGAAGCATCAAGAAACAGTAGAGGAGATTGGTAGAGTGAGGCGACGCTTTGGTGCACTATCCCTGCAAAGCTGCTGAAGCATAGCAGGCCCAGGAAATGGCTTCACAATCCAGATGCCTTATCTGTAAAACTTTGGTAGTTCCCAGGGCTACGAGACGCAGCACCAACATTGTGAGCTCCAATAGAGCAGCAAAGCAATCAATAATATGGCCGGATGTGTTCACTGTAAAAGGTCACATGGCCCAGATCCAACCAGGTGAGCTTCAAGAACATTGATAACAAAACTGAGAAAAACTTTCAAAGTCATTTTTGTACCTGAAGACAGCCTGGTACTATACGCTACAGCCCCCCCATATGCTGGTGGATCAACACTTACACTGAATTGTGAAGTCCGGAGGCAGCAGACGGATGTTGTTGAGTGTAATTCTCCCCCGGTCTCCATCATCAAACGCCACAGTCACAGAGTCTGACTCCCCTTCATCACTCGAGGACCCTGGAGAATAGTAAGAAGGGGCGCTGTAATACAGGAGGAGGGTCATGGCTAAGCTACAAGCTTCCTGCTGATCTCCATCTGCTGGCACAGTATCTGACATCACCAAACAAACGTGACCGTAATGGAACCGCATCCGGAACTAAAATGTTACAGCCAGAACCGCTACAACTATTGGCTGCTATGTAGGGGGGGGGGGGGGGGTTCAAAAAGCCAGATAGAATGCGATAAAGATTGTATATATTGTGTATGTGTGTGTATGGAGAGAGAAAGTGAAATGGAAAAAGGAGCATTATAGACAGAGAGCATGATGGAGAGAGAGAGAGAGAGAAAAAGAAAGGAAGAGAACAAGAAAGAAAAAGAAAGACCAAAAGAAAGACAATGAGAAAAAGAAATAAAGAGAAAAGAAAGAATTAGAAATTAGACAGGGTAATCAAGAGAAAGACAGAAGGAAAAAAGAAAAAGAATGATCGAAAAAGAATGAAAGAAAGACCGACAGAACGAGAAAAAGAAAGAGGAAAGAAAGAATAAATGAGAAATTAGACAGGGTGATCGAGAGAAAGACAGAAGGAAAAAAAGAGGAGAAAGAAAAAGAGAAAAAAAAAGAAAAAGAAGCGGTGAAGTAGGATAAAAAGAGAAAAAAAAAAAAGTGGCGAAGAATAAAGAGGAGAAAAAAAAAGACAGTAAGAGAAAGAAAGAGGGAGAGAGAAATGTAGGTAAGAAAAGAATGCATAAATAAATTAGACAGGGCAATAGAGTGAGAAAGACAGAGAAGGAGGAAAAAGACAGAGAAGGAGGAAAAAGACAGAGAAGGAGGAAAAAGACAGAGAAGGAGGAAAAAGACAGAGAAGGAGGAAAAAGACAGAGAAGGAGGAAAAAGACAGAGAAGGAGGAAAAAGACAGAGAAGGAGAAAAATAGAGAATGAAAAGGAAGAGGAAGAAAAAAGGAAGGGAGAAAGAAAGGAAGAGATGTTTTGGATATTTGACATTTCTATAACTTCTTCTGATCCGACTTCCCATTTTCTATAACTGAAGCCAAGTTGAAAAGTGACATCTAGAAGTAAAATTGATTGGAAGCTGTTTGGGAAATATCTCTCCCCCGACAATGCGACCTTTATGTTGCATCTCTTCTGCTCAGACAGGTTGATGGAATATTAAATACTAATACTCTTATTTCTTATAGCTCTATCATCTCCTGTAGTGCAGTACAAAGTAACAGATATAACAAAGAGCAGTGCAGGTAATACAATGTATCTGTAGTCATTATGCTAATTACATTAAGGGGTACTCCACCACACGGTGAGAATTTACCTATAGAAGAAACATGCTTGGGTTCAGTCACTCGCTGGCTTATGTATAGAGATTATATCGATAGAGATAGATAGATAGAGATAGAGATAGAGATAGATATATATATATTTATGTTTCCCCCTCGGTATGTCTCTCCTGTGCAGATAATACAAATCAGCTCATCTGAGCAGAATGATGTCGGGGGCCTGACGGCCGGGCTCTGGTAACACATCCACAGTACAGGTGCTTTTCATTCTGCATTCCATCAAGAAATCAATTCGGAATTCTAAACCGGTCACATGACCAGCTGGCCGGTGGAAGGGGTTGCTAGGCAACATGCCCCCGACGGCAAGTGTCAATTACTATATGAAGCGTGAACCACTACTTGTCATACAGCAAGGAGGCAACGGGCGGCTGAAGAGAGAGAAAGGGGGGCTCATCACACTGCGCAGCCCTTCCCTTCTCCCACCGCACAGAAACAATTAAAACAAACAAAAAAAAAACCTGAAAAGGAACTTCCTTCCAGCAATTTGCTAAAATACAATCAATGGCTACCAAATGGCAACATCTCTCTCTCTCTATATATATATATATTCTATCGATCGATTTCTCTCCAATCTATAAATCTCTCCCCCTCTATCTCTATAGATATTTCTTGCTGCTATTCTGTCTATAGAGAGCGCTAATCTCCCCTTCCCTCTGTATCTCTCCATCTCACTCTCTCCAATATATCTTCTCTCTATCCATCATTCCCTATAATCAACATATCTCCATTTCGCTCTCCCTCTAATATATCTATCAATCTCTCTCTCCTGCTCTGTTCATATCTCCATCTAATATACCAGTCTCTTTCTCTTTAGGTCTCTTTGTAACAATCTCTCACCCCCCCCCCCCCCTTCATCTCTCTGTCCCCCATCTCCTCTCCCCCCCGTCTCTGTCCCCCATCTCTCTCCCCCCCCCCCCCTTTGTGTGTCCCCCCATCTCTGTGTCTGTCCACCTATCCCTCTCTCCATTTGTCTCTTCCCCCCATTGCATTAGGGTGCGCACCCCAAAGCTCAAACACGAGTTGTTTTTTTGTAAAAAATTTTTATTTTAGTCTTTTTAATCTATATACACACACACACACACTATAATTTTAGGAGCCCTAATGGGGGATTTGGTGAAATATCGGGATGTAAACAGACCCCCGATGTCTCACTTTCGAGACAGAGAATGCTACGGAGGACAGAGACTCCCCGGTCCCTTTCTCTGCAGTATCAGTTGCACTGCACAGGGACTGAATGGGAAGTGCTCTGTGCTGATTGGCACTGATCACTCACTGTGTTCATTCAGAAAGGGAAGGGATCAGTAAGTTACATATTTTACTGGCCTCTCCCCCCCCCCACTCTCCATTCTGAAACATCCCCCGCAGCAGCCGGTGGGAGAGGAAGGAAGCAGGCAGTGCCGCAGGGGGCCCAACGGGGGCAATCTGCACCTCACCGAGTGATTCGGTTGTGCGCAGGCATGCTCCTACGACACGCACACAGTATTTGCCTAGACACTATTGGGTGGATTTAATAAAAACTGAAGTGCAGAATTTGGTGCAGCTCTGCATAGAAGCCAATCAGCTTAAAGGTTTTATTGTCAAAGTTTAACTGCGCAAGATGAAGTTAGAAGCTGATTGGCTACCAAGCACAGCTACCCCAGATTTTGCACGCTCCAGTTTTAGTAAATCTAAAAAAAAAAGAAAAAAAAAACAAAACACGAATATATACACACACACACACATATATATATATATATATATATATATATATATATATCTATCTATCTCTATAGCTCTCTCTCTCTCGTGTTAAAATAATATATATATATATATAAATATAAAAGAGTAAAGAGATAGAGAGATATAGATATATATAGCTCTATCTCTAGCCATCTATATCGCTCATATATATCTATCTCGATCTCTCTCACTCTAGGTATATCTATCTATCGAGAGATCTCTATCCATCTCTCTCTCTCTCATATATATATATATATATATATATATATATATATATATAAAGGAGAGTTCTCTCTCTCTCTCTCTAACACCCCCCCCCCCCCCCCCCCCCCACAGACGCTGTTGCAGCCTCTCACCCTTATTTTACAATGTACAGTCTTATCACTGGGGGAGGGGTGACTGAGGAAATGCTTCCTCCTGCCTGCAGTAGGCAACAATTAAGGATGAGCTCGGGCATGTTCCTATGGAACACGTGCAGAGCCTGCCAGGAAGTCGGCACTGTGCTGCGCTAATCACAGGCAGCGAGACATTTCCCGATACGTGGCTGCAGAGATCGGGAAATGTCTCACTGCCCGTGATTGGTGCAGCGCCGGCTTCCTGGCAGGCTCTGCACGTGGACCATGCGAACACGCCTGAGCTCATCCCTAGTAACAATCTCCCTCTAAGCAAAGTCACATAGTGAAGCACAAGATGGACTCCTTCCCAGCCCGCCATCCCTTCAGTTGGGTCCTTCTGCCCGATGGCATGAAGGACTGTGCGATGTCAGGAGTACTGCGATTGGTTGTTGCAGTGATCACAAGCCCATCCCTCCAAGCAGTGTTCTCCCCAGTGATTGCTCAGGGCTACTTACCTTTCACCACATTCCCCGGGTATAGACATCGGGACTTTTGGCTCCAGTAGGCGCAGACACGAGTGCCGTGCGGTAAGCAGCGCGAAGATTGAGGGCGAACGTCTATCACCTGCAGAGAGACAGAGAAAGTATGAATGGGATGTATGAATGGGTCGGAGGAGAGCTTTAAAGAGACCTCAAATAAGAAATAAGACAGGGTTCTCTTTAAAACCAAAGTTTAATCTGCTAAAATCTCTGTTCAATCTCCTACCACCCCCCATCAACATGCCAATTTTGGAATTTAAACCTTTCCATTTTCATAAAATTCCTTGTTTTAGACCCAATGACCTCATCACCGGGTCTCTGTGTTCTACTATGCAATGCAGGCAGATCATGGCTGGTGGGAGGGGCTGCACATAGCTTTCTGAAAACCATCTCAGCACGCCTCTCAAGCAGTGGGAGGAGTTATGCAAATATCAAAAAAGCCTTGAAGGGTGGGTGTCAACCTGGAGGAGTGGGCGTTCCTAGGCAGGCTGGATTTACAAAGGTAACGCCCACATGTGATGCAGAGCCTCCATCATTGAAAGAACTGAAATCTAATGAAAGAAAGACGGGGCCGGTCGGTCTGAAAGGAAAGAGCTAGATAATACTGGGAGTCCTCCAGCCAGGGAACAAGGCGGGGCTCTAACCGATTTGCTGCAGCTTCTAATGCACATTGTGTCATTTCACAGCATGCAATGGAATCTCCATGCGTCTCGGAATTCGCACCCCCATGAAAGAACGCACGTTTCCCATTTAAACAAGAAAACCGCGGGCGAACGTTCCCATCCTCACAGAGAGATAACCGGCAGATCATTATCTGAGTGTTAAAGACACCAATTTAGTCATTTGTGTGGGTGACAGGTCTGATTAACGCACAGCTGTTGAGGTTTGTGTGCGATGCTGTTTGCCGCTTAGTCATGGAGCTGAAAGTGACACGACGGCTTTTATTTAATAACACGCCGCAAACAACGCGGGGCCTGCCGCGCACAAGCCGACCAATCGGCTTTCAGGAGGAGGGCGGATGGGGCGATGGGGTCCCTGCAGGTCAGAGCGCAAGTGACGCGTTCCATCTTACTGGACACCAACATAAAAAAAAAGGAAAAAAAAAAAAAACAGACAGACTCACCGCTTCCTGCAGGAGCTGCTCTTGGGAGTAGACCCGCGGCCGATTCCCTCGCTCCCCCTCAATGACAACGCTGTATCTGCAATAAAAGGAAACCAACAATCCCAATGTTACATTGTATGACTCAGAGAGAGCAGCAAGAGAAGAGAGGAGCAGGAGCAAGAGAAGAGAGGAGGAGCAAGGAGCAGGAGCAAGAGGAGGAGCAAGGAGCAGGAGCAAGAGGAGGAGCAAGGAGCAGGAGCAAGAGGAGGAGCAAGGAGCAGGAGCAAGAGGAGGAGCAAGGAGCAGGAGCAAGAGGAGGAGCAAGGAGCAGGAGCAAGAGGAGGAGCAAGGAGCAGGAGCAAGAGGAGGAGCAAGGAGCAAGAGGAGGAGCAAGGAGCAAGAGAAGGAGCAGGAGCAAGAGAAGGAGCAGGAGCAAGAGAAGGAGCAGGAGCAAGAGAAGGAGCAGGAGCAAGAGAAGGAGCAGGAGCAAGAGAAGGAGCAGGAGCAAGAGAAGGAGCAGGAGCAAGAGAAGGAGCAGGAGCAAGAGAAGGAGCAGGAGCAAGAGAAGGAGCAGGAGCAGGAGCAAGAGAAGGAGAAGGCGCAAGAGAAGGAGAAGGAGAAGGCGCAAGAGAAGGAGAAGGAGAAGGCGCAAGAGAAGGAGAAGGCGCAAGAGAAGGAGAAGGCGCAAGAGAAGGAGAAGGCGCAAGAGAAGGAGAAGGCGCAAGAGAAGGAGAAGGCGCAAGAGAAGGAGGAGCAAGATGACAGAGGAGGAGCAAGATGACAGAGGAGGAGCAAGAGTAAAGAGGAAAGAGTAAAGAGGAGGAGCAAGGAGAAGGAGCCAGAGGAAAGAGGAGGAGCAAGGTGAAGGAGCCAGAGGAAAGAGGAGGAGCAAGGAGAAGGAGCCAGAGGAAAGAGGAGGAGCAAGGAGAAGGAGCCAGAGGAAAGAGGAGGAGCAAGGAGAAGGAGCAAGAGGAAAGAGGAGGAGCAAGGAGAAGGAGCAAGAGGAAAGAGGAGGAGCAAGGAGAAGGAGCAAGAGGTAAGAGGAGGAGCAAGGAGAAGGAGCAAGGAGAAGGAGCAAGAGGTAAGAGGAGGAGCAAGGAGAAGGAGCAAGAGGAAAGAGGAGGAGCAAGGAGGAGCAGCAAGAGGAAAGAGGAGGAGCAAGAGGAAAGAGGAGGAGCAAGGAGAAGGAGCAAGAGGAAAGAGGAGGAGCAAGGAGAAGGAGCAAGAGGAAAGAGGAGGAGCAAGGAGGAGCAGCAAGAGGAAAGAGGAGGAGCAAGGAGAAGGAGCAAGAGGAAAGAGGAGGAGCAAGGAGAAGGAGCAAGAGGAAAGAGGAGGAGCAAGGAGAAGGAGCAAGCAGGAGCAAAAGGATCTGCCATGCTGAAAAAAAAACAAAAAAGAGAGGACATTGCAGCATATATGGACAAGTATTTAGGCAGTGAGGGAAGAAATTTTAGCTGGATACCATCATCAGGTATACAGTGGAGGGAAAATGTTTATTTGATCCCCTGCAGATTGTGTACGTTTTCTCACATAAGAAATGAAGGGTCTACAATTTTTATCATAGGTGTATGTTTAAATCAGAGACAGAATATCAACCAAAAATGGTCATGAGAAAACTGAGGGATCAGCCCAGAACTACACGGGAGGAGCTTGTGAATGATCTCAAGGCAGTTGGGACCACAGTCACCAAACAAACCATTGGTAACGCAATACACTGCCATGGATGGAAATCCTGAAGCTCCCGCAAGGTCCCCCTCCTCAAGAAGACATGTACAGGCCCATCTGAAGTTTGCCAATGACTAACTAAATGATTCAGAGAAGGACTGGGAGAAAGTTCTGTGTTTAGATGAGACCAAAATGTAGCTCTTTGGCATTAACTCGACGTGTTTGGAGGAACTCTGACTATGACCCTAAAAACACCATCCCTACAGTCAAGCACGGAGGTGGAAACGCAATGCTTTGGGGCTGTTTTCTCTGCTAAAGGTACAGGCCGACTTTGCTGCATTGAGGGGCCATATATTGTAAAATCTTGGATGAGAACCTTCTTCACTCAGCCAGAACACTGAAGATGGGTCATGGATGGGCCTTCCAGCATGACAATGACCCAAAACATACCACCAAGGCAACAAAGGAGTGGCTCAAGAAGAAGCACATTAAGGTTTTGGAGGAGCCTAGCCAATCTCCAGACCTTAATCCTATAGAAAAATTATGGAGGGACCCGAAACTTCGAGTTGCCAAGAGACAGCCAAGAAACCTTAAGTATTCAGAGAAAATCTGTAAAGAGTGGACCAAAATCCCTCCTGAGATGTGTGCAAATCTGGTCGCCAACAGAAACTTCTTACTTCTGTGCTTGCCAACAAGGGTTTCTCCACCACGATCAAATACTTATTTTACTCACTGAACTGCAACTCAATTTAGAACATTTGCTTTATGTGTTTTTTTTCTGGATTTTTGGTTGATATTCGGTCTCTATCATTTAAAATACACCTATGATAAAAATTATAGACCCTTCATTTCTTTGTAAAACTTACACAATCTGCCAGGGATCAAATTCTTTTTTTCCCCTCACTGTATTTTCACATGTTCAGTCCATGCATGGTTTTAAATGTGTCCATATAAGGCTGGATTCACACCTATGGCTTTTTTTGTGCTTTTTGCAGATTTGCTCTACAGAACGTGTTCCATAGGAAACCATATTAAATGGACTGTAGCGCAAATCTGCAAAAAGCACTAAAACTGCATAGGTGTGAATCCAGCCAAACACTCCCAGATATTTATTAGATCAAAGGACTCCCTCTGACAATGCATTCATCTGCTTCTCTCCAGAGGAGACTGAGGAAATGCTTCCTTCTTCTACAAAGTCCCAATGTACAGTGTGATCACTGGGGGAGGGGAAACTGAGAAAATCCCTCCTCCTCCTCCTCCTATACATATGTAGAGTCCCATGCCACCACTACTTACATGTCAGGGGGCTGCAGACTCCGGATGCTGGCGGCGTACAGAAGATTGTCCTCTTTGGGGATGAGAACCTGTAGACCTTCCCTCAAGTCCCTCTTGGACAATGAGCAGATGTGAGCTGTGACAAAACAAATCCATCATTTAGAAAAACGGGAAAAACCTTCTGGATTCTCGTAAACCGGAGTTGGGTCTTGTCGAGCGGCGGTCTTACATTTGTTGCCCGTTGAGCTGGCCTCCTCTTCTCCTTCCGAAAAACTGCTGTTATCATCAAACTGGAAGTCGTCTTCTACGGCAAAGCTTTGCAGAAGGCGGCTGACGGCGCGCCCTCGCTCCTGGAGGTGAGCAAACAAGACAGTAATTGGTACCAGGGACGGGTCTGTGCCGCGGGTCACATCAACTAACCAGGGAGGTGGGATAAGACTTCAGGTTTCAAAAAGACCCCCTAAGGTCTCTTTCCTACTTCTGACTTTAGGTCACTTGGTACTTCTGGGTATGGATGATATGTGGTCTCCTTCCATGAAGCAGGTCCTGGAGGCCAATAGCAACATCCAAACACTGTCTCATGGACAGAGGGGATTATGTCATGGCTCACAGCAAGCTCTGACACCCAAGAGTAGCCAAGTCTGGAGAAACTAGATGATATTTAAAACACCAGCATACCTGTTTGGACTTTATCCTCCCCATCTTCATCCCTTCTTTCAGAAGATTCTTCGGAGACCGAGATGTCAGGGAAAGACTCAGAACCCCATTCTTTCTCTAAAAACGACAGAAAAAATGTCCTTAGTCACACATCTATATTATGTGACCTTCAATAAAGGGAAAGGGCTTGTTTTTACGTCCCGTCTTCCCTACCCATTTAAATGTTAAAGTACAGGTTCTCTTTAAAAAGTGTCCCTCCCTACCTTTCTAGCCAACATGCATTTCACAAACCTGACAACTCTTTAGAGGAGCAAGGCCACCGTTTGCTGTAGAATCCATAGCTGTGAAATCTGCTGCTCAGTTGCTTGATCACAGATCAGGCAGCTGATCAGCAGATTGCACAGCTATAGTCTGCAGCACCCAGGGAGCATGCACATCCAAAAGGATACGGAGGACGTGTTCTTTCATTTAATGCTCATGAACAAAATGATTGATGGCAGAAAATGCCAATAGCTGCAAGAGGCGGGAAGAGGGAAACGATATGGACTTAAAGTGGAAGTAAACTCCCCTATCGTTTTCAGCCAAGGAAGCTGCCATCTTTGCCTCTGTTTAATCTTAAACTTCTTTGGTGCTGTACATGTGATTCGTTATGACACCAGCCATTGGATGGTTTGATAGTTTGGCTGAGAGCACAGCCAATGTGCAGTTAGCATTCCCGGCATGCCTTTTTTTTTTTTTTTTTTTAACTGTTTAAATCCATGGGTTTACTTCCACTTTAAGATGTTCAGACTAAAAATTAAGGCAGGATCAAGATAGTGAGCAACAGAATGAATGGAGAGATGCTGCTGCTGATTCTGGTCCAATTACAGGCTGAGGGCGGGGAGGTGACCATGCTGTACTGAGCTAACAGCAGCAGAGAAATATCAGGTCACCAGACTGGCCTTGCTGTCTAACAGAGCTGTGTACATCTCTGGACTGAATGGACAAAAACACAAATTCCTTGGCAGGTAAAGCAGCTCTTGTATTTCATTTGCATATTTAGCCTTTAGGCTAGAGTGGAAGGTTTCCGCACTCACCTGGATGTTTTTGCTCTTTTTGTCCTTCTTTAGGACCTGGTTTGAGGTGCAGAATAAGCCCTTGCTTGGTGTCAGCGTCCCATTGTCGGACGGCGATTTGCGCTTGATACTTCCGTCTGGTTTCCCCTTGTGGCTCAGGGATTTCTTCTTCAGAGTCTTGTCAGGACGAGCCCGCACTTCCATTTTAGCTGACCGTTTACGGATCTTGACCTCGTTCTCTGGGCTGGTGATGCCACATGACCCTGACAACAGAAGAAGATTTAAATGAAAGCAACCAACACTATGTGGTCCCTCCCCCACATTATAGGGATATGGCACCCTCAGAATCTCTTGAGATGTGACAAAAAATGCTGCAAGATACACCATACAAGTCAACAGTTTGTGGACAGATGACCACCAGACCTACATGAGCTGGCTGGACATCCCATTCCAAAACCATGGCCATTAATAAGGAGATGTTCCCCCACCTAAGTCATCAACATGGAGTTGCACCCCTCCCTCTATTGTAATATTGAGTTGACCTCCTGTAACATTCTCCACTCTTCTAGGAAGGCTTTCCATAATATTTTGGAAGGTGTGGGAATTACCATAGGCCTTTCAAGTCATCCCAAAGGTGTCCAGTAGGAATGAGGTCAGGGCTCTGTGCGGGCCAATAGAGTTCCTCCACACCAAACTGGTTAAACCAAGGAGGGGAATTCACAAAAAGGTGTCGTAGATGCCCTTTAGAACTCCGTCTGACTGCAACACCAAATCCTCCCCCCAATCCCCATGGCTTAAACATCCTCCACTCTTCTGGAACGGCTTACCTCAAGATTTTGGAGGGTGTCCGATGGAATTTTAGCTAGTTTGTGAGGTCAGGTACTGATATTGGATGAGAAGACCTGGCTCACATTTCAGCCTCACATTGGGCGCCAATAAAAATAAAAAAAAGACCTGGCTCACAATTGGTATTCCAATTCACCCCTAAGGTGATCAATAGGAATGAGGCAGGGCTCTGTACAGGACACTGGAGTTTCTCCACAACAAACTGCTCACATGATGTCTTTATGAAGTTGCCCTCCTCCAACCAATGGCCATCAATATGGAGTTGGCCCCTTTGTGACTATTCTGGCAATTGCGGGCTCCAATATGTGTTCAAAGTTGCAAGTAGAACAATTTGATGGAATTTGCCAGGATTATACAAGTCTCACCTAGTAATCCCTGCCGCTCGATCTTCTTCTTCGCCTTTTGGTTGGCCTCCATCTTCACCACCGCAGAGGCCGAGGGACCCACCAGCGAGGAGTTACCAGGAGTGCTCAGAGACAAGCTGGATTCGTGGCTAGAAAGCCCGGGAAGGTCCTGCTCCCCTTCGTCGCTGTCTGAGTCCTCGTCATGGTCATCATCTGCTGAGAAAAAGCATTGAATGAGCTACACAATTCAGAAGGAGTCATAGAAGAAATGTTAAAAAAAAACAGATTGGCTTTTTATCTTTACATCATATTTAATAAAGAAAAGCTCATACGGGAATGAACAAATAGGTTTGACATTCTCAATCTTCCAATCCTTCCACTTTTTCGGGAACCCCTGTTGACAGAAATCCACCTCCAAAAAGTTCAAAAATTCAGCTGTCTTTGTCCACCCAGGCGGTCCAGCGCCCTTATTATACACATTTACTTCTTGCCCCCGTGTTCTGGGCCTTTGCTTCATATTGAACACGGCAGCATCTGAGCCATCAGCAAACAGGTTCACCCATAACACGCAAGGAGCCCGACCACTGGCTAAGGCCTAGGAGGCATGTTTTTCCACTATCCCATCAGTGATCTCAGACCAATAATTAATTTTTCTAACTCAATTTCCTCTCTAGGTGGCTTATCTTTGAGTTGGTTTCATATCAACAGTTATCGAGTAAGGTAGTGGATTGCCTTGGCATTCGGAAGACTCCGCCCACCTAAAAATGACAAACCAGAAAACTATGGCACACAGGGCAAGTCTACTCACCGGCTTCAGCAGCCCTTCGGAGCTGACCCCCGACCTCGGCTTTTCTTGCCCTTTCCTCTCCACGCCCTCCATCTTTAGGCAGGAGCCTTTATGGCACGGCAGTTTCTTCTGCAGCTTGCTGGCAGGGAGGACCTCCCTGCGATGAAAAGGGCCGGAGCCCAACGCCTTGGTCTTCAGCTGGGAAACCTTTCGTGCCAGTTTGGACACCAGCTTGTTCTGAGGGCAGACCATCTTACAGTGCATTTTAACCTGGGAAATAAAAAGATTATTATTTAGACTTTACCACCAACAGATATATTACAACATTAATATAGCATAGAAGACCCAATGATTTGTGCTGTAGTTCTCATCTGCTATAAAGGAGCATTCTGATGGGAGGAGTAGAGTAGAGTGACAGATGAGCTCTCCAATCGAATTCTCCTTTTTCGGTCCAATAAAAGGTTGGGGGGGGGGTCTGCAGCAGAGAAAAATTATATCTCCCGCCCTGCCAGACACAACACAGCTGTGCTGCCGTGTAAATCTCAAAATGGGCAGAAATAGAAATCCTTTGGCAGGGAAGACAGCTACGTTCTGTGTTTTGGAGCTGTAGGAAAAGTTTGCTGTAAGGTGGGACACAACCCACTATCGCCCATCATTAGGAGAACCCACCGCTTTGTGATCCGCGTCGCTGTAACTTTCCTCCGATGTTTTACTTTTCTTCTTCTTCGGCTCCCCATCGCCCTGCAGCTCAGCGCACAGGAGGCTCAGGCTTCTACTCAGAGACCTAGGAGAAAAATAAAAATCACTTATGTAAATCAATTGCATTTTCCTCAGTACTCTGTAGCCTAAAACCCAAATCATCAGAAACGCCAAAGGAATTCCATCTGAAACCCCCCCCCCCACAATCAATTTTTGGCAAAACGCGAGCTCCAGCCAACACTCATACCCCAAAGAGAAAGCAACAATGGCTGCAGAAGGTTCAAATACCACTTTCTGTCAATAAAAATCATAATTAAACAATTTAATAAAAAATACAAATACATTCTGTAAAAAAGGTACTAGTAGTATAATAATAATAATAAAAAATACAAATAATGAATTCTGTAAATTTGAATTAGTATAATAATTCTCAGATTTTTTTTTTTTTTTTTTTATATTATACTACTAGGCTTTATTATTGTTTGAATAAAAACATAAAAAGCATGATTTTATAGGTGCTGCTAGTATAAATATCGACATCATTTATTAAACATTGAGAGGGGATTTACTAAAAATTGGAGAGCGCAAAATCTGGGGCAATCGTGCGAAACCAACTTCCAGGTTTTAGCAAAGCTTAACTGAAAAAGCTGAAGTTAGAAGCCGATTGGTTGCCATGCAGAGCTGCACCAGATTCTGAGTGCGCCAGTTTCAATATATATCCCCATTTGCCTTATATCCCAGAGGTAATTTTATTTAATTTTTTTATTTTTTTTAATACATTTCTCAGGAGGTATAGTAGGCACTGATGAACAAGGATTATGGCGTGTTTCACACACACAATCAATACACTGAAAAAAAAATTCAATGTAATATATATACACACACACATACACACGATATATCTATACACACACATAGAAATAATAAGCCTTAAAAACATTACATTTGGTGTGTAATAAAAGACAGGGGTGTAGCACGCTTAACGTGTATATTAACGCAAAAAAAAAAAAAAAGAAAACAAAACAAAAAACACACATACACGCAAAACAGGCATTCTAAATTTCCAGTGTTCTATTCCTTTAGAAGATTCTGCGAGTAAAGAAAAATACCCGTTGATGCACCAGGGGTGCACTCAGCTCCCAATTTATGGTTGTGGACTGGGTGGTGTCAGCCCTGCCCATCTGTCTTTTGCTAAACTAGTGAACCCATCCTGTTCTCATCTCCACAACAGCCAACAGGCTCTCAACTATATATTTAAGAGATCAAAAAAAAAAAAAAAAAAAGTTTATTGTTCAGATGTACATACATTTTTTTTTTTTCTTTAAAGAAGAAAAAAAAAATATTAAAAAACAAAAAGAGGTGGTAAATAAAACAAAAATAATCAAAAACGGATATATAAATTGAAAAAAAATAAAAATAAAGCAAGGCTTTTTTATCCTTTGATTTTATAAGCCCATGCAGGTATGTGAATCACCTCCGCCGGCATGAATGTCTCTGTTAGGAAAGCGCAGAAGACGGACGTTGCGGTTAGCAGGTACACACTGGAAATGGCGCTCACAGCAGGAATACAGCGAGGAACCTGCGTGAGAGTTGTCACTTCCAAACACCCTTCAGCACAGAGATACGTCTCCAGCCAGGAAGAGGATCCCCCCCGCCCGCTGTTAACCTCACCTCCGTGTGCCAAATTCCAGCAAACGGGGAGGGCTGCGGGAATCCCCCATCGCAGGGAACGCACATCCCAGTCTCATTTTTTTTTCCCCAATTCATTCAGACTGTCGGGGGCCTTTCTGAAAACACGCTAGAGGGGAGGGATTATCACGTCCCATAAGAATGGGTCGGAATTCTGCGGATCTTTTTGCGATCTTCTATCATCATATAAAAGCTTTCAGGGGACCAGATCAAGAAGTGCGTTCCCCTACCTAGGATTACCATCTGGGCCAGTAAAAAAAAAAAAAATGAGGCTTCTTACCAAATAATTAAAAGGAAAAGTGATGACAATGTTCGCATTGTTGTCAAGAAATGGTGGCAATCTTATCTTTACAAATTAGATTCCTTCTATTGCACAGCTTTTGGTCTCATAACATCTATCAATCCTCTAAAACAAGGAAGTCGTAGCACAGTGGAAAGGGACAACCCTTCTACAGTACACCCCCAACAATGTGGCCCTAAAGAATAGGCTAAAATTGATTGGTTAAACCTGCAAGGTTTTTTGCTATCACTTTAAAAACAAAACAAGAGAATACTACTGTATATCTAGCAGTAGTTGGTCTAATGGATGCAGGCTATGGAAGATCTAGTAGTGGTTGGTCTAATGAATCCAGGTCATAGTATATCTTGTAGTAGTTGGTCTCATAGACCCAGGTCATGGTACATCTAGTAGTGGTTGGTCTCATGGATCCAGGTCATGGTAGATTTTGTAGTAGTTGGTCTCATAGATCCAGGTCATGGTACATCTAGTAGTAGTTGGTCTCATGGATCCAGGTCATGGTAGATCTAGTATTGGTTGGTCTCGTGGATCCAGGTCATGGTATATCTAGTAGTGTTTGGTTTCATGGATCCAGGTCATGGTAGATCTAGTATTGGTTGGTCTCGTGGATCCAGGTCATGGTATATCTAGTAGTAGTTGGTCTCATCGATCCAGGTCATGGTATATCTGGTGGTAGCTGCTCACATTCAACTAGACTTGCTCTGTAATGTTGAAGAGGTTTTACAGATTTTCCAAGCCACCTTTTTTGTTCAAATGATAGTAGTAAAACACTTTTAGTAGTTAAATAGAAACATTTTGTTATAGAGGTCTATATATCAATCCAGAAAAAGGGACAACCAATGAGGAATGTGGAACAGTGGTTCAAAAAAAAAAAAAAAAAAAACCAAAAAAATGGATGGTTGTAAGCTATGCTTGCTGCCACTATTGTCTCCCAGAGGAAGACTAGAGTGACAGTCTCCTCTAAGAAGATGTTGAGAGTGACCAAAAGAGGAGCAACAAGAAGGACTTGGTGCCTCTATTTTTTGGACAAAATGCCAACCATTTGGCAATGTTGGTAAGAAGTCCCTTTTTTATTAGCCTGTCCGGTGAAATACTGGGCCACATGGCAATTCTAGGCAGGAAAAAGCAGACCTCGATTCTTCTGGGTCTGGTTGGGTGGACAGTGCCTTTAAAAATCTACAGATAATCCACTGTGGGGTGGATACTGGTTGAGTTGTACTTACTCTAGTTTCTCAGAGCTCATAGAACTACTAAGTATGTGAATTGTTTTTGAGCATTTAGGCCCTTTGAGTCAACAAAAATTGGTGTTATCCTTGGCAAATCCAAATGGCATTTAAAGACTTGAACTGTTGTAATGCCAAGAAGCCAGAGTAGATACAACCCCACCAGTATCCAACCCAAAGTGGATTTTCTGTAGCCATTTTAAAAAGGAACTGTCCACCCAACACTAGAATTTGGTCACTGGTCCTCTGAATCATCCACAAGGTTTTAGGTTCTCTGGAACACAACTGGCAAACTTTGCCCAAGAAAGTGCTCATCGTAGATCCATCTTGGAGACCCAGTTCAACCATGGTGGACCGAAAAACGCAGGTAAGGAGAGCTTATAGATAGAATCTCCGAATATGCAAGAAGCCATTGGGTTGAGTAGAAATGTGGACAATGTTGCCAAATGGAAAGCAGTCAGGCACGAAAACACAAGATGTGACCAAGTTATTCAGTATTATTGTTGACCCGACATGGCAATTGAATGCAAGATGGCTGCAATGAGAGCTGCATGCGTTTAAAATCGCCAACTCTGTGGGATTGGGAGGCCAGGCCGTGGAGTCGAGGCTACCAGAAAAAGGTAGACGGGAGGTCATTGTGACCACAGGGGCTCTCTATGCAGACTGCGCTTCTAAGGGAGAGGATTTCATCTAGCTTTTTAAATCTGCAGAAGAAGGAACCTCCTGCAGGCAGAGCCATCAAAGCCTTTTAAATCCGCATTGGAATCTCAGCTGGAAAGATTTAACTCTTGCGGTGGAGCCTCGCAGGCCGAAGCCTCACCATCTCATGAAATATTCAGAGAGCTCGCAGAGGGCCCCAGCACTTTTGCCGGTTGCGTTACCTTGCACTCCTCCTGTGTTTTTTTTGTTGTTTTTTTTTGCAAGCTTGTAGAGTGCTCCACGCATTAATGGTGATTCATTAATAAATTAGAGGCATCAATAATTCAGGATGGTCTTGAGAGGGTCTCCATAGTCCGCTATGGAAGAAAAAAATAAATAAATTTGGACAAGGAGCTAAGACCGTAACGTCAGCCTTTGTTCTTGCAGTGGCGGAACGTTAATAGAAGTTTTACGATTCGGGATGAAAGGTTGCGTCGGCTCCATCACCTTAGTTTCCATCTCCAGCGTATCACACTGTGCCGAAATTCACCAAACAGCAGGGAGGAATGGAAAAGAGGGGGGTGGGGGGGTGGTTGCTAGGCAACTATCGGTGCTCTTGGCCTACTAGCTCATAGCCCATATCGAGCCAGAAGGGAGAGAGCAATGGTAATATCACAGAGGGCCAATGAGGAAGAGTATGAAGAGGGAACCTCGGTGAACATGGGTGGCCTCCATCTTGAAGGCCATAAAGAAGAAGCACCATTAAGGGGAGCAGTTCGGAGATCTTTCTCTGGCTCCCAGTTATGGAACACATGGAAGGCATTCCCATTGACTTCAATGATGTAGTGTAGATGCCTGCAGTTGACCTGCTTCATGTTGCGTTTTTTTGGACACAGCCGGTCCTTCTGAGCTGCATCTGATTTGCAGTGAAAAGCTACTTTTTGCATTGGCATACATGCATTTCAGCAGTGCTGCGCTCAGATGGAACGTATTTAACAAGAACCCTTTTCTACAGGAGCCCCTTGAAGGTCTTACTGTACTTTTTGCCACCAAATGCACCCTCGCTATCAACTGCCATTCAACGTCCAAGCTGGACTCTGGGAATTAGACAAAATCCACCCTTGCACCCCCCCCCCCCCCCACAATGCAAGGGTTAAATGCTAGTATAATCTAGGGGTGCAGGGATAAGTTCTATTACTTACCCCAGTCCTGGCTCCAGCCAAGTCCCCTCCAGCATTGTGACTGGTCCAATGGAGTGTCCTCACCAAAGCCAGCCATAGACGGTTATAGCCGCTAGCAATAATCACTGGGTTTGGGGGGGCTCTGCCAGGAGAACACAATGGCACTGCGGGTGGACTTCTCAACACTGTCGATGGGGGAATAGCTCTATCTATGGCCAGCCCAACGTGCTTTGGACCGCGGTCGCAGGCTTATCTCCTTGCACACAATGACAGGTTAATAGACCCCCCCCCCCCCATCGTGTGTGAGAATTCCAAGAGATCGCCTACAGCCAAGAGCCTGGGGACAGTGCTTGGGTGTGCTGCACTGAGAGGTAGGAGAAGTAATACACCTGACCCCTGCAGTGCAGGGGGTGGAGGTTAATATGATTGCTGGGTCACTTTAAGGGTAGATTTTTGCCTAATACCCAGAATTCAGCTTTAAAACACCATTAGACGATAACTTAAGGGGCTCGCTTCCACCAGGTGCGCTTTGACTGCGCTCGTCTGCCTTGCTGAGAGCGCTCTGCGCGCATAGACAAGGCATATACCTCGTTCCCCATTGGCTCAGTGTACAGGTGCACGCGGTCATTTTTAGCATGAGGCTCAGTGCTGCGACTGGTAGTACAGGGGGAAAAAAAAATTGATTTTTTTTTTTAAGTTTGAAAGAAAAGAAAAAAAAAAAAAAAAAAAACAACCACCCCCCCAAAATGTTTTTTTATATAATATACACACACAATTTATATAGCATCAACACACCAGGAATGAAAATTTATTACGATTTAGTTATATAGTATTTTATCAGTATTGATATTATAATCCCGTATTATATTATTTTTTAATTCAGGATTTATATAGCACCAGACCAGGAAGAGATCATTATTATTAATAGAAATATCAATATCTGCCTGGGCACTTGGTGAGAATATATAATATATAATATATATATATATATATATATATATATATATATATATATATATATATATATATACTCACCAAGTGCCCAGGCAGATATTGATATTTCTATTAATAATAATGATCTCTTCCTATATATATAAAAAATATTACAGGATTTATATAGCACCAACATACCAGGAAGATATTGATAGTGTTTTTTTTGTTATTGCCAATACTAATAAAACACTATATAACAAAATAATAATAATAATAAATTTCTTCCAGGTGTGTTTGTTATATAAATGCTGTATATTATTCATGATTCATATAGCATAAACAGACCAGGAAGATATCATTGCTACTAATAAAATACAGCTAATGACACTACTAAACTCTAAATCATTTCTTTCTAGTCCATTGGTGCTATATAAATCCTGAATGAAATAACATTAATCTTACTAATAATATTATTAATAATAATAATAAATCTTCCTGGTCTGTCACTAATTTATACATTCTGTAAATTCTAATAGGATAAATATTATTTAATTCAGGATTTATATAGCATGAGCAGACCAGGAAGATAATAATAATGTATTTATTATTATTATTATTATTATTATGCATTTTTTTTTCAACCCCAACAGACCAGGAAGATTTTTATATTATTTCATTTTTAGTAATACTAATAATAAAAGTTAATACTAAATAATTACCTCCCGGTATGTTGGTGCAATGTAAATCCTGCTAACATAATTCAGAACTTATGAAGCACTAACAGACCAGGAAGAAATAATAACAATAATAATAAAAAAAAAAATCATTTTTAGTCACATTGTTAAATAGTAGAGAAAGTGGAAAATAAAAAAAGGCACAGCTCGACCAAGACTGCCATCAGCAGCTTCTTTCATCTCCATCCCTCAGCATCAACCCTTTGAGAAAGGTTGAAGTAGTGCTGGTGGACCGTGGGAAGGAGGTAGAAGAAACACTGCGCCCGCTGGAGCTGCCTGCCCACCAACATGCATGAAAAACACACGTAGGTCTGGCCCCTCTGCATCCCAAAGGGTTGGAAAGGGCAGCTGATTTAGCAGTTTAGACTAAGGCTGGTTGAATAATTATTTCCACCGCTAGTAGCTCAGCATTTACAGAAAAATCCAAATACAATTTCCAGACTTTCCTAGTACACCATGCCCGCCTCACTCAGATCTACCATGTAGTAGTCATGGCGTTGCAAGATGCCCCCCCCCCCCCCTTTCCTTGTCCGACGCAGCTTCTTTTTTTGATGAAAATTTGTTTCCTTTTCTCCAACCGAGCAACATTTTCTAATGTTTTCTGACATAAAGCCGCACATTTATCCCCCCCCCCCCTTTCCCTCCATCTTAATTGAGGGAGCCATTTAGTGGAGATTTAACTATTATTACCAAATCATGGTGCTTGATGCATTGCGCGCTCTCCAATCGCGTTTGGACGAGCGCGGAGGATTTATGCAAATGGCTCTGCTGGGAGAGGCAATTTGTAGCAGAGGAGGACAATTATACGGGGCCCGCGAGTGCCAGAATAGCTGCACCAGGCGGTTAATGGGTAATAGCTGTGCACTGGAACCAGTCAGCGGCACCATAATGTGACCAGAGGCGGCTTGCATGGCACAG
>NW_027507789.1:14381131-14398631 GCF_037356315.1 Lithobates pipiens
GGGACTCCTGGAAATCTCCTCCTTGCTGCGGGAGGGAAGAGAGAATGGAAGATCAGTAACAGATTCCGAGCCTCTTGGTGGGAGATCTTTGCAGCCCTTTTAAGTTTTGGGAGGAAAAGTTAGAATCTGTTTGGGTTTTACTGGTGTCTTTGACCCCATGACAGAGAAATTTCCTTTAAGACTCTCAGTCTCCGACTGAAACCTCCGACAATGCTGTGTGGACAGAGGGAGGGGGAGGAGTCAAGGGGCTACATGTTCACCAAGTGTGTAAAATTCTATCTTGAACTACTGAACTCTGTGAACAGTTTTTTTGCCTTTAAAAATAAAGGAGAATCAAAAAAAAGTGAAAGGAAAGCCCTATAGCGCCTCCTACTTTAAGGAAAAGGGAGAGGTTAATATTAACAATTTTGATAGTTTATAGGGGCACAGGATTGGTGGGGGGGCAGGGGGGGGGGGTTAAAAGGGAAACAATTATACAAAACCCCTATGCTGCCTCTTTAAAACTTACACTGCACATGGTCTTCCATGTTTTATGCCCCTCTATCCAGTTCCAATCCTCTCCAACATAATGGGGTGATCTGGAATTGTGGGGCTAGGGTGCTGTACAAGGGACCCCAGGGTGAGAACGAACGAACTGTGATCTCCAGCTATGAGGGGTGGCCCTCATTTGAAGAATCCCTATGGTTCCTGAAGCAGACCAAAGAGCGTAAAAAAATGGGAGCGCCACAGATTTGTAACCAATCCAGTTCGCATTTATTAAGGAGCAGGCGGTATAACCAACGCTTTTCGGAAGCTCACAACTCCCTGTTCATCAGGACGCTGTCACTTTCTAATCCTCGCCATTGGTTATTACTGTCCATTATTTTCTCCTACCGCCACCAGTATCTAAGCTCCGATGAAGGAGCTATGGGCCCCAGAACGTCCTCGCAAAGCAGAATTAGAAAGAAACGTGTTTCGGAGCTCACTTTTTTGGCAGGTTTCTACCATTGGCACTTTTCTAAAGCTTGCCATTGGTTATTAGCCACTATTTTCTCCCATCACCAACATCCAAGCCCTTATGATGGAGTTGTGAGCCCTAGAAAACATGTTGACAATTGGCAAAGCAGAGTGAAAAATGAAACTTGTTTCGGGGGCTCACACCCCTTTGTCAGGTTTCTACTACTGCCACTTTTCTAATTCTTGCTATTGGTTATTACAGTCCAGTATTTTTCTCCCATCACCACCAGCATCCAAGCCCCTATGAAGCAGCTGTGAGCCTCAGAAACACCTTGATAAAGCAGAAGAAAACCCAACATGTTTTGGGGGGCTCACAACTGCTCCTTGCCATTGGCTATTATTGTCCAGTATTTTCTCCCAACACCACTGGAATCCAAGCCCTGATGAAGGAGCTGTGAGCTCCAGAAACACGTTGGAAAAGCAGAAGGAAAATCCCGCGTGTTTCAGGGGCTCATACCCCTAACAGGTTTCTACCATTGCCCCTCTTCTAATCCTTGCCATTGGTTATTGCCCAGAAGTCCCTCCTAAGTCTCTCCACTAGCATCCAAGCCCTGATTAAGGAGCCCCCGAAATGCATTGGCTTTACCTTCTGATCTGTTATCAAGAATAATAAACTTATAATAATGAATCGGTGACAAACTTGTGGCGCTCTCATCATTGTGGGGACTAAATCTTGGTAGCTTTACAAACCACCCTAATTCCATAACTTTTTTTTTCAGGTCTCTGGGGGAAGTTTCTGTGTTGCCCAAATCAGCCAATAAAATTGTTCCTCTCTACCCGGGAAGTCTTGTAGGAAAAAACAAAGAATCTAATTGGTCAGTACAGGCAGCACAGATCCAGATCCCTCCATGTGGTGCCGGACTGAGCAATGCGTCTGGGTTAGGGTCACACTCATCACGTGGCATTCACTCACTCGTGGTCGTGTCGCCTCTGCAGTTTGGCGAGCTCCCTCTGCTTTTCCTTGTACCGCCGCTGAATCTCCGCCAGCTTCATCCGCATCTCCACCTCCTGAGTGTCCAGGTGATCTATGGCGGCCTTGAGTGGACACACCTGTGTATAGGAGGGAAATGATTGTTAATAACCAAGCGGTCCAAAAGCCCATTCACCTTTATTCCAGTATAAGCCGGTCACATGACCTTTGCCCCCAGGTCTCGACTCAGGGTGGCTTCTTCCTCTTGCAGCATCCTATGGGGGTCACCCTTGTATGCAGGGAGTAGAGTTGTGTCTCCCTTTACGGTGTTCATCAATGGAAACACCAGCCCCATATACTAGAATGGCAAGACTCCCTACAAAGTTACAATGTACAGTCTGATCACTGGGGGAGGGGAGACTGAGGAAATGCCTCCTCTTGCCTGAAGCACACCGACGACATCACGGTCTAGACAATGTCACTGACTGGAGCTCAATAATAATGGCACTTTAATAAAGTATACTGTTGCTGTATATTGGGGTGTGATGATTCATACAGACTTGTAAAGTTACGGACAGGTCCACTTTGGTATTAAAAGCTGCAGAAATAGATGGGCTGTCAGTAACGACCGTCCTAAATTCCTGGCTTTGAGAGTTGCTGACCCCTAACCAGCATGGCTTATTGATGGAAAACACTGGGTGATGCGATTATTCGGCATGCAGGTGTCAAGACACTGGAAAAAGCTTCAAAACCCCAATACATCAATAAGCTTAATGCACACGGGGTGCTGAGGCAACCTCCTCTGAACAAAATTTTTTGACAGCTTGAAACTGCCGTTTAAAAAAAACGCACGTTTTGCCATGTTTGCATGACACGTTTTGCGTCTAGGAGCACTTAAGATATTATAGGACCCTCCCAAAGCCAAAAAACAGTATTTAATTATGGATCCCATAATGAGCATATGTGAGGAAAAATGAAATATTCTTAATATATTCATATTTTTAGATTGCAATTGATTAGTATATTTTTTATTATAAGCTGTATGTGTAATTTCATTTTTTTTATTTTGTCTTTTTTATGCAATTTTTTCACTATTTTTAATTAACCCTAACCGGAAACCCTAACTTGTTCTTCAAGGGGAAAAACCCAACCATAAACCCTTAATGGGAAAGCCGAATCGGAAACTCTAACCTTTACCTTAACCCTAAACTTGGGTTTCCTCAAGGGAAAACCTTAACCATAACCCCTAACCCCAATGGGAACCCTAACCAGAAACCCAAACTTGTTCTTCAAGGGGAAAAACCTAACCATAACCACCTAACCTCAATGGGAAATCCTAACCAGAAACCCCCAACAGGAAACCATAACCCTAACCATACCCCCTTATCCTCAATGGGAAAACCCTAACGGGAAACCATAACCCTAAACTTGTTCTTCAAGGAGAAAACCCCAACCATAACCCCTAAATGGAAACCCGAATCGGAAATTCTAACTTTACCCCTAAACTTTGGGTTTTCTCAAGGGGAAAACCTTAACCATAACTCCCTAACCCCGATGGGAAACCCTAACCAGAACCCAAACCCCAACGGGAAACCATAACCCTTACCATAACCCTACACTTGTTCTTCAAAGGGAAAAACCTAACCATAACTCCCTTATACTCAATGGGAAAAACTCTAACGGGAAACCATAACCCTTACCATAACCCTAAACTTGTTCTTCAAGGGAAAAACCTAACCATAACCACCTAACCTCAATAGGAAAACCTAACCAGAAACCCAACAGGAAACCATAACCCTTACCATAACCCTAAACTTGTTCTTCAAGGGGAAAAACCCAACCATAAACCCTTAATGGGAAACCCGAATCGGAAACTCTAACCTTACCTTAACCCTAAACTTGGGTTTTCTCAAGGGGAAAACCTTAACCATAACCCCTAACCCCAATGGGAAACCCTAACCAGAAACCCCAACGGGAAACCATAACCCTAAACTTGTTCTTCAAGGGGAAAAACCTAACCATAACCACCTAACCTCAATGGGAAACCCTAACCAGAAACCCCAACAGGAAACCATAACCCTAACCATAACCCCCTTATCCTCAAATGGGAAACCCCAACGGAAAACCATAACCCTAAACTTGTTCTTCAAGGAGAAAATCCCAACCATAACCCCTAAATGGAAACCCAAATCGGAAATTCTAACTTTGCCCCTAAACTTGGTTTTCTCAAGGGGAAAACCTTAACCATAACCCCTAACCCCGATGGGAAACCCTAACCAGAACCCAAACCCCAACGGAAAACCATAACCCTTACCATAACCCTAAACTTGTTCTTCAAGGGGAAAAACCTAACCATAACCACCTAACCTCAATAGGAAAACCTAACCAGAAACCCCAACAGGAAAACCATAACCCTTACCATAACCCTAAACTTGTTCTTCAAAAAGAAAACCCTAACCATAAACACCTAACCCTAATCGGAAACCCTAACTTTCATGGAACTATGTTTGATCAAGTCCGGGGGTGAAGCTCAATGGTGGGGTCATCTGCTTGAAATCTAACACATAGGTCAAATTCCAATTATACTTTGACAGCAATGCTAGTGGTGTATTGGATTGGATCATGGGCTCATTAGGGGTATATACATGGTCTATGAAGCAAAGCAAGCAATTACAAGTTTTTTTTTATGTTTTTTCTTAATTTGCTATCATTTTTTAAATTTTGTAATGTAAAAAAAAAAAAAAGAAAAAATGGCACCTGTAAAAACGCTTCTAAACGAAAACGCGGGCTAAACGTCGGTACCGCACTTAGCCGCGTTTTGCATCTGAAACATTGGCTTCTGAACTTTTTTTTGCCTTCAAAGAAAAGCCTATAAACACAACTGCCTAACGACGACATTAAACGAACCTGTGTACACATATACACGCAAGATAACATTGGATGAGTTCAGGGGCAGCAGAAAAATGCAGCCAACTTCCTCTGAACGTGCGTTTACCAGCAGCAGTGTACATGAGGCCTGAAATACAATGATTGGCTCACCGGTTTGGTTTTGGGCGTCCAGCTGTACGTCCTGTGGGACAGGCGGACGCGAGGAGCGGCGGCGGGGCAGGCAGGCCAGGTGACACGCTGGTTTAGCACCATCCGGACTATCCGCTTCGGCCAGCGACCAGGCAGCAGCAATGGTGGCGAATACTTGAAGATCCGAAACCGACAAATCATCATCTTCACCGGCTGGAGGGAGGAAGGAACAGCACGATTCATTATCAGCAGGTGAAGATACAAACACACACCGCGCGTTCCCGTACACCAGAGACGCGTTTCATCATATCCACCCCTGGGGAGGATTCCTCCCGACACTTTCCTAGAGACACACACAATACAATGAATCCCATCTACATCATACAATACAACATAAAAACACAATGTATCAATCTAAAGTATCATTTTTTTTTACTTGTTTTTGCCCAAGTAACACAGCAGCAGAAGGGTCGGCTTTTAAGCTCACGCGCCACATATATAACCCCTCACTTGGCGGCCAACCACCGCGCACTCCCAGCACAGAGACCGCGCTTGGCCCAGCTTCGATCATGTGACCACGGTGATAGACAATTCTAGTGGTCACACGATCACGCTGATCATTCCCACCCGCGGGCCGGTTAAGAACTTTTTCAATGGGACACCAGGGTGGGCAGGAAGGGGTTAAGAAATGGTTGTACAATCTGCATAAAGCAAACAAGTCACAACTCCAGCCTGGCCCACAGTCTTGCACAGGTGTACCAGCCCTTTAAACCCTCTCTCCATCCATCCCCCTCCATTCTTGCAGTTGTACCGGCCCTTTAAATCCTCCCCTATCCTCCCCTCCAATCTTGTAGAGCTGTACCAGCCCTTTAAATCATCCCCTCCGATCTTGTAGAGCTGTACCGGCCCTTTAAATGCTCCCCTTGCCCCCCCTCCAATCTTGTAGAGCTGTACTGGCCTTTTAAAACCTCTCTCCACCCCCCCCCCCCCCCTGTACCACACTGTGAGCTTCTTACCATGTGCATTAGAAGCTGCAAATTAGATAGAGCCTCCTTCATTTCCGGGCAGGAGGACGTCCAGCATCATCTAGATATTTGCAACCCAGTCTGACTATCCCTGGCCATGCCCCTTTGATCAGAGCTAGGACAAGGATGGGGTGGGGGGTGTGGACATGTGCCACAGCCTGACTTGCCAGGCCCCGCCCCCTTCATTTCAGTTCTAGCAATTAGGGTGGGCTCAGCATCACATGTGGGTGTTACCTATGCAAATAGCCTGCCTGGGAACACCCACTCCATCAGACTGACACGCACCAATAAATATTTGCATAACTCCTCCCACTACTTGCATCAGGACCTAGGGCTCTTGGGAAGAGTTGTGAGGCTGGGTGATGTTTTCAGGAAGCTTTGTACCGCCCCCTGCTGGCCCCTCCCACGAGCCACGATCTGCCTGCATTGCATAGAGAAGCACAGAGACCCAATAAAGACATAAAGGTATAAAAAGTAATTAAATGGAAAGATCTTCTATAAATAAAGTCAGGGAAAGAAGATTTTGGTGCCAAAAAAAAAAAAGTCTCTTTCCTCGGCTCAGAGACTAGGGAAGTATGCCAGCGCGCTTCATTTAAAAACAGCACGGCTCCATCGGACTGGAGTAAAAAAAACAAAAAACAAAAAAAAAAAAAAAAAAAAAAGATACGGGCGGCCATAAAGAACACATTTCTGCCAAACCAGCAGGTGAAGCGAGAGGTGTGGAGGTCCCACCGGAACATTCGGCAGTTATCCTCACCGTCAGCCATAAAGATGGCCAAGCAAGTGCGCTTAAAGCCCCCCCCCCCCCCCCCCCCCCCATTTCTGCTCATTACCCTGC
Organism: Lithobates pipiens; assembly: GCF_037356315.1. NCBI lineage: Eukaryota > Metazoa > Chordata > Amphibia > Anura > Ranidae > Lithobates > Lithobates pipiens. The sequence goes on from NW_027507789.1 coordinate 14,387,919, forward strand.
GCGCTACGGTGAGAGCGGATCGATGCTAAAAGCTACTCTGAGAACATTGGCCTATTTACGTTCGGCTTCCTGTGTGAAATCGCTGCGCGGCACATGTGTGCTCATCTGTCTTACAACTGACAACGCACTTCCAACGACTCCCATGACGCTCGCTGCGAGGGGCTGGACTAGAATATGCAGCTGTAATTATCACTCCCTTCATCGCTCAGCGCAGCTCGTCATCTGTCAAGGCAGAGCAAAAAAAAATATAAAAATAAAAATGCACGCCAGAGCTGAGAAGGCAAAATGGGCTTCGGGCAGATTCTTACGGAAGGATGCGTCCTGGTTTACGACCCTGGGGAGAGCTGAGGGCTGTGCGATGCCTGAGCCCCTATCTGGGAACAGCCGGGCCCAACTGCTGGCAATGCCATGGATTCCTATTCCATTAGCAAACAAGCAGCCTGCCTTAGTGCAGATGGCTCAAGCATCTAGATAGCTGAGGGCTGTGTGATGCCCGGGCCTTATCTGGGTATAGCCAGGCTGGGGCCGACTGCTGGCAATGCCATGGATTCCTATTCCATTAACAACCAGCCTTCTTTAGTGAAGATGGCTCAAGCATCCAGATAGCTGAAGGCTGTGCGATGCCCGAGCCCTTATCTGGGTATAGCCAGGCTGGGGCCGACTGCTGGCAATGCCATGGATTCCTATTCAATTATAAGAGCACCTATGGCTGCAGCTCCACCACCTTCCTACCTTGGTACAGATGACTTCAGATAAAGGCCAAAGCATCCAGGTGGTGGCTCTCTGGCATGCCACGCTTTGGCTTGTAAGTGCGAAAAACACTTAACAGTTGCCACCAGTGTACGGCGAGCGTCTCGTCCAAAAAACGCCAACAAGTCGGGGGCGGCGCGGTCAGAGAAACAATTCAGAAAGGTCTGAGGTTCTTGGCAAACGGTCAACATCTTATGATGAAGTTAAAAGTATAAAAGAGGATTATAGAGAAGGAGGATTAAAGGTTGTTTGTGTTTAGGATAACGCCGGGGAAGATTAGAACCCGTCGGGTTTTTATTGCTTTTCATGTCCTCATTCATGAAATTTCAATACAGAATTTGTGAAATATCCCAAATGGGAATAAAAACAGCGAGAGCGCGAAAGAGCGAGAGAAATGGGAAGGGGGGGAGAGAGAGAAATGGGAAGGGGGGGGGAGAGAGGGGGAGCGAACAAAATGGGAATGGGGGGGGAAGAGAGGGGGGAGCGAGCGAAATGGGAAGGGGGGAAGAGAGGGGGAGCGAGCGAAATGGGAATGGGGGGGAGAGAGGGGGAGCGAACAAAATGGGAATGGGGGGGGGGGGGAAGAGAGGGGGGAGCGAGCGAAATGGGAATGGGGGGGGGAAGAGAGGGGGGAGCGAACGAAATGGGAATGGGGGGGAGAGAGGGGGAGCGAACAAAATGGGAATGGGGGGGAAGAGGGGGGAGCGAGCGAAATGGGAAGGGGGGGGAGAGAGGGGGAGCGAGCGAAATGGGAAGGGGGGGAGAGAGGGGGAGCGAGCGAAATGGGAAGGGGGGGAGAGGGGGAGCGCGCAAAATGGGAATGGGGGGGAAGAGAGGGGGGAGCGAGCGGAATGGGAATGGGGGGGGAGCGAGCGAAATGGGAATGGGGGGGGGAAGAGAGGGGGGAGCGAACGAAATGGGAATGGGGGGGGGGGAAGAGGGGGGAGCGAGCGAAATGGGAATGGGGGGGAGAGAGGGGGAGCGAGCGAAATGGGAAGGGAGGGGAGAGGGGGAGCGAGCGAAATGGGAATGGGGGAGAGGGAGCGAAATGGGAATGGGGGGAGAGGGAGCGAAATGGGAATGGGGGGAGAGGGAGCGAAATGGGAATGGGGGGGGAGCGAACGAAATGGGAATGGGGGGGGGGGAAGAGGGGGGAGCGAGCGAAATGGGAATGGGGGGGAGAGAGGGGGAGCGAGCGAAATGGGAAGGGAGGGGAGAGGGGGAGCGAGCGAAATGGGAATGGGGGGAGAGGGAGCGAAATGGGAATGGGGGGAGAGGGAGCGAAATGGGAATGGGGGGGAGGGAGCGAAATGGGAATGGGGGGGGAGGGAGCGAAATGGGAATGGGGGGGGAGGGAGCGAAATGGGAATGGGGGGGGAGCGAGCGAAATGGGAATGGGGGGGGAGCGAGCGAAATGGGAATGGGGGGGGAGCGAGCGAAATGGGAATGGGGGGGGAGCGAGCGAAATGGGAATGGGGGGGGAGCGAGCGAAATGGGAATGGGGGGGGAGCGAGCGAAATGGGAATGGGGGGGGAGCGAGCGAAATGGGAATGGGGGGGAGAGAGGGGGAGCGAGCGAAATGGGAATGGGGGGGAGAGAGGGGGAGCGAGCGCGAAATGGGGAGCGATCCAGGACGGACTAGGAGGGGGAACAAGAATGGCGGAGGGAGGGGGGGGGGGGAGAAAAAGCAGGAAGTGAGGGAGAATGAAAAAGAACAAACAGACTTCCCCAGGGTATATATATATATATATATATATATATATATATATATATATATATATATATATATATATATATATAGAGAGAGAGAGAGAGAGAGAGAGAGAGAGAGAGAGAGAGAGAGAGAGAGAGAGAGAGAGAGAGAGATATTTTCCACACTAGATTATAAAACTCCTTCACAATGTGACCAGTATAATGGAGAATGCCAGCCTCCCGCTAGGAGGCGCTCTGCAGGGTATTTGGGGGGGTGGGGGGGGGTTCAGTCATTGTGGAGAATTAGTGGCTGTGATGAAGTGGCGCTCTGCACTTAGAGGCCAGGCTGCAGTGTCTGTGTGGAGTACCCCCTTGGGAGAGGGGGGATAATATTAATTTCTGGGGAATGAAGTGTAAAGAGCTCTCTGCCTCTTAGAAGCTCTCAGCACACCGCCCTCTCCTCCTCCCAGCACACCTCTAATGAGCTCAGGAAGTACAATTCTCCTCCATATTGCCCACCCAGGAATACAAATCTCTGGAGCTCCCCCCCCCCCCAGCAACTATCAGGAGTGCACAGACTTACCGACGGGGGCAAACTGTATGACCAGAGAATGGAAGGCAATGAGAAAACCTGCAGATTATACAGGAGGGGGACACATGCAGAGAGCACTCTGCCCTTTTCTCTGTAAGTAAGGGAGGGATGGCCCATTGTCAACAATGGCTACCAGGACCGTTGCTTTAAAAAAAAAAAAAAAAAAAAAAAAAAAAAAAAAAAAAACTCACTTACAGGTCTCCTCCCCGCCCTGTGACTGGATAATGCAAAGAGAAGCAGATCACTGATGAGCTCATCTCTGTCACTCTGCTCTCTTCTCCTATGCTCCTCTTCTCCTTGCTCAGCACCTGCGATTGGTTCCTTGTCCCCTCCCCTTCCCTGAGCTCCGCTGTACAATAGACTGCAATTGGCCAATATCAAATCACACTCCGGTACTTACATTGGTTATAAAAACAATAAAATGAACAAGTGCAAAGTGATATTAAACCCCAAACCAGAAATGTAACACATTGCAGCTTACCAATCATTAGATGTACCTGCTGCTTTCATTTTTTATTTTTTTTTATTATTTTTTTTTTTTTAGGCTCTTTTACCCCCCACTCTCACCTGGCGATCTGGCCAGTAACACACCCCCTGTATTAGAGCGCCCTTCCCACTATGAACGAAGGAGCACAGGAGACACCTTTGGACAGCAGCATTGTCAGTCTGAAGGGGGGGGGGGTTGTTTTGGGAGTATTAGATGGACTTGCAGATTTAGATACACTAACAAATTGAAGCCAAACCAAAAAGGGTTTGCATCAATAAATAAAGGCTGATCACTAAGCACCCCCCCCCCCCCCCCCCGGTCAGTGGTAAATGGTTTGTCTCATCCTTAACTGCTACATCTGCAGGACAGCTTTTGATAGACTTGCTGGCTGGATCGCCAGGCGAAAATAAAAAGGGAAAAAAAAAAAAAGCTTAAAGCGGGAGTTCACCGGGACTCCGCGTTTTTTTTTTTTTTTTTTTTTTTAAAGCCAGCAGCTACAAATACTGCAGCTGCTGACTTTTAAAATAGTGACACTTACCTGTCCAGCGCGCCCGCGATGTCGGCACCCGAAGCCGATCGTTAGGTCGTCTGTCGGGTCCTGCCGCCGCCATCTTGGGTATGGGAATCAGGAAATGGAGCCTTTCGGCTTCATTTCCCGGTTCCCTACTGCGCATGCGCGAATTGCGCTGCGCAATAAGGACGCTCCCCGCTGCCTCTGGGAGCTGTGTGTTTACCAGCAGGCAGCGGGGCACTTGCGGAAAGGGGCGGGCACTTGCGGAAAGGGGCGTAAGTTACGCCCCTTTCCGCAGAGAGCTGTCCCGGAAGTGGGTGCAGTTACCTGGATTATCCAGGTAACTGCACCCCCCTCCCCCCTGAAAGGTGCCGATTGTGGCCCAGGAGGGGGGGGAGGGTTCCGATGAGCGGAAGCTCCACTTTAGGGTGGACCTCCGCTTTAAAAAAGGAAAAAACGAATGCAGCCGCAACATCTAAGAATCGGAAAGCTGCAATATAATAAATGTTTGATTTTGTTTTAACCAATCCAATGAGTAGATACTGCAAGGCAAAGCATTACATTGAATTATTTGCCATCCTTCCCCAGCTTAAACAAGGCTGGGGGCTCCCCACACCCAGTGACTGGGCACCCAACCAACCACATCACAGACTTAGGGGGGGGGGGGGGGGGGGGGGGAGTCGCCACTCACTCTCACACTGATTAAAAGCTTTGTGGTTCCCACCAGCAAATGACAGGGAGACGGCTTCCATCTGCCTCAGCCCCGCCCCCACAACAGCATATTTAACAATTTACAGATATTTAAAGTCCAGTGCCCGTTTACTTGTGTCGGGAGAACACCGCGCAGATGAAGTCTCAAGGAGCATACAGATAAGCAAGCCTACGGGTGCAAATTTTCCTGGGCATAGCCATGTGCACATGCAATCCCGGATACTGGAGCTCTTCCTCTGTTCCTGTACCTGACTGCTGTGACCCGGCTTGTCCTGCCCACCACTTAACACTCCCTGCTCTGACCTCGGCTTGTCTCTGGACTCAGCTTGCTCTCTTCTCACCTGCCTGCTCCAGTGTTGCTGACCTCTGCCTGAACCCTGACCATTCTCTTGCCTGCTCTCCATTCCGATATCTAACTCCATTTAACATTTCCGAGGCACTTCAGCAGCTGTGCAAATTAGCGTGCAAATTTAAAAAACCTTACCTTTCGTATCTTTCGCCTGGTCCTGCAGAGCCAGGTCGGCGAGCTCGCTGAGTAGAGCAATCCCATGGATCCCTGAGCTGGAGGTTGAGGACGACGTCTGGGCTGGAAGGAAGGAGCCCATGTCCTCCTCGGAGGGCAGATCCCCCAGGGAGATACTGGCAGCTATGAGGGTTTCCAGGCTGTAGAGGGCCTCCTGGTGGTCGGTGGCCTCCTGGTGGTCGGTGACCTCTGGTGAACAAGGTGCAGATGATGTGAACAGCTCCTCCTCTTCCACCTGAGGTTCTCCCGCCTCCAAATGTTCCGCCACGTCCTGCAACAAAGCCTGATCCACCTCATCCTGCTTAACCTCTTCCTCCTCTGCAGCAATGGGGGTGGCGATGGGGGCGGCGGGTGAACCCTCCGAAATATTTGGCAACTGTTCCGCCGACGGGTCCTGAAAACCACAACCATTGTCAGGCCCCCTCGCCTCCTCCACCAAGGTGTTCTCAGGTTCCGCTTCTTCCTCCGCCTGTGTGTTCTCCTTAGGCTGGTCCAGGCTCTCGCCAATGGCGGCTTCGCCGCAGTCCGGGGACTTGGGGGCTTCTTGGCTACATAACTCGCTCAGGTCCGTCTCCCCTAAACGAGGCAGCTCTTCGCTGGCCTCCAGCGGCTCCTCTGCGGCGGGGGTGCTGCAGGGGGATTTTTTAGAGGGTGTAAACGTCCTGGACTGCTCGGGTTCCGCCGCCGTGGATGCCGTTTGCATAGTTTCGGTGTCAGCGGGGTCTGCGGAGTGCACGTGGTGGGGAGACGGAGAGGTATAGGACTGGACGACATCTGGATAGGTGTATCCAGGAGGCAGATCTGCAGAAAAATAAAAAGAGGAAGTCAATAAGATTCTCCTTATAAGAATAAACGTTACTTTAAAAATGTATTGTTTATTTATTTTAGGCCCATGTAGAACAAACTTTTTTCTAAATATTTTCTGCAATAGCCATAAAAGGACGTAAATCCACTTTGCGTGCACCAAATGCCTTTACATACTATAGAAAACTACAGGGGGGGGGGGGGGGGGGGGTGGAGAGAAGACCAGTCACCCTGAACAAGGAGACAGAGCAGAACTGTGGGAGGGGCTCCCCAGGCTCCACCCAATATTGGAGGTGGTGGAGAACAGACAAATCACCCTTCACAAGGAGAGAGCAAGGCTGTGGGAGAGCCCCATAAGGCTCCACCCACTACACCAGGGATATGCAATTAGCGGACTTGCAGCTGTTGCAGAACTACAAGTCCCATGAGGCATAGCAAGACTGACAGCCACAAGCATGACACCCAGAGGCAGAGCATGATGGGACTTGTAGTTTTGAAACAGCTGGAGGCCCGCAAATTGCATATCCCTGCACTACACTATTTCTAAGGCCACTCAAAATCACTTTATTGGCCAATTTAAACCTTTAGCTTGTCTTCAGTATTGCATGCCATTAGAAATTATGTGTAGGTGGCCAACTCCCTCCCTTGTTGCTCCTTCCCTGGTCAAGGAAGTGGCCTTGCTATGGTGGAGAACTCTACGCAGTTCTGGGACTGACCTTGGGCCTTCGTAGTCATGAAAATGAAACCCAGGCAAAGAGACGTCTAGGCCGCCAACCTTGAACTCTGTCCCAGAATGCCATGAAAATCCATGGCTTTGGTGTCCTCCAAGCTACTGATCACGGGACGTAATTGCAGCAGTAAAAAGGTCAGCAATTGATTATATTGAAGCCAATGACAGCAAGGATATTTAAATTTTTCATAGGCCGCTGCAGTTAAAAAAAAAAACTTAATTGGCCAATTTAAACCTTTAGCGCCTCTCCAGTATTAACAACTGCAGAGGCCTATCATTGCCTTCAATATAATCAGTTGCTGACCCTTTACTGCTGCAATTACATCCCAGGGTCAATGACTTGGAGGACACCAAAGCCATGGCATTCTGGGACAGAGTTCAGGGTGGGCAGCCTAGGAGTCTTTTGGCCAGGGTTTCCTTTTCACGACTACGAAGGCCCTTCTCAGAAACATCCAGCATTCTCCACCACGACTGGGCCTCCGCCTTGACCAGGCGACAAGCATGCAATCCCCGGTGGGGGGGCTGCAACATGGGAAGGACAATGAGGAATGCAGTTGGAGAAAAGAGAATGATAAAAGGAGCGCAGAACTGTGGAAGCCTTAGATAAATGAACTGAAGACTGCATGAAAGGGAGGGCGAGTGATTGAAGATGGGGGAAGATGGATGGACAGAAGGGGGTTGGATGGATTAGACAAGTTGTGAAGATGGATGCCGGCTGCGGGATTCATTACCCTGGCTGTTTTCTGGGTGTTTATGCAGCTGACACAGACTAAGGAGCGGGAAATAAATGGCATCTCGCTCTTTCGTAAAAGGTTCTGAAGGTGCCCCACACCCCCCCTCCCCCCAATCCTCCCATCGTCAGAGGGTTATTAATGGCCTTCTTCTACCCTCTTGACAACATGGCCAAATGAAGAGCATATCCGTCCTCGGGCCCGTGCAAGGACTGCTCAAGGAGACCATGTTGACTTATAAACTTGGGCACCAACAGCTCTAACAAGTTAAAGAGTTTGTGTTGTTGCCCACAGTAACTAATCCAAAAACTTCTCTCCGTGTTTCCAGTGGAGTGAAGGATGATTGACAGTAGATGCTAAAAGTCCCATCTCTTCTGCCACCCTCTTCTGAGCATGGCCACATGAACAGCATCTCTGTCCTTAGGGCCTAGCCCCCATGCATGGGCAATGCGTTGACTTACAAACTTGGGCTCCAACAAAAAGGAAAGGTCCCTTATTGTTGCCCATTGCAACCAATACAAAAATCGATCTCTGCGTTCCAAGTGGAGTGCAGGACGACTGATGGTAGACATTAAAGTCCTATATTCTTCCACCCTCTTGTTACTATGGCTAAAACAAAGATCATATCTGTTCCTCAGGCCTACCCCTGGGCAAGGACTGCTTAAGCAGACGTGACTTAGAACCTTGGATGCCCACAGCACCTACAAGGGAGACATCCTTTGTCACCCATATCAACCAATCAAAAAACTGTTTTCCATGTTTCCAGCGGTTTACAGGACAGTTGACGGTAGATGTTAATAGTCCCCTCTTCTTCCACCCTCTTGACAATATGGCCAAATCAGGAGCATCTCTGTCCTTGGGCCCTAGCCCCATGCATGGACTACTCAGACATCTTAATGACTTATAACTTTGGGCTCCAACAATGGAAAGATCACTTGTTGTTGCCCATAGCAGCCAATTCAAAAACTGCTCTCCTTATTCCCAGTGGAGTAGAGGACCATCAAGGCTAGACATTAAAAGTCCTATTTTCGTCCAAGTTCTTGACAGCATGGCCAAATGAAGAGCATCTCTGTCCTTGGGGCCTAGCCTCATGCAAAGACTACTTAAGGACATCATGTTGACTTTAAACCTTAGGCTTTCTACTACTTTCTATGATTCCAGCGAAGTACAGGATTATCTAGGGTAGACATTAAAAGTCCTACCTTCTGCCACTGTCTTGACAACATGGCCAAATGAAGATCATATCCACCCTTGGGCCAAGCCCTGTGTAATGGCTGCTCCAGAATGCCATGCCGATTTATAACAGCAGCAACAAGGGAGAGATCCCCTGTCATTGCCCATAGCAACCAACCCATAAGCTCCACATTTATGTGGAGTAACGGGAGCATTGACGATAGACATTAAAAGGTCTATCTTTTTGTTGGTCCGATCTACAAAAACCAAGGCAGCGGTTGACCTAATGCAGCTGTGGCCAGTTACTTGGGATATCGGGTTCTAATTGACCTTTGGGTGTCACAAACGAACAACACTGGGCAGGTGCCCGAGATAATAATGTTTTTTTACCCACTTTCCACTCAACCTTCCATTGCATTCTAGAAATGGGCTGGCTACTACAGGCACAAGAACAATTCCTGCGTCAGGCATGCGGCCCAACATCAAAGTAAGGTTTTTATTGGCCATTTAATGTTCTTGGTGTTGGACTAGGAATGTGAGTGGCATACCCTCACTGGTTGCTAGGGGCAACACCAACAGGTTTCATTGGCCATTTAGGATTCTTGTGGTGTTGAATTTTGAATGTGAATGAGGCACTTACTCGTTGCTAAATTAAAACGAGACTGGTTCTTCTGGATCTGGTTGCTTTGAGCCCTCAGACTTCTGAATGAGGCCCCACGTATCATTAAAATACTTAAGGTCTTGTTGCCCCCTTCATTCAACACCGGAAACAAGAATGTGAGAATCTGATTGGCTGCAATGGGCAGCAGGAGGCTCTCTGGCCTTTGATGCTTATGTATAAAAATCCCATTTTTTCCCCAGGAGGGGTCCATTCTCTTTATGAGGAAAGTCCCGTTCTGTGATCCCAGTCCAACACAGCGTGGCCACAGCCGCCAAAATAACCCTGAAAAACACCCAGTCATGCCGCTTCCCAGAATATGGACGTCGGGACTGTGGAAGTCTAATTTTAACTCCATAAGTGTTTGATGGCGCTAGAAAGCGGCTGCAATGATTCAGCCCGAAAGCTGGCAAGACCTACAGAGGAACAGAACAGATTTCCAAGCATACGCGGAGAGAAGACGTGGTGACAAATTGGCCTTGCGGCATGCAAATATGTTTTTAATTTAAAAGGCAATCAATAGCACTGTGCAATCCGTTTAATGGGATGGCGGGTTCTTGCCCCACCCTCCCTCTCCCGGCTCGCTTGTGAAGTTTTCCTCCCCCCCCCCCCCCCACCAGTCTTTGAAGCCACTGTTAACCTCTTTACTGCAGAAGGCTACAAATTAGGCTTCAGCCGCTCAGCCAAGGCGTCCTTCACATCTTTCCAGTAACAGATTCTATTTTATTTCGCTTACTCTACAAATCCGGAGAACCGAGGGCTTTGTCCGGCCTGAGTGCATAAATGGAATGAGCACGGCCGACATGGATTGACTGTTGGAAACGGAGATACCTTTTTTGGTTTTTAGGTAGCTACTTGTGGCGGACCCCTCTTCTAACAGCCAGATTGTTGTGGCCGATATCAGATAAGGGATGAAACCATTACATAGCCCTCACTCCTCCAATGAAGGTTAAAAGGCTGAGGGTCTGTAAATCACTTACAAGCCTCTGGGTATAGATGGAAAGTCTTAAACATAGCCCTTCATTCTATTAAACGCCATCAGAGGGGTGAGGGCTGTGTAAAAGTCTAAACCCTTATCTGATATCTCACACACACACACACACACACACACACAGCGGATGGCTGTTAGAAGAAGAGCCTGTCATAAGTAACTACCTAAATAATGACGCACAGTTCAAGCATACATAGAGCTTAAGTAGTTACATGTAGCAGGCCCCCAACAGCCAGCTTGGTGTGGCCGATATCAAATAAAGGTTTAAACCATTACACAGCCCTCACTCCCCCCATTGAGGTCAATAGATTGATGGTCTGTAAATCACTTAACAGTCCATGGTTATAGATGGAAAGTCTT
>NW_027507789.1:14403631-14436131 GCF_037356315.1 Lithobates pipiens
GCTCTAACTGCTGTTTTCTGATATATATATAATGAAAACGATACAATACTATATTTTTGTAACCTCCCTATACATATATGTTGTACTGTCCTTAATTACTACTGTTGGTGATATTCACTGTCACTGCATTTTCCACCTTGTTTCTTTCAATAAAAAAAAAGATTGAATTAAAAATGGCTGCTGGCACAGCTTGCTCATGTCGTCGGGGATTGTCAGGCCCCAAAAAAGGAGGAACTGGAAATGGCAGTTGGCACAGCTTGGTCTCAATGTCAGGGATAGTCAGGCCCCAGTAAGAAAAAGAAAATGGAAACAGCAGTTGGCAAAGCTTGATCATGATGTCAGGCATAGTCAAGCCCAAGTAACAAACTAAGTCGGAGAAGGGCACAGAAGCAGCTAATGAAGGAAACCACCATCTTGTCATGATTAATCTTGGGCAAGACTTTTACTAGCAGTAGTACAGGTTCTCTGAGTGATGTCGGGTAGTGAAGAGTGAGGAAACTAAGTGTAGCTTATGGTCTGTAGCAAGGAGGAGGAGGAGGTAGCTTTGTGAGAAGTAGGAGGAATAGGAAGTAGGAGTAGGAAGTAGTAGCAGGAAGTAGGAGGAATAGGAAGTAGTAGCAGGAAGTAGGAGGAATAGGAAGTAGGAGCAGGAAGTAGGAGCAGGAAGTAGGAGCAGGAAGTAGGAAGACCAATGCTGAAGTGTCGTTAGGTGGAGATCTTAGGCCAGAAATCACACCAATAATCAAACTACATTTTTTTATTTTTGGCAAAGTTTATAGAAACATAGCACTAGAATACGGAGATAATTTATAAACCCCCACCCCCCACACACAGGGTCCGTGTCTTTTAAAAAGAAGGAATCCCGGGATACTATTAAGGTCAAGAAGCTATGCAAGACCCCATCATTCTGAAGACCAATCATGCTTACCATAAGAATGTCCGCCCATCCAGATGGAGGGGCTCCTTGTTCTGGGCAGCCAGTGCGGGTGGGTGGGGTGCGTGTGTTGGGTGGGATCGGCTCCTAGTTGGCTTGCACCTCCTGCTATCATAAGATGAGGCGTTAGGTCTCCCGGACAGCCACCAGAAGGATGAATCCTGGCAAATTCCACCAGGTCCTTGTTTTCCCTAAAATGAAGGAGATGAAATTAGTGCAGCACAAACAATGTAGAGAGTCAGGACTATAGCCACACTTTGGTAAGAGCCAATAATATTTGGAAGCAATGCAACCAGTATGAGCGTTGACCATAACCAAGCAGAAAAAGTCTTTAGTCAGCAATCGTGAAGCCCCCGACAAGACAGGAAGTCATGATGAGGATTTCGGATCATAGGCTATCCCAGGAACAGAGTAGCTATTCCATTCATGTATCTGTGCCATGAGCAGTTTGGACAAGGGTATGTAGACCCTCTTCACCACCCATTGCTCGCCATCACACTTGCCAGCTGAGCTGCAGGTTTGGGGCAACAGCAGGGCAAGCAAGCAACCTTTGTGACCTGCGGAGAGCGGCAACCCATTACAGCCAATCAGAATTCATCACCGCTGCGTCCGGAACCATCAATCTTCGTGTCTAACAACACTTACTGCATTAGGAGGTCTCTTCCCGGGATACCCAGCCTCTCATCGCACAAGCGGCTCCGTTCTTCTTCAGCATCCAGGTCGATGACATGCATGGGTCGGCCAGAACCTACTGGCGAGATACAATGGTGTCAGCCCAGAAATTGAACCAACTTTATGTTTTATATAAAACAGCAAAAAAAAGTTTTTAATTTTCTACCTGTGGAACCCAGATATAGTCACTCATGCTATCCTTCCATGATGAGTAGCGGGTTCTGCTTGCTGAAGATAACATGATACACTCAATTTCTTTTTACTTCTAATCAAATCAGACCCACTAATCCCCCCCTAGAGGTCACCACAGGGTTAATATTTTGACTCAGAGGTCTCACCAGCCAGCTAGACTAGGAAGCCTTCAGCTGGAAGCCGTGTCTCACTGGGAGAGCGGCCCAGAGGTTTTCTAATGAAAGCCATGTGTTATAAGCGAGCCAACGGCTTCTGGTAACCCCGGATATTGTTACCTTGCCAACTTCTACACCCCCCCTCCACAGCTCCCCCAAACCACATGGTGACATCACTCTCTTCACACATCAGACGGGAAGCGCTCACGCCTCCTCGCACTCACACAATGCTTCCTGCCGATGAAATCCACTCTGCAAATTCTGATTTAACAGGTTTCTCTACATAGCCATGGCACCCTGGCTCCCGAAACGGTTGGCGGTCCAAACTTCCATGTGCCAACCGAAGCATCACCCACCTGACACATACATACATACATACATACTGGTGGAGCTGCCTTCAGAATAGCGAGAAAGGGCCCCCGAATAAAGAATTGATGTACACAAGTCTTTGGGGATGGAGGATTAAAGTTGCTTATTATGTCTACGCTTTCTGACCAAAGGAGGTCCCAATGGTAGTATCTGCTGGCACCACTCATATCTACCACCTCCTCTTCCAAAAAAAGGTCATGCCAAGCTTTCATATATTGGTGCACTTGCCAACTGATGGCGGTAGGCGCAGACAGGCAGATCATAGAAGTCTAAGCCCTTGTACACACGGTCGGACATTCTGACAACCAAATCCGTTGGATTTTGTCCGAAACTGTTGCATACACACGGTCGGACAAAGTTGTTGGAAAATCCGATTGTACATAATGTGATGACGTTATTTCATTACAACGGGACTACGTTCAGGCTAGTAGCCAATAGCTTTGGTCTAGGAATTTGATCTGAGCATGCGTGGCACTTTGTCCGTCGGCGTAGGCTACACATGATCGGAGTATGTCCAATCGGAGCATGTTGTCGGAAAATTTTATAGACAAGTTGGAAAACTTGGTCCGTCGGATATTCCGACGGAGACAGTCCGATGGAGACCACACACAGTCGGATAATCTGACAATACGGTCCGATCGGGCACATTCCGTCGGAATCTCCGACCGTGTGTACAAGGGCTTAGATATATTGTATATTGTTTATAATGGATCAATGTCTATGGCACAGACAGGTGGGGGTCTCAGCTTTGGTTATGTCAACAGACTCTTGGCAACCTTCTGGAATCAGTGAAGACCACAATTTATTACAGCGCTTTGCTTCTTTAGCTGCAGATTACTACTTTCTTTTGAAATGCAACAATGCTAAATATAAAATGGTATTTCAGAAAGTTTCAACAAAATGGAGCCTTGCCCAGTTGCATATTTTGGAATCACCAGGAGGTCCAGGCCAGTGTTTCGTAAACTTTATACAGTCATGATACTCTATAAAACCCATGTAAAATCTTGAAGCACCACCGTCTAAAATGGAGGTACCCTGTCTTATCATAAGCCCCCTCCATTCACATTAAAGTCCTCAGCCCCCTTTACCTCAGGGACCTTCCTTTCAGTCTTCACCAGAGAGTGGCTATGGCAGTAGGCTAAATGGGTATAGACAGAAGCAGACTTCCATCCCCTTCTAAATGCTGGGGCAGCCTTAATACCGCCCACCCTGAATTAGCTTAATGCATTTACATGGTACTGGTGGCCAGCCGGCCTTCACAAAGGAAACTCACGATGCTGTGGATAACTACAGGACACAGGTGTGGCACCCCTAACAAGTCCAAACGGCACCCCTGGGTGGCATAGCACCATTATTGAGAAATGCTGGTTCCGGCAGCAGCGGCAGAAAGACACTGGTACAGATGACCTTCAAACGTGACCTTATACCACCTTGAACCAGCAATTTTCACTTGGGGTTCCTTCAGAGGTTTCTAGGGGTTCCATGAGCTGTGGCTGAGTAACTTCACACATGATGGTGCCTGGATAGTTCCAGGTACAACACCACAGTGACTGTATCGGCACATGTGCTGTCCACGTCATCTAGTGACGAAACGGAGCGTGTGGCGTGTTTAATAATGAGATTCTGATACAATGTTGCTGAGGTCACTACAAACATTCTTGGGATTCCCACCAAAAAAAAAAAGATAATCATGAGTATTCAATACACACCTTTCTGCCCCATGTTATTCCTGTTTTGTCGACTTGACCCCGTGCCCATAAGCAGACTCGTGACGGCCACTGGTGTCTTTCTGCCGTGCTACAGCCACAGCGATGCCAACTGGCGCTGCCGGACTTCTCCTTCCCCGTGAGAGGTCTCATTCTCCCGGCTCCTGGCACAATCCATCCTTTCTTGCTCGGGCTGGCACTTGTTGTTGCCGTGGAACTTGTTTTCTTGATGAGAGCAGCTGGTCTTCATGTTCCCCAAACCCACAAAAGGCGTCCGCCTGCCCCACGATAAGTGCTTGGTTGCTGTATTTCAGCAGGTTTTTCATGGCAGACACCTCGTCTGTGGGCCCCTGCATCTCCTGGGGCAGAGAAGGACCGGGAGTCATTAGCGCAGCTTGCTGTAAACTTGTGCTGAAGGGATCCAGGTAAGAAGTTCTTCCGGTCTTCACCGATGGAAATGGATGGCTCCGTCCACGGCGACAGGTGAGGTCCGTTGTAGCCCAAGGAGGCGAGGTCGATGGTTTTCCTCTTGCCTTCTTGGTTGCCTCCCTGTTGCTCCCCATCAGACGGCCGGTGCTGCTGGTGCCGGATCCGGGCCACTTTTTGGTGGCCGTGCACCTGGGAGTCCTTGGTGGGCCGGTCTAAAGTGCAGAAGGACTGGCTAGTTTTAATGCAGTGGGAATCCTGGTTATTGGGGCGAGGACAGTCTTGTGAAGCCGGCATCTCCAAGTACGCAGCCTTCTCAATGCTCCTCTGCATAGCGGCCTCCGAACCTCCGCTATTTAGGAACTCGAAATTTTTGATCCTGACGGCTGTGTTCTGCGGCCACTCCGGCCTCCTCTCCCCTTTGGCCACCTCGGCTTTAAGGTGGGAGAACGTGTTTGTGTAAGACCCGGAAGAGGGGGGGTGGTGGTGGTCAGTGTTCATTTTCGTGCCCCTTGTCCTTTCCCTCCCCCCCTCTGTCTAAATGGCAGCCCTCTGGGGTCACCTGAAAAGGCGGCTTTTGTCGGTGAAGTGCCCCACGGAAGGCACGAACGTGGGCCTGCCCATCTTGAGCTCCCTGCCGGACTTATCCTGCAGGGAGCACACAACGTCCGAGTTGGAATGAAGCTGCAGACAGGGAAGGAGCTGGTGGAGGTGTTAAGCGGGGCAGGAATGCTGGGGAGACTGGATGGGACAGTGTAGGACACAGAATGGTGAAGCATTTGCCTCCTCTCTAGGCACTCGCTGTAAGGTTGCTGAGGCTCGTGTTGGGGATACGACCGGTCGGACCTCATAACTTCTTTGGCACATCGATTCTGGCTACCTTGGCGAGGCATCCCCGCCCCAACGGTGCAGCTCGACAACAACGCTTTGCTGGGGTCCCCCGTTTTAGCACCTTTGAGGTCATCAGGCAAGAGTTTAAATGCTTGGTCCGGTTGTCACACGATCCCCTCTGATGCATGTCCTCCTTGCAGTGGCTGTCCATGGTCATGGGCATCACTGCCTTATGCCTTTCCTTGCCTTCCTCCTCCAGGTGCCGATCTTTCAAGTCCCCTTTGCCCACCTTCTCTTTGTTCATGTCCGAGCCCCCCATATATCGCTCATTGTCCTTTGCACCCTTCTGGAGGTGGCTGTTCTCTCTGTCCGCTGCATGAGCCAATGGGGTGGGCCCGGGGCAGCCCGGGCGATGCTGGGGAAGTTGTGGTTGGCAGAGAGGAGCGTGGGTTGTGGGGGAAGGTTCCGCAAATAGAAGTTATCTGGAATGAAGAAAGAAAATGATTACATACAGGAAATGATTGGAACATTAGATAGAACAAGGACTGAACTTTTCTACATGATCACCAAAAGTATTTGTTTATTTCCGTAAATTTGTTTTCGGAATTAGTTTAATTTGGAGTTCGAAACCATTCTTCGAACTCCATTCGATATCGAATATATTCTATTTGTAGATCGAATTTTTGGAAGATGGTTATATCCTTCATTTCATTTTATTCTATTGTTTTTTCGATTTTATTCCTCTCTATTTAAAATTATTTCTATTTGAATTTATTCTATTTGAATTCCGGAAGATAATATTCTATTGTTTATTCTATTCCATTTCAAATTTATTTTGATTTATAATGTGAATTTAGGAAGGTGGATATATTCTATTGTATTCTATTCTTTTCTATTTTATTTGAATTAAAAAAAATTCTATTTGAAACTTGAATTTCAAAAGATGGTTATATTCTATTCTATTTTCTTCTCTTCCCTGAAATTCAGATGGTTTATAGATGATGGTGTAGGAGGGTGTAGGGGGGGAGGTCATTATGGATGATGGTGGGAGGTCATTATTTATGGATGATGGTGTTGGGGGGTGGGGGTGCCACAGTTTAGGGATGATGGTGTCGAAGGGGGGGGGGGGGGGTGGTAGTTATTGTTTATGTATGATGGTGTGGGGAGTCATTGTTTATGGATAATGCTGTAGGGGGGTGTAGGGGGAGGTCACTGTTTATGGATGATGCTGTAGGGGGGGAGGTCATTGTTTATGGATAATGCTGTGGGGGGAGGGGGGGGTCATTGTTTATGGATGATGGTGTAGGGCATGGGTGTTCAACCTGTGGTCCTCCAGCTGTTTCAGAACTACAAATCCCATGAGGCATTGCAAGGCTGACAGTTGCAAGGTTGACTCCCAAAGGCAGAGGTATGATGGGACTTGTAGTTCGCAAATAGCTGGAGGGCCACAGGTTGCGCACCAGTGGTGGTAGGGGGAGGTCACCGTTTATGGACGATGGTGTAAAGGGGGGGGGTCATTGTTTATGATGATGGTGTTGGAGGAGGGGAGGTCATTTTTTATGGATGGTGCAGGTGAGCTGTTAACTTTCACTGCCATTAACAGTAGTGCTTTTGCACAAAGGCCCCTCCCTCCCCCCTATTCAGAAGACATCTCTGCTTGGAGGACAGAATTCTGGGAGCTTCCAGTGAAGGCCGCTCTCTCCATCTCTGCACTAAGCAGGAAGGACTTTGCTGACAACATGCTTTTTTCCAGGTCAATGACTATCTAGGCGGTGAAGCCAAAATTAGGATGGCGGCCCATCTTTATCCGTGAGATTCGGTCAGGAGGAGATCTGCGGAAGGGAAGGAGATCGATCAGCTGAAACATTGCATCTTCATCAGCAGATCCCGTGTGATGCCGAATGGAATCCTGAGAATTATTTTTTTCCAAAAATTATATCAATTTAGCCCTTCCTGCTCTGCATTGCATTAGGTTATATGCCATATAGATGGCCACATTTTTAATTTAGTATATTTGTATTTTATTATTACTATTTTATTAAGTTTTTTTTTTTTTTTTTTTTTTTATAATGGGTCACATTACCAATAAATAAAAAAAAAAAAAAAAAAAAAAAAACAAACAAACACAAGCACCTAGAAATGATAGTAAAGGGATACATTGTATTTATTAAGTACATTGTAGAGAAATCCCTGGACTAGTGTCCTCACTGGAAGATTTAGAGCGCAAATTCCCCCAAAGTGAGGAAATCCCAGAACTGGTGTCCCCATTGGAAGATTTCCCTTTGTTCCTCATCTGGTGACAACCAAAAAATGTGAAATTTACTTTCACTTTTGGTTTTTAAATGGTAAAAACAGGAGAAAAATAGTTAATCAGGTTGAAAAAAATTAAATAAAAAAAAAAAAAAAAAAAGACACAAGACCATCTAGTTCAACCATAAAATAAATAGAGCGGGTCTGGTCCAGTGGTGGCTGGTAGTACATATTTGGGGAGGGGGGGCGGGAAACAACCCACCTGGCCCCGCCGCCCCCCCTTCAGATTTTCTCATTCACACCCAATCGATTTTCTGCGTGAAACTTGACGCACCAAAATGTTCAATAAGCAAAATCCCATTCATTTCATTGGCTACTGTTCCCATCTGAGCGTTTTGTCACTTGAAACGAAATGCCCGTCACTCAAATGAGCTTCCTTTTCGGCCGATTACAAGCGTTTTTTTGGCTCCATAGACTTCAATAGAAACGCTTGACTTGAGCGATTTACGAGGAGAGTTCTCTGTTCAAGTAGCAGCTCTCCACCCCCAATTTCCTCTCCCCCCCCCCCCCCGCCCCGGTGCTTTCTATTGAGCTGAGCAAAAAACGCCTGAAGCTCTTAAAAAACTTGTAATACGCTTCTAATTTAACAATTAAAAAAAATGCTTGTAAAAAGCTGCAAACACGCTTTAGGCGCCATTCACACCAAAATCGCTGTGATTCCAGATCGCTGAAAGGCCACGTTTGCGATGCCCTTACTCCTTAATGGCACCCCAATCACGCCGCGATTTTGCTGCGCACTGCAAATCACAACACGTGACGCTTGTTGCACAAAAAGGAACATGAGCTTAGTTTTTTGGGCGACAGCGCCTCTGCGATTCTCCGCAATTGCAGCACGTTTTACCTTGCAACCGCAGCGCCATTGTGACGCCATTAGTTGCAAGTAATTCGTAGATTAGTCGCAAACATGCCCCCGCGTTTTAACAGCGATTTGAAATTCACGGAGCGGAAGTCGCAGCGATTCCAAAACGCTGCAAAAACGCGGGACACGTTTGGCAAAGTCATTAATTCTTAATGGCACCGCCGAACCGTGCCGCGGTTGTCACGCAGTAAAAATAGCGCTGCAAAAGTTCAACACTTGACGCTCACAAAAAAAAAAGGAAACACGAGCTTTGGTTTGGGGCGAAAGCATGACGCGCCGCGATTTGCAGCAAAAAATAAATAAAATCGTGGCACGATTGGGGTGCCGTTAGAAGTAAACCATTTCCCGCTTTTTGAGGCGTTGTGAAGTCACGGGTGGAATTATTGTGGCGATTCCACCCGCGATCAGCTGTCAATGGAGCCTTAATTAAAATAAAATAAATCGCTACGCTCCAGTGTGACAACAACCTTAGAAAATGGAACAAACGTTTTGAAAAATGAAAAAATAAATAAAAATCTGCACGTGTTCGTCCAGCGTAAATCTGTTTCTTTAGGATTCGGTTTGTTTTTTCTGTCTGTTTATTTCCTCTTTTGGATTTGTTTGTCACACATGAAAGGGGGGAGGGGAAATCGGTGCGCGGGGTGCAGCAGAGCACTTTGCCACTTCCACGGATTAGATCAAAGCCACAATATTGTGAAAGCTGAGAGGCCATTAGCGGAGGTCTCTGTCAGTGCAGCAGCGCAGGGGGCGGAGTCGGCTCAGCGTCTCCCAGAAACCAGCCGCCGGGGGGGGGGGGGGGGGGGTCACCCACTGCTTGGATTTCACTGGGGGTGGGGGGGGGGGGTGTCACACCACCTGTTTGTCTCCGACAGTCAAAAATACGACATTTAATGGAGACAAATGGAAATCCCGGAGTCAGGAGGGAGACAGACGGGTATTGGGTTGGCATGGGCGATGGAAGGGGGGCGCGTTGCCAACCCGTTAGACTATATATGGATACAAAAGTATGAATACGGCGTTCTTCATCTCCAGATTTAGAAAGTCGTCTTCCCGTCTTGAATCGCCTCCCCAGAGAGTCCAACACCAACAAGAGACCGATTGGATGCGTAGCAGTTCACTTGCTTGGGGGGGGGGGGGGTGCATTTTATTTTATTTTTTTAGGATTAACGCAAAATTCAGGTCGGAGAAGGCCGCGCTCAATTGTCATCCTGACATCAGGAAGCGACACGGGAGACCGACCACTGCAGGAGTGCCCGAGTTGACAAAAACAGAAGACTTTCACCACTGACTACTTGGCAACGGGCACCAAACTAACCACAGCATGCGCCCAGTTCCCGGCAGACTCCCGATGAAGTGCGCTCTACACCCGTAGTGCATGTTGCGGTGGCCCGTGGCGTGTGCGTTTTCTGTGCATCGTGTGTAGGGGCAGCCCTACGCGCAAGAAACGTGCAATAGAAGTCACTGACTATTTTGCAAAATCGTGCCGTGGCACCGTGCTCGCACATGCAAAAAAACACACGACCAGATACATAGTGGGTGCCATGAAGCATTAACTTTGCGCGTCTGTTAAAGGGCTACGCGTTTGTGTGTTGGGAAAGCGTGTACGTTCCCGACACACACAAAGTGAGAACATAGCTTTACCATAAGCTTCCTATAAGGGGCAGGAAGAACCGGTGATCATGCGATTGGCTGTTCCAGTGGGTCACATGATCAGGAGCCGGTCCCGCCCAGTTACCAGCGCCAGGACAAGGTCATCTAGAGCCCAATGCGAACATGCCAAATTGCAACGACCACTATCTATCTATCTATATCATTTTTACATGTAGGAGAGAAATGTCAGGATTGGCCAGGATGTGTCGGTAAAGCCCGCCCTTTTACCACCACCATATGCGATCAGCAAGGGGTTAAACGAGGAGAGTTGGGCTTTGTTGTCGTTCCATAACTAGTCCCAGAACTGCCAAAGACGTCAGTGCCCCCCCACCACCCCCCCCCCTCCTGCCCGGTGCCGTTCCCGGGTTATTCTGAGTCGTTTTTCGCACTTTCACGCTTTTTCTTCTTCGTTTATTTAAAGACCAAAAAACTCCCCGCTGTGTCAGATTTTCCTGACGCCGCCAAAGATTTCGCATAGACGCTGCCAGGATGTGTTTTTTGGGTGCCAAAAACGGGTCAAAAAAAAAAAGAAAAAAAAAGAAAAAAGGGAGGGAATGCTGGGAGATAATAAAAAGACAGAAAATAACCCAATACAGAGATAAGAGATAACGGGTGTCAGGACTGTGCGGGGGGGGGGGGGGGGGGGTGACGACATCAGCATCCAATCACAAGATGAACTTTCGCTATAGGAGGAAGGAAAACCTCTCAGATGGAGCCGATCTCATTTCCTGGCTGGAGGACAACCAGCATCATCTAGCACTTTCCTCCCCAGGCTGACTACCCCCCTGGCCTTGCCCTTTTCATTCATTGGATTCCTGTTTTGGCAATCAAGGGAGGCTCAGCATCATATATTGGGCGATACCTAGGTGAATTCAACCTACCTAGGAACGTCCACTCCTCCAGGGACTGTCAACCCCCCTTCAAGGCATTTTGATATTTGCATAACTCTCCGAAAGCCACCCCACTGCTTGCGTCAGCCTTGTGAGACGAGTACTGAGGCCGGGTACTGTGATGTTTTCAGGAAGCCATGTACAGCCCCCCCCCCCCCGCCAGCCCCTCCCACCAGACATGATCTGCCTGCATTGCCTAGAGAAGCACAGAGACCCAGTGATGACATCACAATGTCGGTGTTATAGCAGAAGACGAAAAAGTTTTATTTAAAATTATTTCCTGTCACCGTGACAACTCAAAGAAAAAAAGGGGATGAATAAGACAGTTGGGCCCCCGTCAAGAGGTCTGCAGTGTGAATGGCAGTATGGGAAATCCGTGCTGCATTTCGTGTCCGTCAACCAGCCTTCAGCTTTATTGTAAAAGGCAAAGAGCATGGTTCCAAGTGGAGAAATCCCCTGCAACCCAAAGCATTTCTCTGGCTGATGAGTTTTTCTTTAGGTGGTGCCATCTAGAGGCAACAGGGGGTAATGCCAACATCTTGTGTCTAAATACCAATGTGGGTGCAAATCAGTGCAGCAATCTGTATTACCAAACCCCCATGGTGGTCTGGATAATAGTGGGGTGGCTATAGACGGACGGGGGGGGGGGGGTACGTTTAAAGATCATCCCAAGGTTGAGCCAAAATATTCCTCTTCGTCTTGCTACAACAACTACCACTCATTTTGCACATCAAGAACTTCCTCTCCGATCTTAAAAACAAAGGACAGAAAGCAAAATAGGACAGAAAAACAAATAAAATAAAAAATGCAAAAAAGGAACAAAAACAAATAAACACGCAAAATTTAGCAAATCCTATAAAAAAAAATAAATAAAAAAAAAAAAACTGTAAAATGGATTAAAAACACAACTAGGAGCTCTCTCCTGTTCGATAAACTGCACCCCACCGCCCTTCGCCCCCTCCAACGACTTCCCCCACAAGACTTGCCTTTTTGGGATTCGTAGAAGCGGTGCTGTCCGTACAGAACATTGCCGTTCCCGTGGTCCAAGTGGCTCATGGGTAGGAAAGTGGAGAACCGGGGATAACCTGGAAGGCAAAGAGACAAACATTAGGAAAGATTTTTTTGTTTGTTTTTTGTTATTTAATAAGAATGTTATTTGGCTCCCACGGCTCTATTGCTCATTTATCTGCTTCTTTTAAAGCCCTGATGAAGTGGGGTGAGCCCCTGAAACATGTTGTCTTTAGCTTCTTGATGTGAGGAAAAAAAATAATTAATTGGATAGACTTGATTTGTGGAGCTCCCATCATTTTATTCATTACACCTACACAAAGAAGAATTTTACATTTTAGGACCTGTGTGCGCCCACGCCTCCTCTGTCAGCGATATGGGCGGGCTGGTAGAATACGTACAGGATCTGCTCCAGTAGATCTGGTCATTTGTATTTAGCCACTCCCCCCCACATCCAAACTAAAACATAATAGTTACATAGTTATTAATCTGAAATTGTTAATATGGTTCTTTAGTCTAGGGTGCGATTGAGCACATGTGCGTTCCCGTGTACCGCAGCTCCCATTTCAGTGGGCTGTCCTGTGTGCAAGAAATTCTCAAAAGTCCCCGACCCTTTCCTTAAATCGCTGCTCAGAAAGCGCTGAAACTACAGACAGCCAGGCAAATGGCATTCTCCAAAGGTGCTGCGCTGATTCAACGGAAGGCGATGTTTGGGATTTCTCAAAAAACTCAAACCACCCCCGGCCCCCCCCCCCCCACCAAAAAGGAAAATCCCAGTCCAATGCCTTGATCTAACTGGCTAGGAGATTCTAGGGTGGGGGCTGGGCGAGGGCTTGTACACCTATAAAGGGTCCATAGAAGGCCAGCACAGCGGTGGAGGAGCCCTGGGGGGGTCAGTAGAAGGTTACACGTGGGGAGGGGGCTGGAATTTACTGACTGATGTTTACTTAAATCAAAAGCTAGTAAAAGTCTTTTAACAAGAAACAATTAAAAAAAGGGAGACACAGCTGGAAGAATTTACCAGGTCTGCTCTTTTCCCAATCTCCTCCAAGAGACAAATATTGCGGCTCGGGTCAAGGAGATTCTTTCCCCCACCCCCCCCCCCCCCCCCCCACCCCACACAGAGAGAGGAGAGACTCCTACCCAGACAGACAATGGTCAACCAGGGCAACAGGAGACCATTCTAATATTAAAAAGGGCCAGACCGGCAAGACTGATGAGGAAGATGCTTGAGATAAACTACCTGGCCTTCTCTCATCAGAGATCCCCGAGATCTCAGGTCTGTACACCCGCTGTGCCCATTATGAGGGGTTCCCACCATCCCTGTGCTGAGTTCCGGGGTCTGTACACCCGCTGTGCCCATTATGAGGGGTTCCCACTATCCCCTGTGCTGAGTTGCCGGGTCTGTACACCCACTGTGCCCATTATGAGGAGTTCCCACCATCCCTGTGCTGAGTTCATGGGTCTGTACACCTGCTGTGCCCATTAGGAGTTCCCACCATCCCTGTGCTGAGTTCTCGGGTCTGTACACCCGCTGTGCCCATTAGGAGTTCCCACCATCCCTGTGCTGAGTTGGCGGGTCTGTACACCCGCTGTGCCCATTATGAGGGGTTCCCACCATCCTGTGCTGAGTTCCGGGGTCTGTACACCCGCTGTGCCCATTATGAGGGGTTCCCACCATCCCCTGTGCTGAGTTCCGGGGTCTGTACACCCGCTGTGCCCATTATGAGGGGTTCCCACCATCCCTGTGCTGAGTTCCGGGGTCTGTACACCCGCTGTGCCCATTATGAGGGGTTCCCACCATCCTGTGCTGAGTACCTGGGTCTGTACACCCGCTGTGCCCATTATTGAGGGTTTCCCACCATCCCTGTGCTGAGTTCGCGGGTCTTTACACCCGCTGTGCCCATTATGAGGGGTTCCACCATCCCTGTGCTGAGTTCCTGGGTCTGTACACCCGCTGTGCCCATTATGAGGGGTTCCCACCATCCCTGTGCTGCATTCTCAGGTCTGTATACCTGCTGTGCCCATTATGAGGAGTTCCCACCATCCCTGTGCTGAGTTCCGGGTCTGTACACCCGCTGTGCCCATTATGAGGGGTTTCCACCATCCCCTGTGCTGAGTTCCCGGGTCTGTACACCCGCTGTGCCCATTATGAGGGGTTCCCACCATCCCTGTGCTGAGTTCCTGGGTCTGTACACCCGCTGTGCCCATTATGAGGGGTTCCCACCATCCCTGTGTGCTGAGTTTGCGGGTCTGTACACCCGCTGTGCCCATTATGAGGGGTTCCCACCATCCCTGTGCTGAGTTCCTGGGTCTGTACACCCGCTGTGCCCATTATGAGGGGTTCCCACCATCCTGTGCTGAGTTCCCGGGTCTGTACACCCGCTGTGCCCATTATGAGGGGTTCCCACCATCCCTGTGCTGAGTTCCTGGGTCTGTACACCCGCTGTGCCCATTATGAGGGGTTCCCACCATCCCTGTGCTGAGTTCCCGAGGTCTGTACACCCGCTGTGCCCATTATGAGGGGTTCCCACCATCCCTGTGCTGAGTTCCCAGGTCTGTACACCCGCTGTGCCCATTATGAGGGTTTCCCACCATCCCTGTGCTGAGTTCCCAGGTCTGTACACCTGCTGTGCCCATTATGAGGGTTCCCACCGATCCCTGTTGAATTATTTTTATCACAGCATGCATCAGGAGGTGCTGAAAAACATGGGCGGGAACATATGAATGAAGTAAAGAAACCCTATTGGAGGATCCCAGATATAAGAAGCTAGCAGCTGACTACACCCACCAGGTTCCACCTATAACGAAAATATCACCGTTAGGTGGAGTAACCCTTTAAAATGACATACATCGTATGGGATTTCACCCTCTGAGGCTGCTGTGAGCTGCACTGTGCACTACCGACACACAGCCCCCAATTTCTGGAGCCCGTCGCTCTTCGGGAAGAGATCACTCAATCAATGGTAGACGGGCGCTCAGAAAAGCATCAGAATAGGATTGGAATGAAAAAATAAAAAAAAACTGCTGCAGAAAGCGCGCTTGCCCTTTAAAGGTCTCGGAGCAGCGGAGCCGTTGCTAAGCGTCAGTCCCCGAGCGCCCGCCGCGCTGCTGATCCAATCTCCCGGTGAAACGCGCCGTGCATATCTTAGGAGACACTTTCACTCGATCTCTCTGCAATTATTCCGCAGGATCAATAAGCAGACTTATAAATTTACAGTCGACGTGAGCAGCAATATTTAATGTCTGGCAGCGATAAATTCCGATCGTGCTGAAGTCATTGGACACACATGGAAAGACTCGAGGGGCAAGGCCATCCGCAGCCACATCTGGACGGTTACAGCCATAGGGGAGAACATCCCCCCCCCCACCCCCATCTCTCATCAGAACAATCTCCAGCTCTTATAGGAACGTTTACCATAAAGTAGCTTTCATTACATTCTTGCTGTACCATATTTCCACTCCCTGATCCGTTCAAATGAACAAGCCAAAAAAAGTATCTGGGATTGACCTGAATTCTTATTTAGAATAATGAGTGGGGGGGGGGGGGGGGGGGGTGGGGGGGTGTTCTAAGGGGGATAGGGGACTTTGCAGCAGATGTGGTGGATAAGGTTTCTGGGAGGAGTTGGGGGTCATTCCATGAGCCTGGGAGGCTGAAAAGCACTAGGGGACGCCACCACACGGGACACTAAGGGGGGGGGGGCGCCGTTCAAGGTAGGAGAGCACTAAGGAGACAGTAAAAGGACTAGGGCACACCGAGGTGCAGGAACTAAGGTCTTCTGGGGGGGAGACCAATGTGGGTTGGAGGGGCACTGCAGGTGGTTATTGGAAGTTGAGGGCACTACAGGAGCTGGGAAGAAGTGTAGTAAGGTTAGGGGATCTGCAGCTTCCTGGAGTCCCAAGAAGAGGGTGGCAAAAGCCCAGCAGCCCGTTGGTTGAGAACCACTGCTGACACCAAGCAAGGACTTCCTCCAATAGGGACCCAATAAGTCAATCAAAAAATACAAAAAGAGAGCCAACGAGGATGGCTGAGAAAGTCTAAAATATTTTGATTAGCTACATCACATGCCAACACATTTCAGGAAAAATACCCCTTCATCAGGGCTATAAAACAAAAGGGTATAGTTATCACAAGTAAAATATTAGAGAGCTAAACAACCATTAAAAATTAAACATACATACACATAATATAAATATATATATATATATATATATATATATATATATATATATATATATATATATATACACACATATATATATATATATATATATATATATATATATATATATATATATATATATATATATATATACACACACATACATACACACACACATACATATACATATACACACACACACACACACACATATATATACATATCCCCCTTAATTATTTGATCTTTGGGTCATAATAAAAGGATAACGATTTATTGTAGTCCTGATGATTTAAATTATGTTACATAATAGCCAATGGCAACAAATGGAAAACAGACTGAACGCAATAAAAAACGTGTTTCAATTAGTTTTTTTGGGAGGAGACTGAGGGAATGCTTCCTCCTGCCTGCAGACTGATGACATCATCTTAGCTTAGGCATGCCACTGGGGGAGTGGAGACTGCTGCAGGCAGGAGGAAGCATTTCCTCAGTCTCCCCCTCCCCCAGTGGCATGCCTAAGCTAAGATGCTGTCATCAGTCTGCTGCAGGCAGGAAGCATTTCCTCAGTCTCCCCCTCCCCCAGTGGCATGCCTAAGCTAAGATGCTGTCATCAGTCTGCTGCAGGCAGGAGGAAGCCTTTCCTCAGACTGATGACATCATCTTAGCTTAGGCATGCTACTGGGGGAGGGGAGTCTGAGGAAATGCTTCCTCCTGCCAGCAGACTGAGGACATCATCTTAGCTTAGGAAAAGTCACTGGGAAGAGGGGAGACTGCGGGAATGCTCCCTCCTGCCTGCAGCAGACTAATATTAATCTAGGGAAAGACACTGACTGGAGCTCAGGGACGTTTTTTTTATTTTATGTTAAAAGGTGGAACTTTTCTGATGATTCTGTTCTGCATATTGTGACCTTACTGACAGGTCCTCTTTAAGAAGGGGGGTAATTTTTCTGATACAAAATAAGTTTTCTGACAGTCCAGTAAAGGACGCTGCTGCTTAATGCTGACCATTTATAAATAAACATATGAATATAAAAACACAAATAAGTACATAAACATAAAAAAAAAAAACACAAATTACATAAACATATACAAACAGAAAGCATAAATCAGTGATCAGAGCGATGACGTCACCTCCTCACTAATAATAATAATAATGAGGAACCACCAAGCACAGGGCCGCGATCGCCATGAACATCCCGACTCCCGCGATCCCGTGCGGCCCGAGGAGATTTCATCCACATTTTTTTTTCCCCCGCGTCATACTTCATTTTTAATCACACCGCAATTACTGCGACGAGTGTTTATGGCTTTAATCAGAACCCCGAAGCGCCACTTCTCAGCTCTGCGCCGGCCCAGCCAGTAAAGGGTTACCTGGGGGGACAGTTAAGGAATTTTGATTGTTTGGAAGTTTAATTAAAAAATTTTTTTTTTCAAGGCCTGAAGACAGGAGGGGGGGGGGGGGGGAGGGGGATGGATAATCAGCACAGAGGCATGAAGGATGGCGGGGGAGGGCACAGCTGATGAGTGAGCGGGAGGGGGGGGCGATGACTAGAATAATAAAAATTAGACCATCATTGTTGCCCCCCTTTCAAAAATAAGGCCAAATCCTGGAGCCTCCTTGCTCACTTCCAATACATCAAGGCCACAGGCGGGAACGAGCCACGCATGCTCACATTTTTAGTATCAAGATCTCCATTGCTGATGCCACTTGCCCATCATTATCCTTCCATAGTGCTGCCCCCCCCGCCCCTTGCCAGGTGAACGCTCACCTGACCGTGGGCGCAGTTGGCTCAGTCACAGCCACCTTAAAGTCCCGTTGATCCTGCCGGTGGATCCACCATTTCGCCACTTCCTGTAACAGGGCGACAACGCTGCCTACTCCGCAGTGAAATTACACATCAGCGTTGTCACCCTGTGGTGTGGGCAGAGTAGTTTAAAACCTTTTAAAAAAAAAGGTAAAAGCAAAGATTTGGGGTCTTTTTAACCCCCAAATCTCTCAATAAAGAGAACCGGTCAGTATTATTTCGATTATAAGGGATGTTTACATTCCCTGCAATAGGAATAAAAGTGATTAAAAAATAAAATAAAAGGACAGTGTAAAAAAAAAAAAAAAAAAAAAAAAAAAAAAAAATGAGTGAAAGTGAAGAAAAAAAATAAATAAAAAAAAAAAAAAAATTTAGGAGCGGCTCCATCCCTCCGCTCACACGCTTCTGCCAACACATACGCAAACCGCACAAGCATATGTAAATGGTGTTCAAACCACACATGTGAGGTATCGCTACAATCGTTAGAGCAAGAGCAATAATTCTACTACAGGACCTCCTCAGTAACGCTAATCTGGTAACCTGCAAAAAAATTAAAAATTGAAAGCATCACCTATGGAGATTTTTAAAGTAACGTAATTTGTCGCCATTCCACAATTAGGTGCAATTTTAAAGCGCAACATCCAAAAAAAAAATAAAAATTCAAGTGCATTTTTTCCCCCCAAGAAAATTGCATTTGAAAGACCACTGCACAAATATTGCAATTTTCTTCTCCAGGGTCTCTTCCAAATAAAAAGAATTTTTATATATATATATATATATATATATATATATATATATATATATATATATATATATATATATAATATATATATATATATATATATATATATATATATATATATATATATATATATATATATATAACATATACATACATACATACATACATACATATACATACACACCCATTTTGGGAAGAGATCCTGGAGAAAAAAATAAAATTAAAAAAACATTTTAAAATTATATATACGTTTGGGAAATTCCAATTAAGTTTCTAGCAAAAAAAATAAAAATAAATACTAAAATGTAAAACTTTTAGGCAAAAAGTTCTAGAAAATCTCTGGTCTTCAAGTAGTCTATGTATGTGTGTGTTATTTTTAATTGTGTGGAAACACATTGGTAAACATAGTTGATCGATGAAAACAAAATATAGAGATTTTTTAAAAATATTATTTAATTTTCCCTCATTTTTTAGTGGTTACCCTGTAGCAGGATTACACACAGGACTCTATATGCAGCTTCTATTGTTGCAATGTTTCCATATTATGGACAATGCAGCGCCTTGAAGTGCATTGAACCTTCAGGCTGGGTTCACATGCGAATTGGATGTGGGTTTCTCCGCATTCAATTCACACGACAGGAGATTGTGACCAGCTCCCTGAGGAGCCGGTTCACATATCTCCACTGCTGCAGAGGAACGCTGTGCATCTTTCGCTTCCGTTTCCGGGCCGAATCCAGGCATAAAATCCGGGCCGATTCATCCCTCAAATTGAGAAGAGGGCGCACCGGACCCCCTTTTGCGAGCCGCCTCTGTCCGAGGTGTGAAGCCAGCTTCATTGCATCGCTCAAGCCTTGAGACCTCTAACCGTTCGTTTAGGCCAGACGACCATGTGCGACACATTGAGCGTACAACTGATAATGAAGATTGGCCAGCACAGTACAGACAGGGTTAATTATGGCAAACTTCCCCAGCCCCCGCCCCACCTTGACATTCCAAGAGCTGGGTAGGATTTTTGCTGGTTTGCAGTAAGAGGTGAGCAGCAATTTTTTTCGATCATTTTTCTGTAGGCCGGGCGATGTGATTGGGACGCGGTCAGGAACAGAAAGCGGTTACGCCAATTCGACTGCAAAAGCTGGAAATGCACTTTAAAGAATAAAAAAACAAACAATGTTTAATGTCAGGCGACTGAAGGCCCGGCGGCCTCTCCGCAGCAGCGAGGAGGTTAAATGAGAAGGAGCCAAGGATGCAATCCAGCCCGGCGATGGCTGAAGAACACAAAGTGAGTGCTTGAGACTGGCGGCTGTTTTGGCAGAGAGATGAAAGGTAGCGCCAGGTATTCCTTGACACCCAGCCCCACAGGAGATCCCGGGAGGGGGAGGCGGGGTGCCACTCAGGCAGATTCCTGGTTTATAAATACATAGGGCGAGGGAGGGAGGGGAACACACTGGCACCCAGACACACAATGCTTGTTGGACACCTTCGCTGCCAGAGGGCGCGTGGCCTGGGTCAGGAGCCAAGAGCGGCGGCCATCTTTTCCTGTCTGCGTCATGCCACCGTGTAGTAACAAAAAAAAAAAAAAAAACACACTCTCTAGCTGTTCCACTATCACTGGGACGGACCAACCTTAGAACCCGCCAAGGGAGGAGGGCGGCTCACAGCATTCCGCTTTACTCATACTGGATCGCCCCCCCCCCCCCAAAATTATTGTGTAGCTGATGAAAACATTTTTATTCAAATTCCATTGATATCTACATGGCCATCGAAACCTGTCCTACCTGCAGGGTGACAACGCTACTGCGCAACTTCACCGCCAACAAACAGCGTTGTCACGTTACAGGAAGAGGAAAAACATTGCTGGCAGGATCAACAGATAATAAAACAGAGGAGACAAAAAAAAAAAAAAAAAAAAACACACCACATCAGAGCCTCCCCCCTTGCATCCGGGGTCCCCATCAGAGACTCCGCCAGGCATCAGGGTCCCCCATCAGAGACTCCGACAGGCATCAGGGTCCGCCATCAGAGACTCCGACAGGCATCAGGGTCCGCCATCAGAGACTCCGACAGGCATCAGGGTCCACCATCAGAGACTCCGACAGGCATCAGGGTCCACCATCAGAGACTCCGACAGGCATCAGGGTCCACCATCAGAGACTCCGACAGGCATCAGGGTCCACCATCAGAGACTCCGACAGGCATCAGGGTCCACCATCAGAGACTCCGACAGGCATCAGGGTCCCCATCAGAGACTCCGACAGGCATCAGGGTCCCCATCAGAGACTCCGACAGGCATCAGGGTCCCCATCAGAGACTCCACCAGGCATCAGGGTCCCCATCAGAGACTCCACCAGGCATCAGGGTCCCATCAGAGAACCCCCTTGCATCAGGGTCCCCATCAGAGAACACCCTTGCATCAGGGTCCCCATCAGAGCCCCCCCCCCCCCACCCCCATCAAACCCCACACATCAAGGTACCCTTACATCACCAGAGCCCCCCTTACATAAGAGCCCCATCAGAGCCCCCTCATATCAGGATCCTCATCAGTGCCCCTCTCTTGCATCAGGGGTCCCCATCTGTGTGCCCCCTTACATTTTGGCCCCTGTCAGAGTTCCCGCACACTATCAGGGCCCATCGGAGCACCTCTTACATCAGAGACCCCCATCAAACCCCCCACACATCAGGGTCCCCATCAGAGTTCCCCCTTACATCAGAGGGATGACTAAAATCTTGCAGCGGGCCAGGTCTGGCCCCGGGGGCCGTAGTTTGGGGACCGCTGCTCTAGGATACAAAGTAACACAATCCTAAGAGGAAAAAAAAAAAAAAAAAAAAAGGATTCAGCAGGTTTTTCACAGGGCTTCAGGAAAGGGTAAAAGCCTTTCTCCAATTAGAATTTTAAGATGGAGTTTTTTTGGAAGATATCCCACTGGGGATGGAGGAGGATTTATCATCCCGTAAAAAAAAAAAAAAAAATATTAATTAAAATTCAAAAGATCAAAATCTCTCTCCTTAGAAAAAAAGTGAAAGTGAGGATTTTATTGAAGTCATGGGGGATGGGTGTGGGGGATGGGGGAGGGGCACTTTATTCACGGTTGGGGCTGCGCTTCGCCCCACCCGGTTTCTGAGCACACAAATTGTTGTTCCGGAGTTCCAAAACCCAACCCGGTCACAGATGAGCAAAGCTGGGATCGCTTATCGCAGACTCAGTGTCAACAACATCTGTCCGTGGGCTCCGCAACATCTGCCAGGGCGCTTCTTCCCACCGACCTCCGACACACCCCCAACATCCTTCTGGCTGCAGACGCCGTTAACTCCCGCCGCGCTGGAGGCAAGGAAGGTCTGACATAACCCGCCGACCACCAATGACGTCACATGACCAATTATTATTTTTATCATCCCAATAATAGAAAATTTGAATAAAACATGAGGCTGTTTCAGGCCTCTGTACTATGAGGAGCCGTGCGCTCAGGAAGAGTCCGACGCATGGAGACCCAAGCGGTCGCTCGACGCATTTCGCTATCGCTCTCCATCAGGATTGGACGGAATTCTTGGTTACACGGGGAGTTTGCACATTCTCGCCGTGTTTGGGCGCATTTCCCCAGAGTGCTCCAGGCTCCTTACACCTCCCATACCGGTTACATGATCACCATGACAAGACGAATGGGTGGAGCCCTCCCTCAGGAAAGGGGCGGGGCTGACGGAGTGGTTCAGTGTATCCCTCAAAAGCACAGAATAATAATTTATGTAAATGTTGCAGGCGATGGATGTTCCCGGCACTTAAAGAACCCGGATCTCCGCCTAACAGTAAAACCATAGTCCAGGCCCAATGGGGGGGGGGGCACTGGAACTGTTCAAGTAAGTACATCACGGCTGGGGAAGGGTGTGTCCACTTAGACTGCCGGACTTTTGGGAAGAAAAAGTCTGCTGGAGCCCATGTGCAGGTGACAACCACATCCTCAATTACTCACAGGTGTCACAGGGACAGGAAATGAGGGAAAATTTCCCTAATGGAAATACAAAACCCAATATAAAATGTACAAAAAAAAATAAAAAAAAACACACAATACACAGAAAATATATATTTTGAGCATATATTTATAGTGTGACTGCAGTTGGATTTTGATAAACTTTATGGTGGTCCCTTTAACGGCTGGCGGAGATACAAACGGTCATTGTGTAACAGCGCCGGTGACAAAAGAGGAAGCGGGCAGCCACACGTCTCCAGCCGGCACGTGCATATCCAATTGTGCGCGAGGCTGGGGAAGCGCTGCCCTTTAATCAGGCAGCTGGCACGGAGCTTACAAGACTTTTAGGTCAAAAACTCGACAGGGTTAAAAGAAAGGGAGAAAAAAAAAAATCCCCTGCCAGTTTGGCTGGCAGCGCCGGGTGGCGTGGAAGGCCGGGCGGCAGGAAGCGCTCGCTGGGAACGGATTCGCAGCAGATGTGAGGGCTGATCTGTAACTCTACGAGCCTGCGAAGGGTGTGTGAAAGAGGTGGGAGGAATGGAGCTGCAGGATATGAACACAGACACCAAAATAAAAAAATAATAAAAACTGGGATTGCTCATCCTTCCAAAAAAATCCCAATGTTATGCCTTGTAATGGAACGCAGGTGGGGGACAAAACAGAGCGCCGCTCCTTCCCTAAAAGGCACAGTCCACCAAGAACTGCTGTGGGGGGAAATAAGCTGGAAGATTTCCTAATGAGGGCAGAGGGGATAGACGGGGGGGGGGGGGGGGGCAGAAGGTGGCAACCAGGAGAGTAGGGGGTCCCAGGAGAGGGGGGCCCAAAAAGGTGGGGGGCGACGAGAAGACGGGAACAGAGGAGGGGGGGGGGAAAGAATGGAGAAGACTGGAACCAAGGAGGGGGGGGGAAGACGAGAACCAAGGAGGGGGGGGCGAGAAGATGGGAACCCAGGGGGGGGGGGGGGGGCGAGAATTTTTCAGCAAAGGACAGGAAATGCAAGTTGATCCTGCCATAAATGCAGCATGCTTCTCATTTCAAAAGCAGTCAAGTCTAGTCTGGGTGACAACAACAGTTCCCTCTATAGAGGGATTTGTATAAAAAAAAAAAAAAAAAAAAAAAAAAAAAAAAAGGAAGAATGAAAAAAGTTCTGATAACCCGTTTCCCCTACATGTTCGAGAAGGTTTAAAGCTACCAGCTCTCAGCATCATGGATTGGTTTTTCTCTAAGTAAAGACGACTAAATTTCGAATAATCACCCTTCTCCAGTGAAGGCTGCATAAAGGTCCAGTCCCAACTTGGAAACCAAATGCTCTTGAGGCAGGTAAGAAAGACAAAAACTCAGACATACACAACCATTACATTCTAGATGTGACCCTCTACAATGCAACAGAGGTCTTCGTGGCTTGTAATAAATGCCCTTCCGATTTCCCATTTTGCCCAGTGCTCTGTAGCTACCATCATGAATTGGCTTTCGTCACGCGAAACTGAATTCGGATAACCATTGGCCTCTATAAGCCAAGACTAATAAAAGCCAAATACACACATATATGACCATTACAGTCTTGGTGTGACCCTCTACAATGCAGCTGAGGTCTTTGCACCCCATCTTTATAAAAATGTCCTTACAATTACCATTTTTTCCCCCCTGAGCTTCTAAGCAGCTCTGAAGCTACCAGCCCTCACCATCATGGACTGGCCTTGAGGACACCATGAACTGGCTTCTTTAAGCGATAAAGACCATCTTTGGATATCCGTGGTCTGGCCTTCAGAGAAGCTCTGAAGCTACCAGCGCCTCAGTATCACGGACTGGGCTTGAGGACACCATGAACTGGCTTCTTTAAGCAATAAAGACCAGCTTTGGACCGGCCTTCTAAGAAGCTCTGAAGCTACCAGCCCCTCAGTATCATTGACTGGCCTTGAGGACACCATGAACTGGCTTCTTTAAGCGATAAAGACCAGCTTTGTATATCCGTGGTCTGGCCTTCTAAGAAGCTCTGAAGCTACCAGCCCCTCAGTATCATTGACTGGCCTTGAGGACACCATGAACTGGCTTCTTTAAGCGATAAAGACCAGCTTTGGATATCCGTGGTCTGGCCTTCAAAGAAGCTCTGAAGCTACCAGCCCCTCAGTATCATGGACTGGGCTTGAGGACACCATGAACTGGCTTCTTTAAGCAAGAAAGACCAGCTTTGGATAACGGTGGACAGCCTTGAGGACACCATGGCCCAGTCTTGGCAAGACCAGCTTTGCACAACCGTTGGCCTCCAGTGAAGAGCATGTAAAAAGGTTCAGTCCAAACTTAAGGCAGGTTAAAGGAAATCAAACAGCACTCAGGCTACCGCTACTTGGACCCTTAATAAAACAGTTGGCCGCTGCGCGTTAGTAGGCAATTGGGGTCGGCAAGTGTAAACAGAGCAGACGGGCCAACCTAGAAAACAGGTGGTAAGCCGGGCTGCCCGGGAAGGAGGTCTGAGCGGGGCATTTAAGGACATTGCCAACAAGTATTAGAAATTACAAAAAAAACAAAAACGCTAAACTCTCTACATTCTAGACGGTCAACAAACATAATAAAGACGCAAAAAGTCAACCACAACGCAAGCGTAAACCAAGGATCAGATAGAAGTGATAATTTAAATTTATAATGTCTTTATAGCCAACAGACAAAAAAAAAAGGCAAATAAATGGTTAAGGGTCGGCCCTCTTATTTCTCCGCCGTTCCCCAAATCTTCCCAAATTAGTTCAATCACCGAGAGACAGAAACATGCAGAGTTAAAGAAAGTGAGATCGGAGGTGATATTGGCTGCAAGCCTTGGCACCATGCCCGGCTGCTAGTCTGAAAAGATGCCAACTGGCTCGATTCAAGCCAAGGCTACCCCCCCCCCCCCCCCAGTCCTACGCTGAGCATGCAAGGGGGGGGGGGGGAGAAACTGTCCGTGGAAGGAGCGTACAAAGAAGACGAGGAGACGGATACAAGATTTAGACACAATGCGCTCAGGTCAAACACGAGTAGCTGTTGCACAATACAAAACAAAACGCCGAACAGCCGAGAGCGAGACATAAATCGCAGAGATTCCACAACGCCGCGCTCCTGGGCCTAGCAAATCCTGAGCGACTGTTACAAAAAGGGGAAAAAAAAAGCGGAGGAAACGTGAAAAATGGAATCGCTATTAATTTTGGGGAATGCAGGAATCCCGTGCGAGGAATTTAATAATCGCTATTAGTCAGCAAAAGCATTCAGACAATTTTTTTGTTTTTTTAATGCGCGATATGGCATTCAAATGAGCTTCTCAGAAATGTAAAATATCTAATTGTTCGTCAAAACAAAAAAAATTTATTTTTCCCCATTACTTTTAAATGGAGCAGGACAGTGTCGGAGTCCCTGGCAGG
Organism: Lithobates pipiens; assembly: GCF_037356315.1. NCBI lineage: Eukaryota > Metazoa > Chordata > Amphibia > Anura > Ranidae > Lithobates > Lithobates pipiens. The sequence goes on from NW_027507789.1 coordinate 14,429,686, forward strand.
TTTTTAATGCTGTGCTGAGATTCTATTTGCCCCAATCGACTCGACATTTCACTGGACCAGCTTCCTGATGGCGACTGTGACTGAGCAATGTGTGTCTGAACGCCTGCCTGTACTTTCTACCAGGGGCGCATGCGACGGGGCGGCCACCTTTCTAAGGGGCCCAGGCGACGGGGCGGCCACCTTTCTAAGGGGCCCATGCGACGGGACGGCCACCTTTCTAAGGGGCCCATGCGACGGGGCGGCCACCTTTCTAAGGGGCCCATGCGACGGGGCGGCCACCTTTCTAAGGGGCCCATGCGACGGGGCGGCCACCTTTCTAAGGGGCCCATGCGACGGGTGCGGCCACCTTTCTAAGGGGCCCATGCGACGGGGCGGCCACCTTTCTAAGGGGCCCATGTGACGGGTGCGGCCACCTTTCTAAGGGGCCCATGCGATGGGGCGGCCACCTTTCTAAAGGGGAGCATGGGATGGGGCGGCCACATTTCTAAGGGGCACATGGGACGGGGCGGCCACATTTCTAAGGGGTGCATGGGACAGGGTGCCCACATTTCTAAGGGGCGCATGCGACGGGGCGGCCACATTTCTAAGGGGCCCATGGGACAGCGTGACATTTGCCAGTGCGGGTCTCCTAATGGCAAGAATAGTAGACAAGGTCTGTGTAAGGAGTGCTGAAATGGCCACTTATAGCCCGGTGACAACACAGGAGTGCAATTTGGAGACAGGGACAGCGTTGTCACCCTATAACAGGAAGTGCCCTTTAATGGCACCTGCAGTTAACCAGGGAAGGCAAAAATAATCAGATGAAACAGTTGGACCAGTTGTTCCTCTTATCCTGCGCAGTGGGCCCCGTTTTGCCCTCAGGACCTTCAATTGCTGAGGAGACTAATCTCAGCTCCAGTAATTGATGTTCTAAATGAAGGAAGAAGAACCGGCAACACCGGATGAGCAGAGAGGTTTTTTATTTCTTCATCACCACAATCATCATCGGGGTGTCGATCGTCCGTTTTGCCGTTGGGTGAATCCTGCTATTGTGCGAGGACAGAACAGCTTTCACCTGCGGGGCCCCAGGGGAAGTTTAGAACTGGCTGAGCGTTCATATGCTCCGGCTTATGGCAGGAATTGATATGGGTGTGGTGTGGCCATTGTCACTTCACACGTATGTGTGTATCCCCGGGATCCCCCGTCCTGTAAAAAGGGGGCAGAGGAATTTCTTTTTTTCCCCTTTTTTGGTGCGATTTGAGCCATACAAAATGAAAAGGCTCAAAGCACACTGCAAAGAACCGCATGCAATTTGAACAGGAATGCAGTGCGACTTTCCTGTCCGAATCGCATGTGGTTTCCCCACTGCCCGTGTGAACCCAGCCTTGCGCCCCAGCCTAGGTAAGCATAGGAGCGGTGCAGGAAACTGCATGCAATTTGGATTCCTGTTCAAAATCGCATGTGATTTGCGGTGCGATTTGAGCACATTCCCTTTGGGCTCAAATCACTTCGAAATGGTATTAATACTCGTACTCGCCAGAAAAAAAATAAAAATAAATTCGGTACAATAGGCAAATAAAACTTTAGGGAGAGTTCCTCTTTAAGAAGGAGGAGACCGAGGTTTTGATTCTTACAACCTGCAGCAGACTGGAGCTGAGGCAAGGTCATTGGACTGGAGCTCACAGGTGGTTGTAAAAAAGGATTAGAAATGTAACTTTTCTCAACAATATTGCTGTATATCGTTACATATAAAGGAATGCAATTACTCAGATTACAAAGCTACTAAAAGATCCTTGCCCATCCCCTCCCCCCAACATGTGTCAGCATTCTGTGTGATGATACATTGTTTCGTACGTATTTAGCTGTGATCATTTTCATTGTAATATAACATATTTCTTAGGGTTTGCAGATAAATCTGAAACAAAAAGGATTTGTTGACGCTATATAAATCCTGTTTAATAATAATAATTTGATTTCCCCTCCCCCTCTCGGCACTGAAGGCTGCTGCGAGCTGCACTGTGCATGGTGAGCGGACTCAGTCACACAACCTGAGATTGCCATCTGAACTTCAGCTCGCCTTTAATTATCTTCTTGAGAAAGATGAAAGGATAATAAGTATTGTTCTGCGTGGGGGTCAGAGGTTATCTGCCTGCAGATGATTGGATGGAGCCGCGGCCTGCAGGTGTCACACACACACAAACACACACACACGCGCAGCCAAAGCTTTTTTTCTGCTTGGAGAGGAGGGCGGCTGACTGCAGGCCCAAAGTTTAGCCAAGTTTTATTTTGTGTAGATTCCATACAGAAGAGGTGAGAGAGGACGACACTGACGAAACGCGTAGTATGGCTACGTCAGGATTGGGAGACTGTCATACATATCACCACCGGTGGGGGGGGGGGGTGGGGACGAGAGAAGGAGGGGTGCTCATCAAGGCCTGGCCATTATTCTAAGTCAAAATTTCCATAGGGACATCAACACCTTGCTTACCCCCAATGTGACCCCGCCATTGTACGTGATAAAAAGGTTAGACTCGAAGATTAGAACTGTATTCTGATTGGGTGTGGTTCTGTTCCATTTCCTACCAGCCTCTCTTAACCCCTCGAGGAACCCCCAAAATAAATTTTCATGTCTGAGGAACCTTGAGTTTAACTAATCCATCGGGGATCAATGGAAAGAAAGTCCCTTACATTGGTGATCAGTGGGAAGAATGTTCCTTACATTGGTGATCAGTGAGAAGAATGTTCCTTACATTGGTGATCAGTGGGAAGAATGTCCCTTACATTGGTGATCAGTGAGAAGAATGTTCCTTACATTGGTGATCAGTGAGAAGAATGTCCCTTACATTGGTGATCAGTGGGAAGAATGTTCCTTACATTGGTGATCAATGGAAAGAATGTTCCTTACATTGGTGATCAGTGAGAAGAATGTTCCTTACATTGGTGATCAGTGAGAAGAATGTTCCTTACATTGGTGATCAGTGAGAAGAATGTTCCTTACATTGGTGATCAGTGAGAAGAATGTTCCTTACATTGGTGATCAGTGGGAAGAATGTTCCTTACATTGGTGGTCAGTGAGAAGAATGTTCCTTACATTGATGATCAGTGAGAAGAATGTTCCTTACATTGGTGGTCAGTGGGAAGAATGTTCCTTACATTGGTGGTCAGTGGGAAGAATGTTCCTTACATTGGTGATCAGTGAGAAGAATGTTCCTTACATTGGTGATCAGTGAGAAGAATGTTCCTTACATTGGTGATCAGTGAGAAGAATGTTCCTTACATTGGTGATCAGTGGGAAGAATGTTCCTTACATTGGTGGTCAGTGAGAAGAATGTTCCTTACATTGATGATCAGTGAGAAGAATGTTCCTTACATTGGTGGTCAGTGGGAAGAATGTTCCTTACATTGGTGGTCAGTGGGAAGAATGTTCCTTACATTGGTGGTCAGTGGGAAGAATGTTCCTTACATTGGTGATCAGTGAGAAGAATGTTCCTTACATTGGTGATCAGTGAGAAGAATGTTCCTTACATTGATGATCAGTGAGAAGAATGTTCCTTACATTGGTGATCAGTGGGAAGAATGTTCCTTACATTGGTGATCAGTGAGAAGAATGTTCCTTACATTGATGATCAGTGAGAAGAATGTTCCTTACATTGGTGATCAGTGGGAAGAATGTTCCTTACATTGGTGATCAGTGGGAAGAATGTTCCTTACATTGGTGATCAGTGAGAAGAATGTTCCTTACATTGGTGATCAGTGGGAAGAATGCCCCTTACATTGGTGATCAGTGGGAAGAATGTCCCTTACATTGGTGCTCACTGGCAAGTCTCAGAACTTTGGAGGCATCAAACATGAGGTCCATTCTACCAAAGCATACTCTGTCTAATATGATATGAAGATCAGCACACTAAAATTTTGTTACAGTAAATATGAAGTGATCTTACATAACAATTAAAGCACACGATATACATGAACCAACCATTGAATTAACCCAATTCCATTCCAATAGGACTAGACGTTAGCAGGACAACTACCCACCAGCAGGACCCGCCCACTGGACATAACATAACTATGACGTCACCGATGAACACATGAATCCGCCTACTTCCCAGGATTATCTTGGTACAGACAACAAAAATGGAGGCCAGAGGAAAGTTCTAGGCACACAAGTCATCATAAAAAAAAAAACAGTAAACTCCTCAAAGTCCATCAGAAGTAACATTTTCCACAGGACAGTCCAAAGCTTTCATTACTAACCTTCATGGGAGTGCGAGAACCAGATCTGGGAGGCGCTGGCCCCATGGGGCCCCCTGTAGGTGGTTTCCGATGGGGAGGAGGAGGCTGCGACAGGGTGGGCGGAGGCTGCAGGGGAGCCCAGGCTGCTGCTCAGGAAACTGCCCATAAAAGACTGGGAGGAGTTCGCCATCAAACCGGTGCTGGCTGCAAAGAGAGAGAGAGATAAAAAGCTCAGTGATCAGTTCATCAATATTCCAGATTCAGCCCAAAATATTTCATGTGGTCTAAACAGCGAAGGATCAGGACGGCCCTAACCCAATTGTTTTACTGCAGCCCTGAGACTGGACTGTTCTGGGAAGAACCTCTGGGTATTCCGGTTTCCTCCCACACTCAGACATGCTGGGAGGTAAATTGGCTCCAGTAGGTGTATAAAATGTGTGCTAGGGACTTTAGAGTGCAAGCTCCTTGGGGGCAGGGACTGATGTGAATGTACAATGTATGTGTAAAGTGCTGAGTAAATTGATGGCGCTATACCTGTAATAATAATAATAGTAACCAAAAGGGGGCAAACAAGTGGAGACCTTCAAAAAAAGGAAAGAGCCAGCTATCACATTATATTCCATAGAGAGATAAAGTAAAATAATTGTAGCAATGTACAGCAAATAAAAAAACAAACAAAAAGGAAATTGATACACAATGCTATATTGATGGCTTTAAAATATTAAACAATTATTGAGCAATTTATTCACCTTAATAAGACAGTGAGATTATATATATATATATATATATATATATATATATATATATATATATATATATTGAAAGAAAATTTTATATTAATATATATATAAAAAATCTTCTTTCATTTTCTTTTTTAATATATATATTAATATAAAATTTTCTTCTTTAATTATATATACACATTATATATATATATAAAAACCAAAAAAAAACCACCACAAATGAGAATTAAAATAAACTGCAAAAAAATGCAATTATATATATATATATACTGCATTTTTTTGCAGTTTATTTTATTCTCATTTGTGGTGGTTTTTTTGTTTTTATATATATATTATATACATACATACACATATATATATATATATACACATACATACATACATACATACATACATACACACACACACACACACACACACACACACACACACACACACACACACACATATATTTTTTTTATATACATAAAAGTACAAAAAATGATATATATTGATTAAAAAAAAAAAAAATATCTCCATCTCTATCCCCATCTAAGGAATTTGTATTTCCACCTGTCCAGCCCTGAGCTTTACACAGCTCTGTCACAGAGCACATCCAGATGGGGGCCAGATAAAAAAAAATAAAAATAAAGTCACCATTTACAGTTAACGATTACAGCACCATTTTCTCTCCACCTGCTGCCTGAACAGTGAATGAGCAGCGGAAGACTGATAAAGTTATCCTTCCATTCACTCTGCTCTGTCCTCCTACCAGCACGTCCCTTGCGCACACAGCACATCTGATTGGCTCCCAATTTTACCCTCCTCACCCAGCCTGCAGCAGTCACACTCTGACATCATCATCATGTAACAGCGCAAGACAGATCGTGCTGTACTGTGAGCGCACGTGCGACGACTGCGAAGGCCCGCCCACTACTCACAGCGTTGTCTGGGGCAGGTGGGAATAATACATGAAATATTGCAGCTCATTCCTCCACTCCTAGATTTAACAAGCAGTAACCCTTGCAGTGTAGGGGACTTGGGGGGTTTGGTGAAGATCTTTGCCAGCACACCATGGAACGACACAAATGGCATCCACACGGGTGATTTATTGCATGATCACAACACAAGGACAGTGCAACGTTTCGGAGCCACGCAGGGCCACTTTGTCAGGCATGTGGGGGGGGGGGGGGGGGTTGGACCCAATGGATGGGCATTTTTTTTTTTAAATCCCAGAGTTCCACTTTAAGGAAATGACAGATGAAAATATGCAGGAGCGTAACTCGGAAGGTGGGGGGGAGGGGATGGAACGCAGAGCGCTGAGCCTTGCCGAGGGTGTGTACACAGGATTCGCTGGCTGATCAATGCGCTCCCCTCCCAGCCTTCAGGGTGCTACAAAAACCTCACATGGACCAAGAAGCCTCCCCCTTCCCTGCAGCTGCTCCTGTCATGGGGAAGGGATGGAGCGCTCCAGATGTGCAGCCTTCCAGCCAGGTGTCAGCATCCCCAGCA
>NW_027507789.1:14438631-14442111 GCF_037356315.1 Lithobates pipiens
AAAATGGCGGTCATTTCAATTTTTTACACCACATGGTCTTTGCACAGAGGTTTTTCAAACAACATTTTTTTGGTTAAAAATAAACATGAATGAAAAAAAAAAAAAAACAAAAAAAAAAAAAAAAAAAAAAAACCACACAATTAAATTCCTGTAATTTTTTGTAAAATATTAAAGAGGTTACGCTGAGTAAAAAGATACCAAACATGTCGAAATTTAAAGTTAGTGCCATTCCACGAGTTTGTGCCAACGACAGTACGATTTAAAAATTTCTGCAGGTTGCCAGTTTAGAGTTCTAGAGAAGGTCCAGCGCTAGAATTATTGCTCTCGCTCTAACATTCAAAGTGATATCTCACATGCATCGTGCTTTCACTACTGCGCGCGAGCACACAGGGGACGCTTCAAAATATTTTTCTTTTATTATTATTATTTTTTTTTTACACTGTCCCTTTAAAAAAAAAAAAACATCTATCACTTGTATTTCTACCGCACAAAATTTAATTTTTTGACATTATAATAAAATTAAATAAATGAAAATAAAGTGAGAAGCAAATCAAAGCATTGTAGTGACCTTATGCGCACCAACGGGTGAAGGTAATAAATCAGCGCATAACACTTACTACAAACTACTACGCTTCTTATTTTCGACATTAACATTATTATTATTATTAGCAGCAAATATTTTGTTTCTATTTTGGTTACATTATCAATAATTATATTAACATTCTAATTTTTGATAATAGTAACCAAAAACAGAAATAAAATATTTGGTACTATTCTTATCAATGGTAATGCGCTTGTTCAAAATAACCAAAATAATTATTACTACTAATAATTACTATTACTATTAATATTATTGCTATCATCATGATCATTGATAATAGTAAACAAAATAAAAACAGTAACAAAAATATTTCATTCCTATATTGGTTACTATTATCAATGATGATGATAGCAGTAATAATAATTATTGTAATAATAATATGGTAATAATAATAATAATAATAATAATGTAATTATTGTAATAATAATAATAATAATAATAGCAATAATTATTTTGGTTATTTTGAACAAGAACATTACCATTGATAAGAATAGTAAATTATTTTATTCCCATCAATGGTAATGTTCTTGTTGAAAATAACCAAAATTATTAATTCTATTATTACTACTACTACTATAATTATTATCATCGATAAGGGTAACCAAAATAGGAATAAAATATTTGTTACGCTTAATAATGGTAATGTTCTTGTTGAACATAACCAAAATTATTATTATTACTAGTATTACTACTATTATAATAATTATTACTACTACTATTATTAATATTATTTCTATCATGATCATGGATAATGGTAACCAAAACAGGAATACAAATATTTGTTACTCTTCTTATCAAGGGTAATGTTCTTATAGAAAATAACCAAAATAATTATTACTACTACTATTATAATTATTACCATTATAACTACTATGATAATTATTAATATTATTATTGCTATCATCATGATCATTGATAATAGTAACTAAATATTGGTTACAATTCTTATCAATGGTAATGTTCTCGTTGAAAATAACCAAAATAATTACTACTATTATTATAATAAAAATTATTATTACTACTATTAGAATTATTATTACTATTAATATTACTACCATCATGATCATTGATAATAGCAACCAAAATAGTAAGAAAATATTTTGTTACTAGTAATAAATTTAAATAAAAATGTTTAATGATAATAAAAACACGCTTGTTAAGAATCTTAAAGCACCCCCCCCCCCCTCCCCATTTTTTGGTCATCCTGAAGGCCTGTGCGGTAAATCAGGTGAATGAGGCCGAGCGTCCAATCCGATGGCGCCGGTGATCACCTTCATGTCAAACGTTACAAACAGCCAGAAAAGTGCACTTTGCAAAAATAATCTGTCACTTCCCCTTTAAGAGGGGGGAAAAGGCAGCTGTTTCCTCAGTAAAACATCATGTCATCCACGTTTCCTCCCCACTGGATGGAGAAGTGAAGGCAGCTGAGAGAGTGACCCACATCCCAGGCCACACCCACGGTGCCGCACCGGGGACACGCACGCCATACTGCTCATGTGTATTGGACCTAAACCACTAAAAGGGACAGTCCATACAAATATTGCATTGCTCACTGAAAGTATTGAACATTTCGGGACCGTATCTAAGGGCGGTTTTTAAGCACGTGATTCGAGCCAGAGGCTCCAATAAGCTTCAAAAGTAGGATGGGCTCGGGCGTAGAGCATTGTGCCCCAAGCCCACCCACTTGTGTGACACTAGCTTATGAATATTTGCTATTGTCACACCAATTCTCTTCCTGGCCAATCAGGAAGCAGGTCTGAGAACCGTTTCCCGATTGGCCGAAAGGAGTAGCTACGTTGGCGATGCGAGGAGGAGGTCTCTGTGCTTCTCTATGCAATGCATGCAGACCATGTCTGGTGGGAGGGGCCAGCACATCGCTTCCTGACAACTTTACAGCACCCGGCCTCAGTACTCCACTTATGCAAATTTTCTAAAAACGAACTTCAAATGACCGCTTCTAATGTGAATACAGCCTTAAAATGTTACAGAATAAAAAATACAACTGAAGCCCATCAAATCCGACACCAGCTAAATCATTTACATAGAAGACACCCCAAAATCTCACACAAGCTCTGGCATGGTGACGTCATTTTTAATATTTGTAAATTGCAGCTTTCATTAACATAATCCCCGGTGGGGGTGGCCCGTCCATTAAGGGTACAAGGGCGCCGCCCCTCCTATCCATGTGTTCGGCCCCTTGCAGGATGCCAGGCACATGAATTACAGTGACGGGGTGTTTTTTTTTTTTTTGAAGCGCCGATTAGAGCCAGAGGCTCCAATAGGCTTCACAATAGGGTGGGCTTCGGGCGCAAGGAATGCGCTCATAGACCACCTAAGAGTGTCAGAAAAGCAAATATTCATGCGCTATTCTAACACTGATCCTCCTCCTGGCCAATCAGGATGTGGGTATGAGACCCCCTTCAACCGGTTGGCTGACAGGACAGGCGATCCTATTGGATGCCTAGGAGAAGGGGTGGAGCCACACAGAGGAAGTGAGGAGAGGTCACAGGAGGCAATGCACACTTTCCGGATGCACAGGTGCCTGCTGCCCAAGTGCTCGCCACCTAGATGGGGTAAGTGCCAGACTGGTAGATGGCAAACGGAGGTGGGGTTGGGTTGAGGTGCCGCCACTGATCCGCGGTGATCCGCCAGGAAGAACCTGGTTTAGGAACTTCCCATTAAGCGTCGACAACGCTTGGTCCCCGTCTCCCAATTGCGCCCCTGTGTTGTCACCTTGTCATACAGGCATGCAATGCAAAACTCACTGGACTAACATTACAGGTAACAATAGACAGGCCCACCATTGTCACCATCAGGAAACCCCCACCCCCAAAAATGCCATGAAGCAATCACTGGCGTGCATGGAGACAAGAAGGAGC
>NW_027507789.1:14442311-14452311 GCF_037356315.1 Lithobates pipiens
CATCAGGGGTCCCCATCTGTGTGCCCCCTTACATTTTGGCCCCTGTCAGAGTTCCCGCACACTATCAGGGCCCATCGGAGCACCTCTTACATCAGAGACCCCCATCAAACCCCCCACACATCAGGGTCCCCATCAGAGTTCCCCCTTACATCAGAGGGATGACTAAAATCTTGCAGCGGGCCAGGTCTGGCCCCGGGGGCCGTAGTTTGGGGACCGCTGCTCTAGGATACAAAGTAACACAATCCTAAGAGGAAAAAAAAAAAAAAAAAAAAGGATTCAGCAGGTTTTTCACAGGGCTTCAGGAAAGGGTAAAAGCCTTTCTCCAATTAGAATTTTAAGATGGAGTTTTTTTGGAAGATATCCCACTGGGGATGGAGGAGGATTTATCATCCCGTAAAAAAAAAAAAAAAAAATATTAATTAAAATTCAAAAGATCAAAATCTCTCTCCTTAGAAAAAAGTGAAAGTGAGGATTTATTGAAGTCATGGGGGATGGGTGTGGGGGATGGGGGGAGGGGCACTTTATTCACGGTTGGGGCTGCGCTTCGCCCCACCCGGTTTCTGAGCACACAAATTGTTGTTCCGGAGTTCCAAAACCCAACCCGGTCACAGATGAGCAAAGCTGGGATCGCTTATCGCAGACTCAGTGTCAACAACATCTGTCCGTGGGCTCCGCAACATCTGCCAGGGCGCTTCTTCCCACCGACCTCCGACACACCCCCAACATCCTTCTGGCTGCAGACGCCGTTAACTCCCGCCGCGCTGGAGGCAAGGAAGGTCTGACATAACCCGCCGACCACCAATGACGTCACATGACCAATTATTATTTTTATCATCCCAATAATAGAAAATTTGAATAAAACATGAGGCTGTTTCAGGCCTCTGTACTATGAGGAGCCGTGCGCTCAGGAAGAGTCCGACGCATGGAGACCCAAGCGGTCGCTCGACGCATTTCGCTATCGCTCTCCATCAGGATTGGACGGAATTCTTGGTTACACGGGGAGTTTGCACATTCTCGCCGTGTTTGGGCGCATTTCCCCAGAGTGCTCCAGGCTCCTTACACCTCCCATACCGGTTACATGATCACCATGACAAGACGAATGGGTGGAGCCCTCCCTCAGGAAAGGGGCGGGGCTGACGGGAGTGGTTCAGTGTATCCCTCAAAAGCACAGAATAATAATTTATGTAAATGTTGCAGGCGATGGATGTTCCCGGCACTTAAAGAACCCGGATCTCCGCCTAACAGTAAAACCATAGTCCAGGCCCAATGGGGGGGGGGGCACTGGAACTGTTCAAGTAAGTACATCACGGCTGGGGAAGGGTGTGTCCACTTAGACTGCCGGACTTTTGGGAAGAAAAAGTCTGCTGGAGCCCATGTGCAGGTGACAACCACATCCTCAATTACTCACAGGTGTCACAGGGACAGGAAATGAGGGAAAATTTCCCTAATGGAAATACAAAACCCAATATAAAATGTACAAAAAAAAATAAAAAAAAAACACACAATACACAGAAAATATATATTTTGAGCATATATTTATAGTGTGACTGCAGTTGGATTTTGATAAACTTTATGGTGGTCCCTTTAACGGCTGGCGGAGATACAAACGGTCATTGTGTAACAGCGCCGGTGACAAAAGAGGAAGCGGGCAGCCACACGTCTCCAGCGGCACGTGCATATCCAATTGTGCGCGAGGCTGGGGAAGCGCTGCCCTTTAATCAGGCAGCTGGCACGGAGCTTACAAGACTTTTAGGTCAAAAACTCGACAGGGTTAAAAGAAAGGGAGAAAAAAAAAAATCCCCTGCCAGTTTGGCTGGCAGCGCCGGGTGGCGTGGAAGGCCGGGCGGCAGGAAGCGCTCGCTGGGAACGGATTCGCAGCAGATGTGAGGGCTGATCTGTAACTCTACGAGCCTGCGAAGGGTGTGTGAAAGAGGTGGGAGGAATGGAGCTGCAGGATATGAACACAGACACCAAAATAAAAAAATAATAAAAACTGGGATTGCTCATCCTTCAAAAAAATCCCAATGTTATGCCTTGTAATGGAACGCAGGTGGGGGACAAAACAGAGCGCCGCTCCTTCCCTAAAAGGCACAGTCCACCCAGAACTGCTGTGGGGGGAAATAAGCTGGAAGATTTCCTAATGAGGGCAGAGGGGATAGACGGGGGGGGGGGGGGGGCAGAAGGTGGCAACCAGGAGAGTAGGGGGTCCCAGGGAGGGGGGCCCAAAAAGGTGGGGGGGCGACGAGAAGACGGGAACAGAGGAGGGGGGGGGGAAAGAATGGAGAAGACTGGAACCAAGGAGGGGGGGGGAAGACGAGAACCAAGGAGGGGGGGGCGAGAAGATGGGAACCAGGGGGGGGGGGGGGGGCGAGAATTTTTCAGCAAAGGACAGGAAATGCAAGTTGATCCTGCCATAAATGCAGCATGCTTCTCATTTCAAAAGCAGTCAAGTCTAGTCTGGGTGACAACAACAGTTCCCTCTATAGAGGGATTTGTATAAAAAAAAAAAAAAAAAAAAAAAAAAAAAAAAGGAAGAATGAAAAAAGTTCTGATAACCCGTTTTCCCCTAACATGTTCGAGAAGGTTTAAAGCTACCAGCTCTCAGCATCATGGATTGGTTTTTCTCTAAGTAAAGACGACTAAATTTCGAATAATCACCCTTCTCCAGTGAAGGCTGCATAAAGGTCCAGTCCCAACTTGGAAACCAAATGCTCTTGAGGCAGGTAAGAAAGACAAAACTCAGACATACACAACCATTACATTCTAGATGTGACCCTCTACCATGCAACAGAGGTCTTCGTGGCTTGTAATAAATGCCCTTCCGATTTCCCATTTTGCCCAGTGCTCTGTAGCTACCATCATGAATTGGCTTTCGTCACGCGAAACTGAATTCGGATAACCATTGGCCTCTATAAGCCAAGACTAATAAAAGCCAAATACACACATATATGACCATTACAGTCTTGGTGTGACCCTCTACAATGCAGCTGAGGTCTTTGCACCCCATCTTTATAAAAATGTCCTTACAATTACCATTTTTTCCCCCCCTGAGCTTCTAAGCAGCTCTGAAGCTACCAGCCCTCACCATCATGGACTGGCCTTGAGGACACCATGAACTGGCTTCTTTAAGCGATAAAGACCATCTTTGGATATCCGTGGTCTGGCCTTCAGAGAAGCTCTGAAGCTACCAGCGCCTCAGTATCACGGACTGGGCTTGAGGACACCATGAACTGGCTTCTTTAAGCAATAAAGACCAGCTTTGGACCGGCCTTCTAAGAAGCTCTGAAGCTACCAGCCCCTCAGTATCATTGACTGGCCTTGAGGACACCATGAACTGGCTTCTTTAAGCGATAAAGACCAGCTTTGTATATCCGTGGTCTGGCCTTCTAAGAAGCTCTGAAGCTACCAGCCCCTCAGTATCATTGACTGGCCTTGAGGACACCATGAACTGGCTTCTTTAAGCGATAAAGACCAGCTTTGGATATCCGTGGTCTGGCCTTCAAAGAAGCTCTGAAGCTACCAGCCCCTCAGTATCATGGACTGGGCTTGAGGACACCATGAACTGGCTTCTTTAAGCAAGAAAGACCAGCTTTGGATAACGGTGGACCAGCCTTGAGGACACCATGGCCCAGTCTTGGCAAGACCAGCTTTGCACAACCGTTGGCCTCCAGTGAAGAGCATGTAAAAAGGTTCAGTCCAAACTTAAGGCAGGTTAAAGGAAATCAAACAGCACTCAGGCTACCGCTACTTGGACCCTTAATAAAACAGTTGGCCGCTGCGCGTTAGTAGGCAATTGGGGTCGGCAAGTGTAAACAGAGCAGACGGGCCAACCTAGAAAACAGGTGGTAAGCCGGGCTGCCCGGGAAGGAGGTCTGAGCGGGGCATTTAAGGACATTGCCAACAAGTATTAGAAATTACAAAAAAAACAAAAACGCTAAACTCTCTACATTCTAGACGGTCAACAAACATAATAAAGACGCAAAAAGTCAACCACAACGCAAGCGTAAACCAAGGATCAGATAGAAGTGATAATTTAAATTTATAATGTCTTTATAGCCAACAGACAAAAAAAAAGGCAAATAAATGGTTAAGGGTCGGCCCTCTTATTTCTCCGCCGTTCCCCAAATCTTCCCAAATTAGTTCAATCACCGAGAGACAGAAACATGCAGAGTTAAAGAAAGTGAGATCGGAGGTGATATTGGCTGCAAGCCTTGGCACCATGCCCGGCTGCTAGTCTGAAAAGATGCCAACTGGCTCGATTCAAGCCAAGGCTACCCCCCCCCCCCCCCCAGTCCTACGCTGAGCATGCAAGGGGGGGGGGGGGAGAAACTGTCCGTGGAAGGAGCGTACAAAGAAGACGAGGAGACGGATACAAGATTTAGACACAATGCGCTCAGGTCAAACACGAGTAGCTGTTGCACAATACAAAACAAAACGCCGAACAGCCGAGAGCGAGACATAAATCGCAGAGATTCCACAACGCCGCGCTCCTGGGCCTAGCAAATCCTGAGCGACTGTTACAAAAAGGGAAAAAAAAAGCGGAGGAAACGTGAAAAATGGAATCGCTATTAATTTTGGGGAATGCAGGAATCCCGTGCGAGGAATTTAATAATCGCTATTAGTCAGCAAAAGCATTCAGACAATTTTTTTGTTTTTTTAATGCGCGATATGGCATTCAAATGAGCTTCTCAGAAATGTAAAATATCTAATTGTTCGTCAAAACAAAAAAAATTTATTTTTCCCCATTACTTTTAAATGGAGCAGGACAGTGTCGGAGTCCCTGGCAGGTTTTTAATGCTGTGCTGAGATTCTATTTGCCCCAATCGACTCGACATTTCACTGGACCAGCTTCCTGATGGCGACTGTGACTGAGCAATGTGTGTCTGAACGCCTGCCTGTACTTTCTACCAGGGGCGCATGCGACGGGGCGGCCACCTTTCTAAGGGGCCCAGGCGACGGGGCGGCCACCTTTCTAAGGGGCCCATGCGACGGGACGGCCACCTTTCTAAGGGGCCCATGCGACGGGGCGGCCACCTTTCTAAGGGGCCCATGCGACGGGGCGGCCACCTTTCTAAGGGGCCCATGCGACGGGGCGGCCACCTTTCTAAGGGGCCCATGCGACGGGTGCGGCCACCTTTCTAAGGGGCCCATGCGACGGGGCGGCCACCTTTCTAAGGGGCCCATGTGACGGGTGCGGCCACCTTTCTAAGGGGCCCATGCGATGGGGCGGCCACCTTTCTAAAGGGGAGCATGGGATGGGGCGGCCACATTTCTAAGGGGCACATGGGACGGGGCGGCCACATTTCTAAGGGGTGCATGGGACAGGGTGCCCACATTTCTAAGGGGCGCATGCGACGGGGCGGCCACATTTCTAAGGGGCCCATGGGACAGCGTGACATTTGCCAGTGCGGGTCTCCTAATGGCAAGAATAGTAGACAAGGTCTGTGTAAGGAGTGCTGAAATGGCCACTTATAGCCCGGTGACAACACAGGAGTGCAATTTGGAGACAGGGACAGCGTTGTCACCCTATAACAGGAAGTGCCCTTTAATGGCACCTGCAGTTAACCAGGGAAGGCAAAAATAATCAGATGAAACAGTTGGACCAGTTGTTCCTCTTATCCTGCGCAGTGGGCCCCGTTTTGCCCTCAGGACCTTCAATTGCTGAGGAGACTAATCTCAGCTCCAGTAATTGATGTTCTAAATGAAGGAAGAAGAACCGGCAACACCGGATGAGCAGAGAGGTTTTTTATTTCTTCATCACCACAATCATCATCGGGGTGTCGATCGTCCGTTTTGCCGTTGGGTGAATCCTGCTATTGTGCGAGGACAGAACAGCTTTCACCTGCGGGGCCCCAGGGGAAGTTTAGAACTGGCTGAGCGTTCATATGCTCCGGCTTATGGCAGGAATTGATATGGGTGTGGTGTGGCCATTGTCACTTCACACGTATGTGTGTATCCCCGGGATCCCCCGTCCTGTAAAAAGGGGGCAGAGGAATTTCTTTTTTTCCCCTTTTTTGGTGCGATTTGAGCCATACAAAATGAAAAGGCTCAAAGCACACTGCAAAGAACCGCATGCAATTTGAACAGGAATGCAGTGCGACTTTCCTGTCCGAATCGCATGTGGTTTCCCCACTGCCCGTGTGAACCCAGCCTTGCGCCCCAGCCTAGGTAAGCATAGGAGCGGTGCAGGAAACTGCATGCAATTTGGATTCCTGTTCAAAATCGCATGTGATTTGCGGTGCGATTTGAGCACATTCCCTTTGGGCTCAAATCACTTCGAAATGGTATTAATACTCGTACTCGCCAGAAAAAAAATAAAAAATAAATTCGGTACAATAGGCAAATAAAACTTTAGGGAGAGTTCCTCTTTAAGAAGGAGGAGACCGAGGTTTTGATTCTTACAACCTGCAGCAGACTGGAGCTGAGGCAAGGTCATTGGACTGGAGCTCACAGGTGGTTGTAAAAAAGGATTAGAAATGTAACTTTTCTCAACAATATTGCTGTATATCGTTACATATAAAGGAATGCAATTACTCAGATTACAAAGCTACTAAAAGATCCTTGCCCATCCCCTCCCCCCAACATGTGTCAGCATTCTGTGTGATGATACATTGTTTCGTACGTATTTAGCTGTGATCATTTTCATTGTAATATAACATATTTCTTAGGGTTTGCAGATAAATCTGAAACAAAAAGGATTTGTTGACGCTATATAAATCCTGTTTAATAATAATAATTTGATTTCCCCTCCCCCTCTCGGCACTGAAGGCTGCTGCGAGCTGCACTGTGCATGGTGAGCGGACTCAGTCACACAACCTGAGATTGCCATCTGAACTTCAGCTCGCCTTTAATTATCTTCTTGAGAAAGATGAAAGGATAATAAGTATTGTTCTGCGTGGGGGTCAGAGGTTATCTGCCTGCAGATGATTGGATGGAGCCGCGGCCTGCAGGTGTCACACACACACAAACACACACACACGCGCAGCCAAAGCTTTTTTTCTGCTTGGAGAGGAGGGCGGCTGACTGCAGGCCCAAAGTTTAGCCAAGTTTTATTTTGTGTAGATTCCATACAGAAGAGGTGAGAGAGGACGACACTGACGAAACGCGTAGTATGGCTACGTCAGGATTGGGAGACTGTCATACATATCACCACCGGTGGGGGGGGGGGGTGGGGACGAGAGAAGGAGGGGTGCTCATCAAGGCCTGGCCATTATTCTAAGTCAAAATTTCCATAGGGACATCAACACCTTGCTTACCCCCAATGTGACCCCACCATTGTACGTGATAAAAAGGTTAGACTCGAAGATTAGAACTGTATTCTGATTGGGTGTGGTTCTGTTCCATTTCCTACCAGCCTCTCTCAACCCCTCGAGGAACCCCCAAAATAAATTTTCATGTCTGAGGAACCTTGAGTTTAACTAATCCATCGGGGATCAATGGAAAGAAAGTCCCTTACATTGGTGATCAGTGGGAAGAATGTTCCTTACATTGGTGATCAGTGAGAAGAATGTTCCTTACATTGGTGATCAGTGGGAAGAATGTCCCTTACATTGGTGATCAGTGAGAAGAATGTTCCTTACATTGGTGATCAGTGAGAAGAATGTCCCTTACATTGGTGATCAGTGGGAAGAATGTTCCTTACATTGGTGATCAATGGAAAGAATGTTCCTTACATTGGTGATCAGTGAGAAGAATGTTCCTTACATTGGTGATCAGTGAGAAGAATGTTCCTTACATTGGTGATCAGTGAGAAGAATGTTCCTTACATTGGTGATCAGTGAGAAGAATGTTCCTTACATTGGTGATCAGTGGGAAGAATGTTCCTTACATTGGTGGTCAGTGAGAAGAATGTTCCTTACATTGATGATCAGTGAGAAGAATGTTCCTTACATTGGTGGTCAGTGGGAAGAATGTTCCTTACATTGGTGGTCAGTGGGAAGAATGTTCCTTACATTGGTGATCAGTGAGAAGAATGTTCCTTACATTGGTGATCAGTGAGAAGAATGTTCCTTACATTGGTGATCAGTGAGAAGAATGTTCCTTACATTGGTGATCAGTGGGAAGAATGTTCCTTACATTGGTGGTCAGTGAGAAGAATGTTCCTTACATTGATGATCAGTGAGAAGAATGTTCCTTACATTGGTGGTCAGTGGGAAGAATGTTCCTTACATTGGTGGTCAGTGGGAAGAATGTTCCTTACATTGGTGGTCAGTGGGAAGAATGTTCCTTACATTGGTGATCAGTGAGAAGAATGTTCCTTACATTGGTGATCAGTGAGAAGAATGTTCCTTACATTGATGATCAGTGAGAAGAATGTTCCTTACATTGGTGATCAGTGGGAAGAATGTTCCTTACATTGGTGATCAGTGAGAAGAATGTTCCTTACATTGATGATCAGTGAGAAGAATGTTCCTTACATTGGTGATCAGTGGGAAGAATGTTCCTTACATTGGTGATCAGTGGGAAGAATGTTCCTTACATTGGTGATCAGTGAGAAGAATGTTCCTTACATTGGTGATCAGTGGGAAGAATGCCCCTTACATTGGTGATCAGTGGGAAGAATGTCCCTTACATTGGTGCTCACTGGCAAGTCTCAGAACTTTGGAGGCATCAAACATGAGGTCCATTCTACCAAAGCATACTCTGTCTAATATGATATGAAGATCAGCACACTAAAATTTTGTTACAGTAAATATGAAGTGATCTTACATAACAATTAAAGCACACGATATACATGAACCAACCATTGAATTAACCCAATTCCATTCCAATAGGACTAGACGTTAGCAGGACAACTACCCACCAGCAGGACCCGCCCACTGGACATAACATAACTATGACGTCACCGATGAACACATGAATCCGCCTACTTCCCAGGATTATCTTGGTACAGACAACAAAAATGGAGGCCAGAGGAAAGTTCTAGGCACACAAGTCATCATAAAAAAAAAACAGTAAACTCCTCAAAGTCCATCAGAAGTAACATTTTCCACAGGACAGTCCAAAGCTTTCATTACTAACCTTCATGGGAGTGCGAGAACCAGATCTGGGAGGCGCTGGCCCCATGGGGCCCCCTGTAGGTGGTTTCCGATGGGGAGGAGGAGGCTGCGACAGGGTGGGCGGAGGCTGCAGGGGAGCCCAGGCTGCTGCTCAGGAACTGCCCATAAAAGACTGGGAGGAGTTCGCCATCAAACCGGTGCTGGCTGCAAAGAGAGAGAGAGATAAAAAGCTCAGTGATCAGTTCATCAATATTCCAGATTCAGCCCAAAATATTTCATGTGGTCTAAACAGCGAAGGATCAGGACGGCCCTAACCCAATTGTTTTACTGCAGCCCTGAGACTGGACTGTTCTGGGAAGAACCTCTGGGTATTCCGGTTTCCTCCCACACTCAGACATGCTGGGAGGTAAATTGGCTCCAGTAGGTGTATAAAATGTGTGCTAGGGACTTTAGAGTGCAAGCTCCTTGGGGGCAGGGACTGATGTGAATGTACAATGTATGTGTAAAGTGCTGAGTAAATTGATGGCGCTATACCTGTAATAATAATAATAGTAACCAAAAGGGGGCAAACAAGTGGAGACCTTCAAAAAAAGGAAAGAGCCAGCTATCACATTATATTCCATAGAGAGATAAAGTAAAATAATTGTAGCAATGTACAGCAAATAAAAAAACAAACAAAAAGGAAATTGATACACAATGCTATATTGATGGCTTTAAAATATTAAACAATTATTGAGCAATTTATTCACCTTAATAAGACAGTGAGATTATATATATATATATATATATATATATATATATATATATATATATATTGAAAGAAAATTTTATATTAATATATATATAAAAAAATCTTCTTTCATTTTCTTTTTTTATATATATATTAATATAAAATTTTCTTCTTTAATTATATATACACATTATATATATATATAAAAACCAAAAAAAAAACCACCACAAATGAGAATTAAAATAAACTGCAAAAAAATGCAATTATATAT
>NW_027507789.1:14457311-14497311 GCF_037356315.1 Lithobates pipiens
TATTACTAGTATTACTACTATTATAATAATTATTACTACTACTATTATTAATATTATTTCTATCATGATCATGGATAATGGTAACCAAAACAGGAATACAAATATTTGTTACTCTTCTTATCAAGGGTAATGTTCTTATAGAAAATAACCAAAATAATTATTACTACTACTATTATAATTATTACCATTATAACTACTATGATAATTATTAATATTATTATTGCTATCATCATGATCATTGATAATAGTAACTAAATATTGGTTACAATTCTTATCAATGGTAATGTTCTCGTTGAAAATAACCAAAATAATTACTACTATTATTATAATAAAAATTATTATTACTACTATTAGAATTATTATTACTATTAATATTACTACCATCATGATCATTGATAATAGCAACCAAAATAGTAAGAAAATATTTTGTTACTAGTAATAAATTTAAATAAAAATGTTTAATGATAATAAAAACACGCTTGTTAAGAATCTTAAAGCACCCCCCCCCCCTCCCCATTTTTTGGTCATCCTGAAGGCCTGTGCGGTAAATCAGGTGAATGAGGCCGAGCGTCCAATCCGATGGCGCCGGTGATCACCTTCATGTCAAACGTTACAAACAGCCAGAAAAGTGCACTTTGCAAAAATAATCTGTCACTTCCCCTTTAAGAGGGGGGAAAAGGCAGCTGTTTCCTCAGTAAAACATCATGTCATCCACGTTTCCTCCCCACTGGATGGAGAAGTGAAGGCAGCTGAGAGAGTGACCCACATCCCAGGCCACACCCACGGTGCCGCACCGGGGACACGCACGCCATACTGCTCATGTGTATTGGACCTAAACCACTAAAAGGGACAGTCCATACAAATATTGCATTGCTCACTGAAAGTATTGAACATTTCGGGACCGTATCTAAGGGCGGTTTTTAAGCACGTGATTCGAGCCAGAGGCTCCAATAAGCTTCAAAAGTAGGATGGGCTCGGGGCGTAGAGCATTGTGCCCCAAGCCCACCCACTTGTGTGACACTAGCTTATGAATATTTGCTATTGTCACACCAATTCTCTTCCTGGCCAATCAGGAAGCAGGTCTGAGAACCGTTTCCCGATTGGCCGAAAGGAGTAGCTACGTTGGCGATGCGAGGAGGAGGTCTCTGTGCTTCTCTATGCAATGCATGCAGACCATGTCTGGTGGGAGGGGCCAGCACATCGCTTCCTGACAACTTTACAGCACCCGGCCTCAGTACTCCACTTATGCAAATTTTCTAAAAACGAACTTCAAATGACCGCTTCTAATGTGAATACAGCCTTAAAATGTTACAGAATAAAAAATACAACTGAAGCCCATCAAATCCGACACCAGCTAAATCATTTACATAGAAGACACCCCAAAATCTCACACAAGCTCTGGCATGGTGACGTCATTTTTAATATTTGTAAATTGCAGCTTTCATTAACATAATCCCCGGTGGGGGTGGCCCGTCCATTAAGGGTACAAGGGCGCCGCCCCTCCTATCCATGTGTTCGGCCCCTTGCAGGATGCCAGGCACATGAATTACAGTGACGGGGTGTTTTTTTTTTTTTTTTGAAGCGCCGATTAGAGCCAGAGGCTCCAATAGGCTTCACAATAGGGTGGGCTTCGGGCGCAAGGAATGCGCTCATAGACCACCTAAGAGTGTCAGAAAAGCAAATATTCATGCGCTATTCTAACACTGATCCTCCTCCTGGCCAATCAGGATGTGGGTATGAGACCCCCTTCAACCGGTTGGCTGACAGGACAGGCGATCCTATTGGATGCCTAGGAGAAGGGGTGGAGCCACACAGAGGAAGTGAGGAGAGGTCACAGGAGGCAATGCACACTTTCCGGATGCACAGGTGCCTGCTGCCCAAGTGCTCGCCACCTAGATGGGGTAAGTGCCAGACTGGTAGATGGCAAACGGAGGTGGGGTTGGGTTGAGGTGCCGCCACTGATCCGCGGTGATCCGCCAGGAAGAACCTGGTTTAGGAACTTCCCATTAAGCGTCGACAACGCTTGGTCCCCGTCTCCCAATTGCGCCCCTGTGTTGTCACCTTGTCATACAGGCATGCAATGCAAAACTCACTGGACTAACATTACAGGTAACAATAGACAGGCCCACCATTGTCACCATCAGGAAACCCCCACCCCCAAAAATGCCATGAAGCAATCACTGGCGTGCATGGAGACAAGAAGGAGCTACAAAGAGGCTGCAGGAGATCAGCAGTGCTGAAACGCAACAAAACGGGGGGGGGGGGGGGGGAATTGGTTTTGACGCACTTTGCTTTAGTAAAACAGTCCAGACAGAGTTGACAAATACTCTGATTGTTACATATAATACAGATTTATATTTCGTTTTGACCTATCCGCTCCAATTTTGGTCCAGAGGTACCAACACCAACCAACCAAATGTCATTGTTATTCAATATTAAAAAGTTTAAAATGAAAAAAAAAAAACTGAGCAATATCCATACGATTCCCCCTCCAGTGTAAAACTAAGCGGTAGAAGCACCAATTAAATATTATGCAACTGTTATTTATGGTTACAAACAAAACCTGCCGACATCCATCCAATTCCCTCTCCAGTGTTCATCCAGAGGTAGAACAATCAGCCCAATCATTTAGAAAGTTACTTATTAGTTGCAAAGTTACACAAAACCGTCTGATGTCCATCGAATTGCCACCTCTGGATTAACATTGGAGGTCGAACGTCAAATATTTTAGTTCATTGTTACAAATAAAAACGAACTGCTGTCCATCCCATTCCCTCTCCAGTGTTCACCCAGAGAAACAAGTCAGTCAATTTATAAAAGTCATTTATTGATTACAAAGTTACAAACCAAACCATCTGATTTGTCCATCGAATTGCCACCTCTGGATAACAATGGAGGTCGAACAGGATGGACAATGGGCAGTTTTGTTTGGAATTGTGTAACGATGTAACAGTAAATAACCATTAGCTGTTATTTGGTTAGCTTTGCTATCTCTGAATAAACAGGGGAGGATGAAAGCAAACCAAATATTTAACAGTTATTTAATGTTACATTGTTACAAAGTTACCAAACAAATCTGGCCGACGGCCATCAAATTGCTGGCTCTGGATAGACAGTGGAGTAAGCGCAAAGATTTTGTAATAGTTATTTAGGGTCGGTTCACACTCGTTCGATGCGGAAACCCTGCAAATCCACTGTAGGTTCCTGCATTGCACCCGAATCACACGACAGGTCACACTGCTATTATGCAAACGGCTGGGAGTGTCAATACATCGTTAATGACACCCCCATTCAGCAGGCATATCGCACTGCGAACTGACAGTTCGGACACAAATCGGATTCTGGTGTGGACCAAAGAAAGAGTCCTGTGCGAGTTTGGTCCGAATGCGATGCGATGCAATATCAACCATACTATCTGTGCCGGTTCGCACTTGTGCACTCTGCATTAGTGCAAAGCACATGCGATGCGATAGCAGCCATACAGATATACCATGCGATATCAGCCATGCCATCTGTATGGCTGAAATCACATTGCATGCAGATCCATTGTGGGTTCCCGCATCACACCAGAATCGCACGGCAGGTCACACTGCTATTATGCAAACGGCTAGGAGTGTCAATACATTGTTAATGACACCCCCATTCAGCAGGCATATCGCACTGCGAACTGACAGTTCTGACACAAATCGGATTCTGGTGCGGACCAAAGAAAAAGAGTCGTGCGCGAGTTTGGTCCGAAAGCAATGCAATGCGATATCAGCCATACTATCTGTGCCGGTTCAACACTTGTGCACTCTGCGTTAGTGCAAATCACATGCGATGCTATTTCAGCCATACAGATCTGGCTGCAATCGCTTTGTAGATCTACAAAGCCATTGCAGCCAGATCTACAAAGCCATTGCAGCCAGATCTACAAAGCCATTGCAGCCAGATCTACAAAGCCATTGCAGCCAGATCTACAAAGCCATTGCAGCCAGATCTACAAAGCCATTGCAGCCAGATCTACAAAGCCATTGCAGCCAGATCTACAAAGCCATTGCAGCCAGATCTACAAAGCCATTGCAGCCATACAGATATACGATGCGATTTCAGCCATGCTATCTGTATGGCTGAAATCACATTGCATGTGATTTGCACTGCAGTGCGAACAACATGCAAAAAACAGAGCGCACAAGTATGAACCGGCACAGATAGTTTGGCTGATATCGCATCATAACGTATTCAGACCAAACTCGAACAGGACCCTTTTTTTGGTCCTCATCAGATCGCATGGGTGTTCACACCCATGTGATCCGATTCATTTCCCAACAATTTCCCAACTGTCAGTACGCACAGTGATAAGCGAGCTGAAATGGGGGTGTCATTAACAATGTACAGACATACCCCACTTTTAAGTATACAAGGGGATTTATTTACCAACACTGGAAACTGCAAAATCTGGTTTCTATGCAGAAGTGAGCCTGATTTTGCACTTTCCAGCTTTAGTAAATAAACCCCATTGTGTACTTAAAGGTGGGGTATGCCTTTATTGACAATCCCAGCAGGTTGCATAGGGCAGTGTGAACTGCCGTGCGAGTCTGGTGCGATAAGGGAACCCACAGTGGATTTGCAGGGTTCCCAAATCGCACACGTGTGAACCGAGCCTCTGTATGGCTGAAATCGCATTGACATTGCGCGCAATTTGCAGTACGGTGTGAATCACATGCGATATCGCAGAGCGCACAAATGTAAACCGGCACTTAATGTTACAAAACCAATCCACCTGATGTCCATCGACTTGCTACCTCTGGATGAACGCTGGAGGTTGAAAGTCAAAGAGTTTGATATGTTTATTGTTACAAACAAAACCAACTGCTGTCCATCCCATTCCCTCTCCAGTGTTCACCCAGAGATAGGAAAGCCAACCAAATGTTTAAAACAGATACTTGATGTTACATTGTTGCAAAGCTACAAATATCCATCATATCGCTGGCTCTGGATAAAACACTGGAGGTTGAAACTTAACCAATTCTTCCGTCATAGTTATTTAAGGTTACAAACAAAATCGTCTGCTGTCCTTCCCGTTCATCCTCAAGGAGTTCGAGGAAGACGACGAGGAAGACGACGAGGAAGACGACGAGGAAGACGACGAGGAAGACGACGAGGAAGACGACGAGGAAGACGACGAGGAAGACGACGAGGAAGACGACGAGGAAGACGACGAGGAAGACGACGAGGAAGACGACGAGGAAGACGACGAGGAAGACGACGAGGAAGACGACGAGGAAGAC
Source organism: Lithobates pipiens (assembly GCF_037356315.1). Taxonomy (NCBI): domain Eukaryota; kingdom Metazoa; phylum Chordata; class Amphibia; order Anura; family Ranidae; genus Lithobates; species Lithobates pipiens. Next base: position 14,462,582 of record NW_027507789.1, read on the forward strand.
GACGAGGAAGACGACGAGGAAGACGACGAGGAAGACGGAATTTTTATTTTTTTTCTCTTAAATAAGACTTAAAAGTCAAATATTTTCTGATTGGAACCAAAAAAAATAATCTGAAAAAAGGTATAATGATGATTGACTTTGATCCTCCAGCGTTCATCTAGAGCAAAATAAGTCACCCAAATATTCTCCAGTACTTATTCAAGGTCACATATTTGGCTTCCAAAGCCCTCTTTAGAAGATCAAAAACCATTTTCAGCTACGAACCTCCAAAAAAAAAAGCGTAATTTGGACACTTTGGGTGTCTTTGGGGTACAGTTGACAATCGCACCTGGCTGTACTGAGGAGCTAGCGATCGAAAATAAGCGACCGGCGGGAGGACCCCCCACCCCAGAGTGTAAGGCACTTACCCCAGAAGAACATGATCCATCAGCTTAGCGGCCACTCTCCCAGAGATCTGCCTCTCTCTCTCTCGGATGGTCACATGGACCACGAGGGACCGCTAAATAGCTTCATGATGAGAAGCCGGTGGGAAGGAAGAGGACCTGCCAGCCCAGCGGCCGTTCGCTGGAGAACAGAGCGAAGGAAACCGTTACACGGGTTGTAAAAATGAAAAAAAAAAAAAAAAAAACTTTTATTGTGAGATCATATGGCGGAGATCTCTTGGGAGTAAAAGTCCTGGAATTATGGATGCAATAACCCCATCAACGCCGGAGGCGGCCTCGCCGCGCCTCATTTTGAACGTCTTGGTTGTCCACTTTTGGCAGCGGAAGAGTTATTTAATTTTGCAGCCTACAATTGCAAAATTATAGTTTTTTTTTTCCCCCCCTTGGCTCCCCCACCACTCCTCTTCTGGTCAGCGCGTGTTTTCAGAAACGTAGGAACACCAGAGGGGAAAAAACACATTTACCGCTGATAGAAAACAGGTCCGGGGCTGCTGGGGACGGGAGGGGCCTCCCACGCTGCCAACATGCTTCAGATATGAGTGTCCGCGGTATGGTTTTGGAGTGGGGTAGACCGGTCCCTCCTTCCTTTAACCCCTCCAGTGCCGGACTTCAAAGCGGACACGAAATTCAACGCCGATGTATTGCTACGCTGACTTTTTAGGTGAAAAAAAAAAAAAAAAACATGAGAGCCTTTCCTGGAGAAACTGCTGCAGGGTGCTCCCCCCTCCAGTGCTGGCCACCTAACAAGAACCTGGACCTGTGGTCACGCGACCTCTGCCAACACTGAAGTAGGATAGAGAGAGTTCTGATAGCGATGGCATTCCTCCCTTTTTTTAGCGATCACATGACCCCCCCCCCCACGCCTAAAGCTTTTGGCGGAGGACAGCAGCACCGGAGGGAGCCAGGAGCAGCATCGTTCCAGGAAAAGTATTGCGAAAAAAAAAATCCATTTAGCAGCTGTGCTAAAGGCAAAGCCCATTCTAATGGCCTCCGATCGCAATTTTATAAATAAATGCGACAACCATCAGATTTAGAGGCCTTCATGGGGCGCGTCTCCACTGGCGGCCAACAAGGCGGCTTCGGGAGTTTTTTTTATCTCGACCCCAAAGATGGTCACATGCATAGGTGTGCACAGCCTATTGCATTAGGGTGCGCACACCAAAGCTCAAACATATGGTACCGATCGCTCACTGTGTTCATTCAGAAAGGGAAGGGGGCCAGTAAATTATATTTACTGTCCCGTCCCCCCACTCATTCCAACACATCCCCTTGTGTGCACCCGCAGCAGCAACTGGTGGCAGAGAAGAGGAGGGAAGCTGCCAGCACTGCGGGGGTGGGGGGGGGGGGGTGTGTGTGTGAGAATGAGCCAGGGCAGTAGAGGGAATGTGCACCGATAATGTTGTGCCCAGGCACACCCTGTGCGCAAGCCTATGGTCACGTGTTCAAAGACAAAACGCCACACCTGAAAAAGTAATCATGAGAATTTACTATAGAAAACACACCAATGGAGAGAAAAGGATTGAGGAAGAAGGCATACCTTCGAAACGCGTCAGACAGCAGCAGCTCATTCGTCCTCTCTCTAGGACCTGGAAACTGCTATCGGATGACAGACTGCCATGTGATTACTAGAAGCTGATTCCGTTTCTACTTTTGGGAGTATTTTTCAACGATGTTTTTTGAATAAATATACTAAAAGGATAATGCACTAGGCTGGTGCACCCTCTCTCTTTGTTCTCAGAAAGAGGATTGGCTGAGATCGAAGCAGGGCGGAGCCTAGAACCCCGAAACATCAAGACCTGCACCTCCATCCACCCCATAGAAGAGTGCACACCACGGGAACATGGTGGCATTCATGGGGTGAAGGAGAATGTGAGGGAAAATTAGATGCACTCATCACACATAGCGGGAGTCCAACAGCAACATTTTCATTCTGGAGTAGAGTCCCCCTTTAAAGTGGATCTCTCAGCAACAATAAAATTCCCAGACGTGTCACAAAAACTCTGCCTTTTATTAAAAATCCATTCCCAAGCTCCAGTCAGTTACTGTGCCTAGGCTGAGATGACATCACCAGTCTGCTGCGGGGGGGGGATTAGACTGTACATTGTAACTTTGTAGAAGGAGGAAGCATTTCCCCAGTCACCTTCCTGGGTGATTTTTCTTAAAGGAGAAGTACGAATGAAGCTCTCGGGAACGCTCCAATTTCTGTACTCCTGCGACTCAGATTCAGCCAACGCTGAGCTGACCGTTGCTGTTGGCTGACGTCACGGAGTCGGTTTCCGGAGTTCCACTTTAGAAAACGCAACAGTCAGACGCTGCGCACACCTAGGCGATCCACCAAAAACCGACACAGAACACGTCTAGCGGACGCGGTGCAGAGCGCTCCCGCCACGTGTACCCCGAGGCGAGGCTGGCGCGGGACCAAGAGCTGCGTCTGGGCCAAACCCCCAGCTGGTATCAATATGTGCGCAAACTTTTACTCGTGATTTGGCGAGCCAGATGTGTGACGGGTATAGGGAAGGAGAGGAGAAGGCCGCCGACTACCAGATAATTAAAAGGGAATCCACCCCCCCCCCCGCCCCCCAAAACTGATATCTAATAGTCAATAAAATGAATGGTCTGCCCTACATGTGATGCATGGGGGCGCAGGCGCTCCTCTAGGTGCGAGCCGAGCCACATTGGTGTAAAAAACTAAAAATAAAATAAAAAAACACCATTATGCCATCCAACCAGTTTGCTCTGTGGTTGGTACAATCCAGTTAGGGACCTGGAGTTTTCATAGCTATCTGGGTGGGATGGAATCTCCAAGCCTGGGACCGGGTTTTGGGAACAGTCAGCCATTATAAAAAGAGAGCGAGAGCGCATACATGAGAAATTATATTTCTATAAAAATATATTTTACGAAAAAAAAAAAATTATAGATAGATATTATAAAAGATAGATAGATAGATATTATAAAAGATAGATAGATAGATATTATAAAAGATAGATAGATAGATATTATAATAGATAGATAGATATCTATCTATCTTTTTCTTTTATAATATCTATCTATCTTTTTCTTTTATAATATCTATCTATCTTTTTCTTTTATAATATCTATCTATCTTTTTCTTTTATAATATCTATCTATCTTTTTCTTTTATAATATCTATCTATCTTTTATAATATCTCTATATCTCTATATCTCTATATCTCTATATCTCTATATCTCTATATCTCTATATCTCTATATCTCTATATCTCTATATCTCTATATCTCTATATCTATCTATTTTATATCTATCTCTTTTAAAGCAAGGTATTGACAAGTGATCAGATTTTTTAATTTGGATCAATTTTAATCCCCCCCCCCCCCCCCCCCCCATCCATGGCTTCAACTAGGTCTCAATTTTAACAAAAAATAAAGTAAAATTGCCATGTGTATGGTCCTTTAAGAGCAATAATTGGCATTTAAAAAATAAAAAAAATCCATTAGATTGAAGAGAATGCGATTCAATGCATTCAGATTGATTGATGGTTTTATGGCGCCCACACACAGTTCAGTTTCTTTTTTTTATTTAACCAAAACAATCAAATCCAAGAAGAACCGAAGAGCCACAACTTCTCCTCCGATCAATTTTATGGAGTCAAGGAGAAAGGGGGGGGGGGGGGGGGAAATCAATTATTTTGTATCAATCAGCAGCACCAAGATGTTTTTTTTTTTTTTTTCATCAATACCAATCGACCAGATTATGGTGGAAATCAATATGCAATCGATCGCTTATGATGGCGGCTCCATTCGTACCTAAGAGTCTTGGAATTTAGAGCAGAATTGCACAATTCCCAATCACGCAAAAAAAAAAAAAAAAGGTGACAACGCTTGCGGCAGGTCTGGGCGCCATTCATTCGTAAAGTCACCCCAATGGCGGCTCGTTTCCTAGTAAGGTGAAGGCGTTTCATTGGCTTGATTGGCATTCCGGCTACAGGAAGTGCGAATGTAGCCAGTTAAGTGATTTGATTAAAAATCGCAAACCACCTGCCTGTGTGTGGAGAAATCTTATGTCATATTGAACAGGATGTCATCGTATTGAACAGGATGTCATCGATTGATTATTCTGATCAGAAGAGATCGATTGGAAATAAAATTGACTGCAGTAGTATCACTTTAAACTCGTTCTCAATCGTTCTTCCATCGTTTTTGCTCGCCGGTTGTATCAGGTCACTGTCTGCTGCAATCTGATCCGACGTCTTCCCGCGATTGCTACAAAATCCATCCGCGTGCCTCTTACAGTCTTGTCCAATGACAACGCCGCCCCCCCCCCATCGGGTGTCACAGCCTCTGTTATTGTATGATTCTTATCTGGCTGGGCACAGCGCCCGACCGCACAACCAGCGCAGACCGCGAGCCGGGCGACAGTACATACCGACACGCACTGACACCCCCCCCTCCCCCCGACCCAGACAGATGGAAGTCATTGCTGCTTCATATTTACATCCAGCCTCCGATCTCCAATTGTATTTGCATCCTCAGATTTCACTGCACACTGCGAGCCTATCACAATGTGCATTAGAAGATGCAGCAAGTCAGAGCGACCTCCATTTCCTGTCTGGAAGACATCCAGCATCATCTAGCTCTTTCCTCCCCAGTCTGACTGTCCCTGGCCCCCGTCCCTTTCATTCATTGGATTTCAATTATGTCAATCATTGAGGCTCAGAATCGAAGGTGGGCGTTACCTATTCAAACTAAGCCAATCTGGGAACGCCCACTCCTCCAGGCTAACACCCACCCATCAAAGCATTTTGATATTTGCATAACTCCTCCCACTGCGTATATCAGAACTGAGGGCTCAAACATGGAGGCTCAGCATTCCATGTGGGCGTTACCTATGCAAATCCAGCCTTCTTAAAAATGCCCACTCTGACCACACATCAATAGGACTTGGATATTTGCATAACTCCTCCCACTGCTTGCATTCGCACCTTTCCTTTATTGGAATTTGGTTGTTTGCATTATCTTGGAGTGGTCTTTATGTAAATACAGACACCCTACTAGGATCGCCCCCTTCTCCAGACAAACACCCACCCATCACAGGGCATTTTGATATTTGCATAACTCCTCCCACTGCTTACATCAGAGTGGAGGGCTCATAGGAGGAGTAGTGAGGCCGTGTGCGGTGATGTGTTCAGGAAGCCATGTACAGCCCCCACCCTCCCACCAGCCATGATCAGCCAGCATTGCATAGAGAAGCACAGAGAGCCAGTGACTATATGGAGGGCAAGCAACCAGTGTACAGCACCTTGCAGCACCGGGATCCTCGATTCAGGTCCCAGTTAGGTCATTGTCTGCATGGAGTTTGCATGTCCTCCCTGCACTTCTGAGAGTCTCCTCCCACACTCCATAGACATTGGCTCCCGTCTATATTGGCCCTCTGACCACTTAGAGTGTGCCCAGGAACACTGCGCTTCCTCATCGTCAGTGGATGCACCACAATATCCTTGATGAGGAGTCAGAAAGGGGGGGGGTGGTAAAATAGCCAATTGAGCAATGGTTTTAGCCCCCCCCCCCCCATGACAGCCCACCGTTTCCCATCATGGTGGTCAGCAGACCTGCTGTGGTGGTTATACAACTGTATGCATTCAGCAGGCAGTACCACTTTCATTGAACGGGGCTGCACCACATGAACAGCACGGTGCTGTGAGCAACATATCATCCCCTCCCCCAGCAGCCTGTGAAATCCACCACAGATCGCTTTTCAGAGGGGTGGCAACAACACCCACAAGCCCTTGAAATGAACCTGTGTTGTAGCGCACCGCAATAGAGAAAGCGCTCAGCACAGGTGTGACTAGAACCTTCAGGGCCCCCCATGCAAGAAACCATAAACTGCCCCCCTGACTGCCGGGGCCCTGGGCCCTTCACACTGATCCCAGGACCCTTCACTCATTAAAGTGGTTGTAAAGGCTGAAGGTGCAATCTATGCATGAAGGTAAAAACACCTTCCGTGTGCAGAAGCCCTCCCCCCTCCCCCAATACTTACCCGAGCCCTTTCTCGATCCAGTGATGTTGCAGTAGAACCTTGTCTTATCCAGGGGACTCGCACTTTGCGATAGCTTTTGGCAGCAACGCGAGCCATTGGCTCCTACTGCTATCAATCACAGTCAGTGAGCCAATCAGGAGATGGAGGGGATGGGGCCAAGCCATGGCTGTGTGTAAATGGACACAGAGCCATAGCTCAGAAGCGTGCTTGCATGGGTGCCCCCCCCTCCAGAGCAAGGTGCTTTCTATGGTGGCAGAGGGGAGGGGCCAGGAGTGTCGGTAGGGGACCCGAGAAGAGGAGGATCGGGGCTACTCTGTGCAAATCTATTACAGAGTCAGTAAATATAAAGTATTAAAAAAAGAAGAGGATTTCAATATTGCCTTGAGCCCTCGTTCACATTGGAGCGATTTAACAGGTCAAATCGCATGACAAGTCGCAGCCCATTGCCAGCAATGGCACCGTTCCAACCGGTGCGGCGCTGCACCCAATTTGCAACAGTAGCTCCTTAGACATCTGTGCAAGTCACAGGATTTCAAAGCTACGCTCAATGTGAATGAGTAAAAGCCTTGAAAATGTCACAAAAGATGCAAGGAAAAAAATCGCAAGCAAGTTGCATGGATCACAGTAGTCCGAACTGAGCTTTACGGTGCTATAGCAGGCTCAATTCCTGCGTTCGATGCCCTCTGATAGTGGTGGAATGCCAGGGCCCCAAGTGCAACCCTTATGACCCTGGTAGTTCCACCACTGGCTCAGCATGCGAGAATGCAATGGCAGCGCGTTTGTTTCATTAGGCCCACCTTAACGCCATGCCTTGTTACCGCAACACAAAAAGGGGCCCTTAAAAACAGCTGCATGGCTCGCCAGTGTTGTCGCCTGTCGATGAGGTGGGCACACCCACATATATAGCGCTCGCCGTGATCTCTGCGCTGTCCCGTGTCTGCAGAGAGGAAGACTTTGGCAGATCCACAGGCTGGAAATTCTGGGAGATTGTCCGCCCTGAGTTTCTCACACATGTGGAATAATCATAATAATATGTGCCCCCCCCCCACTTTCTATCCATATCCCCCCCCATATTGACACAAGGCCGCCGACGTATATATAAGAACCGCGGGACACAAGCGTGGCACCTGAGGTCAGCATATGGAACGCATTGAAGACATATGGAGGCAATGTGACCGGTTACCTCCACCGCCGCGCCGCAGCCAGCCGGGAACATTTGCTTCCATTTATCAGAGGAAGCTTCTGGATTCTCCGGACGGTCCCCATGAAGGGAGCTCTGGGGCCCCTATAGCGGGTTCCTGAGAACGCAGCTCCATCGCAGGATCCCACACCAGCCCCCAACCCCCCCCCCCTCCCCACCCGCTGGCTCGTGAAGCCCTCAACCTCCTCCGCCAAGACCGGACTCATCCCCTAAGGCACAACCCCCCCCCCCCCCCTCCGTCCCACACACTGGCCGCCAGGTTCCCAGGCTTCATCCGAAGTGTTCACACACTTTACACACAGCCCTCTCTCGCCCCTTCACACGACCCGCACTCCTGCACAAGCAACTCTGGCTGGAGCGCGTGTATTGTGCTTGTCCAGACCGAGCCCAGGCAGGGGGGACCCGCCAGGAACATACCGGACCGCACAGGCCAATCGGCTGCTCCCTTTCCAAAAAGAAACAAAATAACAACTTTGTATAAAAAGCAACAAAACAAACAATTCCTTTATTGAAAAACAAAAAAAAAAAAAAAAAACACTCCATCACAGCCTCATCTGTGCTTTTCTAAGAGGATACTTTTATCTCAGCATCTTTCAGCACAAATACTCCTAAATTCACCCTTCAGTCTTGCACGGTTGTACCGGCTTCCTCCGATTTCACGGCACACTGTGAGCTTCTCACAATGTGCATTAGAAGCTGCAGGATAGATAGATAGAGCCCCGGCCTCACTTCCTGGCAGGAGGACATCCAGCATCATCTAGCTCAGGGGTCTCAAACTGGCGGGTCCTCCAGCTGTTGCAAAACTACAAGTCCCATGAGGCACTGCAAGGATGATAGTTACAAGCATGGACTCTAGCCCTTTCCTCCCGGGCCTGACTGTCCCTGGCCCTTTCATTAAGTGGATTCCAGTTCTATCAATCATGGAAGTCTCAGCCTCACTGGTGGGTGTTACCCATGCAAATACAGCCTGCCTAGGACTGTGTGTGTATATATATATATCACACACACACATCGGAAATTCACTATGCAAACGACTTTTAAAGCCCAGATATTGCCTTGTAAAGTATGCACCACCCACCACAGAAATAAAAAAAAAAAAAAAAAAAAAAACGAAGGAGGGAGCGGAGGTAAGAACAGTCAGTCACTCTGCACATGGAGAGGGTAAAGCTGAAGGAGAGGGTAAAGCTGAAGGAGAGGGTAAAGCTGAAGGAGAGGGTAAAGCTGAAGGAGAGGGTAAAGCTGAAGGAGAGGGTAAAGCTGAAGGAGAGGGTAAAGCTGAAGGAGAGGGTAAAGCTGAAGGAGGGGCCCAGGAGGCTCCACCCACTATGGGGCGGGTGGTGGAGACAAGACCAGTCTCCCTGCACAAGGAGAGAGCAGAGCTGTGGGAGGAAGGCTCCACCCACTGCAGGAGGGAGTGGAGACAAGATCAGTCCCTGTGCACAAGGAAGAGAGCAGAGCTGTGGGAGGGGCTCAGCAGGCTCCACCCACCACAGAAAACTAAAGGAGGGGGGTGGAGACTAGACAAGTCTGCCTGCACAAAGAGAGAGAGCAGCAGTGAGCGGTCTTTATTACAGGAAGTCTCGCACCGGATTACTGCACAGATCTGGAAGGAGTTTCTAGAAGTCACATGAAAGATGGATTATCCCGGAGTTTAGATTTAATTACCGACGCATTTCTTCAGGTGGATGAAGGTTGAAATAAAAAAATGGAATGGAAATGTTACATTGTTTCAGCACAGTATTCAGGCATTATTGTGTATTACAGTCCCTGACCCGGATCCAGCATGCAGATCTGTTCACCTGCAGCGGGAGACGACTCCAAGCCCTGCCGGTGCAGACAGCCAGGGCGATTAGCATTTTTTGGGGTCATCAGTGATGGTACCCACCCTGCGTCCTTTAATCCCACTGAAGTGCATTGAACACAGAACCATGGAGAAGGATCCGAGGATCTCCTCCTTCTGGGATGGAGCCTCCGCTTGTCGCTCAGGAATCAATATCAGCCTGCTGCGCCTTAACCCCTTCAGCCCCGAGCCGCCTCCGGAGCCCCACGTGGGAAACGCCTCTCCCAGCCTTCCTTATTTCTACCCATAATAGGGAGAAAAATCCCACAAAACAGGCAAATCGTCAAAAATAGGCTGAGGGCGGGCGTGTCCGACCCACATGGGGGGGAACAGCGGATCCTGAAGAGAAGGAATTCTACTATTATTAAACAGCAGGTCCGTTAACCCCGTCCTCACTGCCAATCACGTCTTGCCCTGGCATCTCATACACACTGGATGTTTTTTAGGCCAGCGTAAAGAGTGCAGCGTTTGCAAACGCCAGGGGGTGCCACAAGTGGGGCGTTTAACTGGCCATAGAAATGAATGGCAGAACCCCCAACCCACATAAATGCCAACATGTCTATGCGTCGGCATTGACCTGCACATGCGTATGATGTATAATGCCGAATGCTGCAGCCATGTCTAGCATAGCCCCAAGGGAGGACGAGAAGCCACGTTGCCACGAGAGCAATTGGCACACCAATGCGCCGTTTCCAAAAAAAAAAAAAAAAAAGCGACATCCCATTGGCTAACTATCCCCCCCCCCCCCCCCAGCCTGGCACCACTTCCGCAATAATCGCCTAGAATGGGGTCCATTGCCCCGCCCCTTACAGCAGCTTTCCATTACACACCACATGTCCCAGGAGGCTGCGGGACCATTTACAAAATGCTCATGCATGCGCAGTGGGAGGCTAGCTGTGGTTCCTCGGGATGCCACATCCAGCTCCTCTAACCAAGATGGAGGCACTGGCAGCCCGCAGCAATAAGAACAAGACCTGTAAGTGTTTCTGATCTGCAGCAGAGAAACATCAGTTCCCGCCTCCGGCCAGACAGGGCTATGCTGTGTGGCAGAGCTGTGTAAATATTGGGACTAGATGGACAAAATACAAAGCCTTTTATGTATTTGTGTATGTAGCAATTTGCCTGGGAGTTCACCATTAAATTACTAATTTCTGATAAAGGGAGAGCGTTGTTGGTCCCGAAACGCGTCAGTTATGTGATTGCATGATGAACAGCACTTACAGTTCTTGCACGCAATGCTATATATTTGGGTAAAAATGTTGCTGCCGACTTTGTTAATGAATTCCCAGAATGCTGGAAAGATGTTGTGGATAGTTCACAGGTGGGCTAACTGGGCCTCTGCCTGGGGCTGCTCCAGTTAAAAGGGCACCCCGAGAATGGCAGTAGATTTCCGGGACCTGCGATGCGTTTTCCTGCAGAGGAGTTCGGTGACGGAGAGTTCCGGAGCTCATGAATGAATGAGTCGTGATTTCACAGAACATTCCTGAGAGTCCCGTCATCCGGAGTTCCCCTGAACTCAATACTTCCCCGGCACTGAGTCACCTACAAGGTTAACCCCATCACTGCCCATCAACGGCCTTCGGTTCTAGGCTGTACCACGCGGGCCATATCGTCCAATCCGTGACCTCCCCCGGCCGCATCATCCAATACGTGACCCCCCCTTGCAAAAAAAATAAAAAATCACTGTCTGCGCTCCCACTACACTATGTGGCAGAACAGCTTCCAGAAATATGAATAGTCTGCGGTATAGAACAGATTTATTCCACGTTCAGTATGCCACCTGTGTGCCAACAGAGGAAATTTAGGGGGATTTGGGGGAAATTGTGCTAGGAGGGTGAAATTTGCAGTGTGCGGGGGGGGGGGGGGGGAGATGATGTGTACTAGGAGGGGAAATTTGGGGGGAAGGCGGGGTGCCAATAGTGGTAATTTAAGGGGATTTGTGGGTGGGGAGGGGGGGGGGGGAGAAGATTTGTGCTAGGAAGGGGGAATTTGGCGACATTTGGAATGGGAGGGGTGACATTCAGAAGGGGAGGGGGGAGAATATGTGTACCAGGAGGGGAAATTTGGTGGGGGGTGGGGTGCTAAGAGTTGTGCTTGGAGAGGGGGGGGGGATTTGGAAGAAATTTCTGCTGGGAGGATGTAATTTGAAGTGGGGGGGGGATGTGTACTAAGAGGAGAAATTTGGGGGAGGACGGGGTGCCAATAGTGGTAATTTAAGGGGATTTGGGGGAAATTTTTGCTGGGAGGGTGAAATTTGAAGTGGGGGGGGGGTGTGTATTAGTAGGGAAATTTGGGGGGAGGGTGGGGTGCCAAAAGATAATTTAGGGGGATTTGGACTAGGAGGGGAGGTTTGGGGGAAATTTGGAGGAATCCTTCCCCTGAGCTCACAGAACTGCGCCCCATCAATGACTCCTCCCCTATCCTCCTGATCTCACAGAACCGCACCCCCCCCCCCATCAATGACTCCTCCCCCATCCTCCTGATCTCACAGAACCGCACCCCCCCCCCCATCAATGACTCCTCCCCCCATCCTTCCTCTCAGCTCACAGAACCGCAAGATCCAGGGAAGAACAATCTTTTTTGTATTTATTTTTATGTGGCTGTTCAAAAAGGAGGAGGCGGAGCCAACAAATTAGTTTTTTTCTTTCGTTTTTTTTTTTTTACAAAATGCAGCAAATCTCAAAACGAAAAAGCGTGGCGCATTAACCGCAATATACGTCGAGGTGAACTCATCAGTACAGATAATAGTCCGCGCAATTCTGTTTATTCATTTAAAGTATAATTTTAGTGGAGAACGAGCGAGCCGAAATCAGTTGGCAACACTTTCCGCTTTGCAAATTCACCCCTCCCCCCCTGAGAGGACCGCGCCACCATTTCTGCCCTTCACGCTTAATGTGAACAAGGCGGCCTCATAACATGGCGGGTCAGGGAGGCACGTCGGAGCGCGTGCTGCCAGCTGCAGATAACGCCAGGGGGTGGAGGGGAGGTGGGGTGAGCTGGTGACCAGCAAGAACAGCGACGCAACCCCCCCCCCCCCCCCCCCTCATAAAAAGCAAAACCAAAAAAAAAAAAAAAACACAAAAAAAAAAAAAACATACCACACCGGTACCATAAACAGTTTCCTGTTATATGATATAATTTATCATCTCTTCTGGAAGTTGCAATAAATACATTTGTATCAAAATCAAAAAGATACAAATTGTTTTTGCACAACGGTAGTAATGAATTACTGCTTGTGTGAGAGAAACCACCACACTGATGCTTTATGTACTTCCAGAGTTGCTCCAAATCTGCATCAAACGCTAGAACTGCACTTAAAGCGCATCCAAATCACAAGCGAGTTCTTGTTTCAGATACAGTAGGGCTGGGTTAGAACCCCCCCCCCCCTTCCCCCACCCGCTCTATTTGTTCCGATGACCACGTTAACCAAAACAGACGGGACACCTAAACAGTTATCGTTGTCACTGGAACAAGAAGAGAGGGTAAATCTTCCATTTGGGACATTCTAGTGACAAACGGATTGGGTGGACACCTTTGTGTCGAGGGCAATGCGTTAAAAGCGCATAACGCACAAAAATGCATCATGACGCATGTCAAACGCATGTCGCTGTGCCCTATGAAGAGCGTTGATATCCAATGCAAGGCGTTCCAACACATGTTGAAAACACGCAAACACGTGCTGAAATGCATTTTGATACAAATAGAAAAAAAGGTGCATTAGGGTAAAATAATATTTTTTTTCCTTTATTTTATCCTGAAGCTCCTCCCCCCCTTTTATCCGCCTTCCTTTCCTTTTATTTCCTTATAATAAAAGGAAAAAAAAAATGAAAAAGAAAAAAAGGGGAAGATGGATGTAAAAATCACCAGAATTTTCCATTGCGTGTGAGAGATTTCCACTCACTTCCTGCGTTGTCAGCAGAACAGGAAGTGGATCTAAAAACTCCTTAAAAAAAGACAGTAAAAAAAAAAAAAAAAAATAGACAACATTTAAACCCTTCCCAACAACTAAAAGTAACGTTGTAACAATATAGAACTCTTTAAAAACAAACCATAAAGAGATAACGCCCGTCGCCTGGCTGTTCCTTAGCCTACAGACTTCAGTACATTCTGTGTCACTGGCTGTGTAGATAGAAAGTCCGATAAACGTCATTCCAGGTCAGAAACTGCAAGTATTGCAGTCAGCCTGAGAGCCAGGCAGTCGGCATTCTCAGGTGAGATTGGCCACGAAGCTTATGTTGTGTTTGGAGGCAGGACTGGTTCCCCACATCATTTCAGAAGCGTTGTGGATGCGTTTCAGCATGCGCGTTTTTAAAAGTGTTTTTGGCATGTTCCGGAACGTTTTTGACGTGTTTCCAGATGCTTTTTTCCCCCTTTTTTATTTTCATTGGACTGGGGTCTTTTTAAAGCATTTTTGATGCGTTTAAGAGCATTCCAATGCACAAAAAAAAAAAAAAAAAAAAAAAAAAAAAAAAAAAAAAGCATGTTCTATTTTTAGAACTGGAAGCCATCTTTTTGCATGTGACAGGGCAAGCAGCCTGCAGTGGGTGTGTTTGAGAGAGGCTGGGAAGAAAGGAGGAAAGAGAGGAGGAAAGCTTGAGAGCGCAAGAAAGCGTAAGAGCAAGAAAGCAAGGGGGGAAAAAAAAAAATGTAAAAAAAAAAAAAAAAATGAAGGAAGGAGGGGGGAAGGAAGGAGGGAAGGGAAGGAGGGAAGGAAGGAGGGGAAGGAAGGAAGGAGGGAAGGGAAGGAGGGGGAAGGAAGGAAGGGAAGGAGGGGGAAGGAGGGAAGGGAAGGAGGGGGAAGGAGGGAAGGGAAGGAGGGGGAAGGAGGGAAGGAAGGAGGGAGAGAGGGAGGGAAGGAAGGAGGGAAGGAAGAAGGGAGGGAAGGAAGAAGGGAAGGAAGGGAAGGAAGGAGGGAGAGAGGAGGGGAGGGAAGGAAGGAAGGGAGGGAAGGAAGGAGGGAGGGAAGGAAGGAGGGAGGGAAGGAAGGAGGGAGGGAAGAAAGGAGGGAGGGAAGAAAGGAGGGAGGGAAGAAAGGAGGGAGGGAAGAAAGGAGGGAGGGAAGAAAGGAGGGAGGGAAGAAAGGAGGGAGGGAAGAAAGGAGGGAGGGAAGAAAGGAGGGAGGGAAGAAAGGAAGGAAGGGAGGGAAGGGAGGGAAGGGAAGGAAGGAAGGAAGGAAGGGAAGAAAGGAAGGAAGGAAGGGAAGAAAGGAGGGAGGGAAGGAAGAAAGGAGGGAAGGAAGAAAGGAGGGAAGGAAGAAAGGAGGGAGGGAAGGAGGAAGGAAGGGAAGGAAGGGAAGGAAGGGAAGGAAGGAGGGAGGGAGGGAAGGAAGGAAGGAGGGAGGGAAGGAAGAAAGGAGGGAAGGAAGAAAGGAGGGAAGGAAGAAAGGAGGGAAGGAAGAAAGGAGGGAAGAGAAAGGAGGGAAGGAAGAAAGGAGGGAAGGAAGAAAGGAGGGAGGAAGGAGGAAGGAAGGGAAGGAAGGGAAGGAAGGGAAGGAAGGAGGGAGGGAGGGAAGGAAGGAAGGAGGGAAGGAAGGAGGGAGGGAAGGAAGAAAGGAGGGAAGGAAGAAAGGAGGGAAGGAAGAAAGGAGGGAAGGAAGAAAGGAGGGAAGGAAGAAAGGAGGGAAGGAAGAAAGGAGGGAAGGAAGAAAGGAGGGAGGGAAGGAGGAAGGAAGGGAAGGAAGGGAAGGAAGGGAAGGAAGGAGGGAGGGAGGGAAGGAAGGAAGGAGGGAGGGAAGGAAGAAAGGAGGGAAGGAAGAAAGGAGGGAAGGAAGAAAGGAGGGAAGGAAGAAAGGAGGGAAGGAAGAAAGGAGGGAAGGAAGAAAGGAGGGAAGGAAGAAAGGAGGGAAGGAAGAAAGGAGGGAAGGAAGAAAGGAGGGAAGGAAGAAAGGAGGGAAGGGAGGGAGGGAAGGGAGGGAAGGAAGGAAGGAAGGAAGGAAGGAAGGAAGGAAGGAAGGAAGGAAGGGAGGGAAGGAGGGAGGGAAGGAGGGAGGGAAGGAGGGAGGGAAGGAGGGAAGGAATGAAGGAAGGAGAAAAAAATAAATAAAATAAAAAATGTAAAATTATTTGAATTCTGAAACCTTCACACCTAAAAAACTTAGAATTCTGGACAAAGCAGCTCAGGAACTTGAACTTTCTCCCCAAACCCGTCAGGCGCAGAAGAATCCGGCCCGTCTTCATTTTTCTCACTGCAATCATTCAAGCAAAAAAGAAAAAAGAAAACAAAAACAAAAACAAAAACAAAAAAATCAAAGCATTGTCTTCACGGAATGGAATAATCACCTGAAGATAAACAGGAGATGGAAGCAGCGGGCTCCCCGCACCTGCACACAATCCTGGCAGACGCCTTTAAAGTGCATTTCCAACTCGCCCGCCATTTGTTATGAGGTCACACCCCCAGCGCACACAGAACAAGGAAAACCTCTCTGATCTTCAGGGTGTTTCTTGTAGCAGATTTATAAATCACACTCTGCAAATGTATAGACAAAGATTCCAGTGTGTGGTCAGAGGGGAGGATGGAGTGTCACAAATGTATCATCCAAGCCTTGGGATCCTTGTTAGGGCTGTGCGCACAATTGGTTTACAACTGATAATAAGAGCAGACGGCACAGGCAGGGTTAAATAAGTGAAGATTTTTTTTTTTTTGTGATAAATCAAGTGAAGAGGAATTAGACCCCCTGTCAGGTTTTTTGTCCCCATTAGGAGATTCGCCCTATTTGTCCTGTTTACGGTCATCACTGAAAATTAAAGGAAATCCCAAAGTTTGGGTTGTCCCCAGAACAAGACTAGAGGGGGGGGGGGGGAAATCCTCCAATGGGGACACTAGTTCTGGGAATTCCATCAATTGGAGGGGATTCCCTCTCACTTCCTGTTGTGGCTACGGGACAGGAAGTGGGAGTTAAATCCCTGGACAGGGGTTGTAAGTAGATGTGTGCGATTTGTTTAGTTACGAATAAAAATTAGGACAAAATTAGTTATTCAGACGTATCCAAAATGTTATGAATCACAATAGCAACAGCATTTCAGGAAAGAACCCAAAATCAATAAAAAAAAATAAAAAAAATAAACACTGAATTAGCCAAAATAGAAAAAAGAATTAAAATTAAAAAATTACATTTGAGATCGAATTGGAAACATTATTGCAGTAAATATAGTAAAAAGGTATAAAAATTAAATACATAATGATTTCTACATAGGCTGCTTTATAGAATAAAAAAAAATTATATACTAAAAAAGGAGGAGAAAAAAAATAAAAATAAATAAAGGAAGAGGGAAAAAAAAAAAAAAAAAAAAAAGAAGAAGAAGAAGAAGGAGGAGGAAAAGAAAAGGAGAAGAGAAGAGAAGAGGAGGAGGAAGAGGAAGAAAAGAAAGGAGGAGAGAAGAGGAGGAAGAAAAGAAAGGAGGAGGAAAAGAAAGGAGGGGAGAAGAGGGAGAGGAAAATAGAGAGGAGATAAGGAGAGGAGAGAAGAGAAGAAGAGAGAGGAGATCAGAATAGAAAACAATGAATGAACACAGAATAGAACATAGAAAATAAAATAAAAGACGAAAAATACAAAAAAAAAACGTAAAATAAAAGAATAAAATAGAATAGAAAAGAGCAAAATAGAATGAATTTAAATATACAAAATTCTAAAAAAGAATCAAGAGCCAATTGGGAGCTATGCCTAGAGAGATAATTGTATCCATCTGTTGCTTTTCCTTTCACTGTCCAATCACAGACTGGGGGAGGGACAAGACCTGCAAATATTAAATAACTGCAGCAGAGAAAAGTGATGTCCCTTCTCCTGCCAGATAAGGTTGTGCTGTGCAGCAAAGCCGTGTAAAACTCAAGACTGGATGAACAGAAACTACAAATCCTATGACAGGTACAGGCTTCATTCATCTCATACATTGGCCAATAAAAGTCAGAACTCCACCTTGAGTTCCCTCGGCTGAGGACCAATGAAGGACCCCCCCCCCCCCCCGATATATGGTTACTTTGTCTCATGTGTCGTACACCCAGCATCATACATGTCGCAGGATTAGCGCTGAGGTCATTCCAGGCGTCTTGTGTTGCAATTTAAAGCCATCGATTGCAAGTCGGGCGCTGTGTCCAGTTTCATTCATGACTCATTTGTTAATTAAAGAGAATGAGTATTGACATTGTGTGTGGAGTCGCAGAATAGAACGCTGAGCCGCCCGCTCAATAAGAGCAATGTGAACATCCAGAGCGGCCAATCAGAAATCATTACCAGAGAAACGTATTGTCTCTCCTCGGGGAGCGCACAGCTCCAGCTATTATGGGAACATTTCTACATAAATTTTTCCCCCCCCTTTTTTTGATTAGGAAAGGAAAGGTTTAGCACCTCTGTCGGGTTTTTATTGCAGTGTCCGCTAAGGAGAAGAATCCTCTTTAGGAGGATAAGTTAAAGCGGAGGTCCACCCTTAAATGGACCTTCCGCTCATCGGAATCCTCCCCCCCCTCCGGCGCCACAATTGGCACCTTTCAGGGGGGAGGGGGGTGCAGTTACCTGGATAATCCAGGTAACTGCACCCACTTCCGGGATAGCCCTCTGCGGAAAGGGGCGTAGATTACGCCCCTATCCACAAGTGCCCGCCCCCTTCCGCAAGTGCCCCGCTGCCTGCTGGGAAACACACAGATCCCAGAGGCAGCGGGGACCGTCCTTATTGCGCAGCGCAACTCGCGCATGCGCAGTAGGGAACCGGGAAATGAAGCCGAAAGGCTCCATTTCCTGATTCCCATACCCAAGATGGCGGTGGCAGCACCCGAGTGACGATCTACAGATCGGCTTCGGGTGCCGACATCGCGGGCGCGCTGGACAGGTAAGTGTCACTATTTTAAAAGTCAGCAGCTGCAGTATTTGTAGCTGCTGGCTTTTAAAAAAAAAAAAAAAAATAAAAAAAAAAAAAAAAAAAACGCGGACCCCCGTTTTAAGGGGTTACAGGGGTGGTAACTGTGACCCAACCGCATGCTCCAGGGGGCCTGCATGGGATACGATACGATCCCTCCATATAGGCCCCCACCCTGGATCTTCTCCTGCTCTCCCTCCCGCAGACATTCAGCGACTGCAGGAGGAAAATGGAGGGCGATCAGTTCCTCCACATGTTGCTCCCGCCGCCTACCTATCCCTGTCCTGCTGCCCCCCGGGGCCCTGTGTACTCCCTGCAGCACTGCTGGGTTTCCCCCTCCCATCCTCCTGCTGGCTGCTGCAGGGGGTGTGTCAGGATGGAGAGCAGAATGAATGAATTACTGACTGGTTTGTTTTATTCCTAGCTGAGGCATAGTAAACCACTTCCTATGCTTCAGTTTTATAAATGAATGGGAAGCCTCTGTACAGAGTTATTCCTGCTCATTCATTCTGTGCAGCTGAAGCAACAGAGAAAGACTGATTAATCTGTCCTCAGCTCCTTACTCTGTCTCAAAACTGAGACATCACTGTTTAAAACCCTATTTTATCAAAGCCCCTCAATAGGGGTCTTAAAAAAAAAAATATATATATATATATAATATTAGTATTATTAATAATAATACTAATAATAAAATAATATAAAATAATAATAATATTATTAAAAAATTAAAATAAACTACCAAACACCAGTGGCGGAACTACCAGGGTCACCCTTGCGACTGTGCCCAGGGAACCCCCAAGACGGCCTGCAGCGGGATCATAATAAAAGGGTCCCACGATGGGAGTAAAAAAGGGCCCTGGGATGAGTGTGATGGGCCCATTCATGTTTTTTTGCACTGGGCCCCTAAAGGCTCTAGTTACACCTCTGATCCTCTCCATTGGTTTTGATGCCCATCATCACAAAATAAAAATAAATAAAAAAAAAGTGAAAAATTTTACATTGGAGGGGACAATCTTCCCATGGGGACACCGGTTTCAGTGACCAATGTCTGAGGTTCGAATCAGACATTTGAACCCTCCACGCATCTGCACTAAAACTGTATGGAGCCCCAGCAGTGAGCTGTGTTTTCGGAAGGGAGTTGGGGACATATTTTTTTTCACGCATTTCTCACACATAGGTTTTTCTGCCAATGAATGGGCTGCCCTAAAAAACAAACGCATGGAAAATGCACGATAAGTGTGAAACCAAGCCTAAAGCTGGCCGTACATGGGTCAGTTTTTTCCCCATGGAAAAAAAACTGACCCATGTCAGCCACATGGATTAAAATGAAATTGATCCCTGTTTGGCTGGTTTAAGAGGGGAGAGATTTTCCTTCACTTCCAGGTCCATCTACAGAACGAGAAATGAGAGGAAATCTCCTCAAAGGGGCACAAGAAAACTCCCAAATATTTCCATTATTCTAATACTCTATTTTGTACTATATAGTTGTGTTTTATTTTTACAGATGCTGCAAGATCTCTAAGATCAAAAATTGTTGCCAACTTTTATTAGAAAAATTTGTAGCATTATTCATAGTAATAATATTATTCATCCTTACTCCCCTGAAAAGTGAAAACGAATGCAGCCATCACATCTACAGTCTGATGAGCTAAAAAAACCGATGACATTTGCATTCTTGGGTTTAGATTTCAAGTCTGAATTCTCATCCTAAAATTGTTCTAGTTTACGGGCCCACCAGGCGATACAGCCAATTTCAGGTTAACACCCCCAAACCCAGTGCATAACGACAACGGAAGCCCCCCAAAATCCCATCTTCACAGGTTTTCTTGAAGACAAGAGCGCGCTCAGATGACAGCGGGAAGGAAGCCATGGCCTGCAGGCCTTCCTCCAGCACATAGTAAAGACGTCATCTTCCTCTCCACAAAAAGGTTCCCTGTGATGGCTTCTCTATGTTGTGCAGAGCCGGGTCCCTCATTCTCCAATCTATCAACACTGGGTCTCCTCCAGCCTGGTCCTCCCCCAGTCATAAATCAATTTTGTCCAATAAAACAGTCTGACATGCTGAAATATCGGCTAAACAACCACTCAATCTGTTTATGCAAATGGAATAAATCTATCTGTCCTTTCTAAATATTGATTAGAGGCCTTAATTTACAGCAGAATAAATACGGGGATGGCAAGTAAAGTTGGGAAAGAGAGAAAGAGAAGGGGAGAGAGGAGAGAAAGAGGTGATGTGTAAGAGCGCAAGGGAGCGAAGAGAGACGGAAGGAGAGAGAGGAGAGAGAGCAGGTGTAAAAAGAACAAGAACGCAAGAGGAAAAAACACAAAAAAAAAAAAAAAAAAAAAAAAAGGAGCGAAACGTGCAAGAGAGCCCGAGCCCAAAGAGAGCCCGAGCCCAAAGAGAGCCCAAAGAGAGCCCGAGCCCAAAGAGAGCCCAAAGAGAGCCCGAGCCCAAAGAGAGCCCAAAGAGAGCCCGAGCCCAAAGAGAGCCCAAAGAGAGCCCGAGCCCAAAGAGAGCCCAAAGAGAGCCCGAGCCCAAAGAGAGCCCAAAGAGAGCCCGAGCCCAAAGAGAGCCCGAGCCCAAAGAGAGCCCGAGCCCAAAGAGAGCCCAAAGAGAGCCCGAGCCCAAAGAGAGCCCAAAGAGAGCCCGAGCCCAAAGAGAGCCCAAAGAGAGCCCGAGCCCAAAGAGAGCCCAAAGAGAGCCCAAAGAGAGCCCAAAGAGAGCCCAAAGACAGCCCGAGCGCAAAAAGAGCCCAAAGACAGCCCGAGCGCAAAAAGAGCCCAGAGAGCCCGAGCCCAAAGAGAGCCCAAAGAGAGCCCGAGCCCAAAGAGAGCCCAAAGAGAGCCCGAGCCCAAAGAGAGCCCAAAGAGAGCCCGAGCCCAAAGAGAGCCCGAGCCCAAAGAGAGCCCAAAGAGAGCCCGAGCCCAAAGAGAGCCCGAGCCCAAAGAGAGCCCGAACCCAAAGAGAGCCCGAGCCCAAAGAGAGCCCGAGCCCAAAGAGAGCCCGAGCCCAAAGAGAGCCCGAGCCCAAAGAGAGCCCGAGCCCAAAGAGAGCCCGAGCCCAAAGAGAGCCCGAGCCCAAAGAGAGCCCGAGCCCAAAGAGAGCCCGAGCCCAAAGAGAGCCCGAGCCCAAAGAGAGCCCGAGCCCAAAGAGAGCCCAAAGAGAGCCCGAGCCCAAAGAGAGCCCAAAGAGAGCCCAAAGAGAGCCCAAAGAGAGCCCAAAGAGAGCCCAAAGACAGCCCGAGCGCAAAAAGAGCCCAAAGAGAGCCCGAGCCCAAAGAGAGCCCGAGCCCAAAGAGAGCCCAAAGAGAGCCCGAGCCCAAAGAGAGCCCAAAGAGAGCCCGAGCCCAAAGAGAGCCCAAAGAGAGCCCGAGCCCAAAGAGAGCCCAAAGAGAGCCCGAGCCCTAAGAGAGCCCAAAGAGAGCCCGAGCCCAAAGAGAGCCCGAGCCCAAAGAGAGCCCGAGCCCAAAGAGAGCCCAAAGAGAGCCCGAGCCCAAAGAGAGCCCAAAGAGAGCCCAAAGAGAGCCCGAGCCCAAAGAGAGCCCAAAGAGAGCCCAAAGAGAGCCCGAGCCCAAAGAGAGCCCGAGCCCAAAGAGAGCCCGAGCCCAAAGAGAGCCCGAGCCCAAAGAGAGCCCAAAGAGAGCCCAAAGAGAGCCCGAGCCCAAAGAGAGCCCAAAGAGAGCCCGAGCCCAAAGAGAGCCCAAAGAGAGCCCAAAGAGAGCCCGAGCCCAAAGAGAGCCCAAAGAGAGCCCAAAGAGAGCCCGAGCCCAAAGAGAGCCCAAAGAGAGCCCGAGCCCAAAGAGAGCCCAAAGAGAGCCCGAGCCCAAAGAGAGCCCAAAGAGAGCCCGAGCCCAAAGAGAGCCCAAAGAGAGCCCGAGCCCAAAGAGAGCCCAAAGAGAGCCCGAGCCCAAAGAGAGCCCAAAGAGAGCCCGAGCCCAAGAGAGCCCAAAGAGAGCCCGAGCCCAAAGAGAGCCCGAGCCCAAAGAGAGCCCGAGCCCAAAGAGAGCCCGAGCCCAAAGAGAGCCCGAGCCCAAAGAGAGCCCGAGCCCATTTGGATTTGCACAGAGCAGCCCGAATCCTATTCTCGGGTGCCCCATCTGTGCTCTGGGCCCCTTGCTCCTGTTGCGTGCCCCCATACTAAGCATCTTGCTATGGGGGCATCCGAGATGAGTCACAGCTCCCTGTGTCCAGGCACGGAGCCCCGAACCCAGCCTCTCTCTCACCTGATTGGCTGAAAGCAGGAGCCAAATGGCACCGCTGCTGTGTCTCACCCAATCGGGAAGGAAAATCTGGGATGGCTGAGACACTCGTGGGCATCACTGGACAGAGAGGGACCTCAGGTAAGTATTAGGGGGGCTGCTGCACACAGAAGGCTTTTTATCTTAATGCATAGAATGCACCTTCTGCCTTTACAACCCCTTTAATTCTCCAACTACCCAGTAGCTCTCCAGCATTTTTCAGCATCAAATCATTGTGGGAGCAAACAAAAATCTCAAGACTTTGATGTGAACCCTACATGATAAATATCCATGCTTTTAACAAATACTATCCTCCCAGCTTCCCTTTGTAGACATCTATAAAATATATAATATATGGAACTCTCAGGGTGCTGAATGGTTCTACGCCATGTGCTGACTGCCTGCTATTTAATAGCAAGCTCTGTGCAGACTTCTTGGATGGACCCAATTACAGGAGGGGGGGGTTGGGAAATTACAGCATTGGAAAATTAGTAGCTGCTGAATTGGGGGGGGGGGGGTGCACTGGAGACTCCATCTGTAGCCAGGCTATTGGTTGCCAGTTTTGTAGCCATGGAAAAAAATAAGTAGGATATATATGTTTGCATTCTAGGAATAGTCATAACACCATCATGGCTGATCAGCAATTTTGGGTTGGGGGGATAAATTGACAATGTATTAAATATAAAGTTATATTAATTATATTGTATATTAAATATTACATAGTATTAATATTAAATATAATTTATAATATTACATTGTATTTTATTAAATATAATGTATATTAAATATTACATAGTATATTAAATATAATGTATAATATTACATTGTATTAATATAACAATATTAGATGTAACATTTAATACTATAATGTAATATTGTATTGAATAATAATAATAATAATAATAATAATAAAACATTGTATTATTAAATAATACAATGTATTAATTATAGGACAATTCTACATTGTAACGTTTTACACAAAGCTGAAGTTCTCCCATAAAAAGGTAAAAGCAGCAAGAAAAAAAAAAACAACACACCATTAAACTCGGAGAGGAAACTCATCCTGTATATAGGATTCTCTTCACCTGCCAAGAGAGCCTTGTGGTCAGGGAAGAGGCTGCATGCGCTATATAAAAACTAGAAAAACCAACATCCAAATTAATGGAGCTCCATGGCGTCCAATCCTAACAATAGCCGGCAGCTGTCCGGAGCGCGGGTTGTCACTGCGGAGTACAGACAGAAAACTGCTCAGCAAGGGCATCAAGTTTACCATTTTATTTATAAAGATTAAAAAAAAAAAAAAAAAAATTATTGTAAGACTGCTATGTACACGAAAGCGAAGGTGGTCCCGAGAAACGAACCCGCTGCCCCAACAAAGACCGCGCCTGCGCCCTTCCATGGAGAAAGTCAATTTGCGCTGAAATTTTTTTTTTTTCAGAAAAAAAAACAGAATTGCTACACATTAATTACATTTTTTTTAAATTAATTATTCCTTTAAAACTGTAGGTTCTACAAGTAAGCAAAAAAAAAAAAAAAATTAAAATGTCGCCTCCTGACCACTGCAGGTATACTCAGGGACTTCTGTATACCGTGTACCAGCAGGGCTCCCTTCCTCTACATCCCATGTACTGTGTGCATGTGAACGGCTCACTGTAGCTAGCTTTACATCAATGCTTTTAGTACATTTGCTGAAGTTCAAAAACTCACCACAATCCATTTCCCATCCATGCAGCTTCCTGCAATGCATTTTTTGGAAAGGTGCAGGTTTTTATGTTTTTATTTTTATTTTTTACTGCAGGATGGTGCGTTTTAGACTGTGGTAGATTAAGAGTAGACATGCCGTTAGTTTTATTCCGAACTAAAATTCATACAAATTTTTCGTTATTCGGATGTATCCGAATTTCCAGATTACAATAGTAAAGAAACCAAACTAAATATAAATTTTGGACGAAAATTTTAATTCCAAAGTCGAATTTTCAAAAGAGAAGATTAGAAAATAAAAAGGAATAGAATATAATATAAAAAAAAGAACAGAACAGAAGAAAAAAAAAAAAAAAGAAGAAAGATAGAATAGAAAATAAAATTAAGTAAATAACAGAATAAAAATAAAGAATAAAATAGAAAAAAAAAATAGAACGTACCCATCGTCTGAAATTTTGATTTGAAAACAGAATAGAAAGACTATAAGCATTTTAGGAAATTCTAATTTCAAAAAGGAACAGAAAAGTATAGAAAGAACACTTCCAATTTCCAAAACTCAAATTTTGAATAGAAAACATTTTGAATGGAATTAGATTCTAATGGAAATTGAAAAATTCAAATTCGAACATGAAATGAATTCCAAAAATGAATTAAACAAATTTAGCTTAACAAATTTATGTAAATAACATATCAAAACTTTATTTTTTTCCGCTCTGCACATGTCTAATTGAGAGAGAGAGAAGTTCAGGATGTAAAAAAAAAATTAAAATAAAATAAAAAAGAACAAGCAATCACATTCACCTAGATGGCTGCAGCACCAATCCCAGATTCAGGGGATCCCCCACCACCTCCAAGGCTGAGAATAGAGCGATCAAAGACTGACGATTGCTCAGTTCTCAGGTTGGCTCTGAGAAGAGAGCCGTGGTCATCAGTCAGCAGCTCTCTGCTCTGTCCCTCCAGTGCTCACTGGAGTGCCAGGCTGTGGAGGGGGCGGGAGAAGCTCAGGCTCTTGGTGGTGCACCGAGAGGCTGAGCCAGCTGCCAGTCCAAGCATCTGGTTGGATCCTGACTGCAAAGCCGGGATCATTTCAAAGCCTGGACCAGTGAGTGACATCAGCCAACAGCTTTAGCTGAAAATGGGTCACAGGAGTGCAGAACGAGGAGAAATATGGCCAAAATAAGCTTCCCCCGTACTTCTTTAATACTCAAGACAAGTGCAAGACTGCGAGAGACTCTCAATGCAACCAACTGGGATAGAGGGGGGGGGGGGGGGTTGTGAGAAAACACATTACTTTGTTTGCTTCATTCTCAGCAACATTTTCAGCTTTATCTTAACAAAACGTACGTAATACGAGGACCTCCAACCAATCCATCCAATCAGGCGAGGCCCTTGCACCACATAGCTGTTGGTAGATCCAAAGAGGATTGTACCACATGTGGCCGACCAGGACTCAAGGGCAAGACTATCACAGGGTGTTACTACATCAGCTTCCATGAGTCGCCGGGCCATGGCCAGCTTCCTGTGATATGCTCAGGGCGCCACTGTTACCGCTCTCCCGGATACAAGTGTCCTGTGCTGGCGATTTTTCGCGGCACGCTTTAATCCGGCACTAATTGTAATCCCATTAAAAGCATGGAGTAGCTCATTAGTATTCACAGTTCATCAAGCTAGCGGTAATAAGTGTCACTGCGCTATTCAAAAAAAGCGTAAAAAAGTGAGTTGCAATAAACAAGATATAGGTTGAGACCCACCAATTTTTTAAATATTAAAAAAAAAAAAAAAAAAAATTTTTTATAATATATATAATTTTTTTTATTATACTTTTTAAAGTTGTATTTATATCTAATATTTTATTTATATATACATCCAACTTAAAAAAAAAATAAAAAAAAAAAAAGGAGAAAAAAAAAATATATATTGTAATTATGTTTGGCCATGGTCTTTGTTGCCCTTGGCTGTCCTCGGTTACCCGTTCCTCGCAAAGAATGGGGTGTCACCATCCCCTGTAATGTATACTTTAAAGGGTGGGAAAGAAATAAAAAAAAAAAAAAAAAAAGGGAGGAGTTCTTAGAATTGGGAGTTAAGTAAAGACTTGGGTAAAAACTAATTTTAGACGCAGATTTCTTTTCTGGGTTCAGATGCGCAGGAAGTTTACAACAAGTTCAAAGACTGTTTAAAATTTACCATAGAAAAAATAGTTGACAGAAAAGAAACTTTTTTTCCTACACATAGCCGACTTCCCTTCCCAGAATCCCTCAGGACAGTGGGAGGCAACCTCTCCTAATCCCACTTTAGCCTAAAATGGCTTTTAGCGAGGTGCAGTTTGTGTCGCATTAAATAGAAATCCAAAGCGTCTCAAGTTCCATACCAGGATGGAGAAATTTTAGAAGGCGGCAAAAATTAGCAGCTCTGCATTAATAAAAGCATTTTTTTTTTTTTTTTTTTTTTTTTTTTTAATACACGCAAGGAATTGAGTAGCTTGACATGGATTTTGTACAGCAGAGCACAGACTGAAAAAGGAAGAAGCAGCACAAGCATCTATGCAGCAGCACTATGATAAATTACCAAGCGATAGCTTTCTATATATATCACCCACCCTTCAAACTTGTGAAAACTTCTATTTACTGTACAAATCTGAAATCCTCACTTGGGGCTCATTTACATTTTTTGGCAGCCCTGATGCTGTTCTGAGAAGCGGTTTGCCTTTCAGAAGCCAGTTGACGGGTGGATGGGAGGTAGACATGTGCAGAATGAAAATAAATATTTTGATTCGTTATTTACATAAAATTTCATTAAAATTTGTTTAATTTGCTTTGTTTTCTGATTTTTTTTTTTTTAAACGGAATCCATTCGAAATCAAACTTATGCTAGTCGAAATTCGAATTTTGGAAGCTCTATTCTTTCTACTCCATTTTATTCTCTTCTATTCTGTTTTCTTTTCTATGATACTCTATTTTTTGAATTTCAGAACATGGTTATATTGTTCTATTCCATTCTATTATTTTATCTTCTAACCCAGTGATGGTGAACCTCGGCACCCCAGATGTTTTGGAACTACATTTCCCATGATGCTCCACTACACCGCAGAGTGCCAGAGCATCATGGGAAACGTAGTTCCGAAACATGTGGGTGCCAAAGTTCACCATCACTGTTCTATACCATAGAAATTATGATTCCAAAACGATTCGAATTTTATCCAAAATTTTGTTTAGTCATTTCGGATTTATTCAAAATTCGTTACTATTGTTAAAAAATTTGTCTCCATTTAGCGTGAAACAAACTGCACCGGTCTACTGGGAGGCCACATGTTAGCTGAAACCCTGAAAAAAAATAAAAAATACACGTTTGTGGTGCGGCCCCATTATATTGATTGGGTCATATTCAGCGGACGAAACATGACAGGCAGTATAATTTTTTGCTGTTCCATATATACACCCCCTCTGGCTGACATGTTTTGTTAGGGGTAAAGACATGGCTCAACCAGCTATTTTCACCACCCCCCGGCTGAGTGTGTGTGAAGGTACCCTTATGGGGGCAAATCAATACCCACAATTGTTCTAGTATGTCTTTCCCGATGTTGTAAAACTCTGTGCAAACTGTTGGCGCTACATAAATCCAGATTATTATTAATACGTGAATGAGACTAAAAATGAACATAATTGAATAAGAGAAAAAGAAGAGCTACAGATATGCCCCTTATAATATCAGTCTTCTGATACTCCTTTCACTGTCCAATCACAGGCTGGACAATTGCAGTAGAGAAAATCAAAACAAGGCTGCGCTGTGTGGCAGAGCTGTGCAAATCTCAGGACTGGATGGAGCGAAATATAAAAATTCCATTTGCAGGTAAAACGTTTTTCATCTGCTTGGAGTTCAGCCTTAAGTCCATATTTGAGAAGGTCAAACATTTAGGATATATTTTAAGTTTATTAAAGACTAAAGTTAAACACACATCATCCATCCAGCCAACAGCCAAATCCCAGATAAGGCCGATGGAAGATGGAAGTTAAATATTAAAAAGTAACCAAATAAAAATGCTTGTTTAGAGGTAGTTGATTTAAAAAAAATAAAAAGTAAAATATAAAAAGTGTGTTAGGACGCAGCGCACTTTTGAGTTTTCAGGATAAATATATACAAGTCATAAACCATTCCTGGGAATTGCAGTTATAGAGCGACTCGTCCGAGCCCCACAATCAGGACAGGTGAGTAGATGGGGGCGCAGTTCGCCAATATCAGGCAGATAGCATAATTTATAATGTATTTTGCATCTTCTGTCAGTTTACTTTAGCCACTTCTGGTCTTATTTAATAATAAAAAGGTTGTAAAGAGCCAAGATTGGACGCACCAATTGTTGTACCAGTTTAGAGCACTTAAGGCAGTGAGCCAGGATTGGTCACTAATGGCCAACACAAAAAAGGAGCCCAACTGGCCATCTCAGATTTCCTTGCATACAAAACATTGCAGGAATATACCAATAGTACCAGTAGTACAATCAAGACCAAAAGGGAGCCGGGGCCAAAGCAGCAGCAGCAGCACCAAAAGGAGCCGGGGCCAAAGCAGCAGCAGCAGCACCAAAAGGAGCCGGGGCCAAAGCAGCAGCAGCAGCACCAAAAGGAGCCGGGGCCAAAGCAGCAGCAGCAGCACCAAAAGGAGCCGGGGCCAAAGCAGCAGCAGCAGCACCAAAAGGAGCCGGGGCCAAAGCAGCAGCAGCAGCACCAAAAGGAGCCGGGGCCAAAGCAGCAGCAGCAGCACCAAAAGGAGCCGGGGCCAAAGCAGCAGCAGCAGCACCAAAAGGAGCCGGGGCCAAAGCAGCAGCAGCTTACAAGCATCTGTTTGCTCTCCTCTTCTATCCATAACAAGTCAAATGACACCATGTGGAAAGCGGCTCAATTTGTCTGGAGTGAAGCAAGCATCGCGTCCTTTCACAGTACAATATATAAATATAGAAATGATAATTTTCTTCTTGTTTTGAAATGCATTTTTTTCCAATCCATTCATAATGCAACATCAGGGAAAAACAATCCGAACCAAGATTTTCAAAGGAACAGATGTGTCAACGTACCAAACTGCATGATATGCAATTTTTGGACCATTTACCACGGGCCTGCCGAAAGTAGAACTGAAAACTTATCTCTTTTTTTATTTGTAGAGAAGGAATGGACTATTGTAGAGTGGTCAACAGAACAGGAATAGGAGGGAAATCTTCCAATGGGGACCAAAGATCCACCATTGTGGAGAGATTTCCACTTACTTCCTGTTGTGGCAATAAGAAAGGAAGTGAAGGAAAATCTCCCCAATTGAACACAGATGATATACAAAAAAAAAAAAAAAAAAAAAAATTATGGGGGGTTCAAAATATCACACGTAAAAATAGTACAAGTTTTGCCTTCATTTCTATTTTAATGCAGGAAAAAAAAAAAAAAAGAAAAAAAATACATCAAAATGTTGCATGTCCTATACCATACTAACCTTGTAGGAAACCTACTTAAAATGCATTTAAGTGGTAGAATTTGGGTAAAGAATATCCAAAACAAATTCTTTTCAAACAAATAAAACAGACCGGGGACAGATAAAAAAATCTAGCTCCTCTTGGGGACATTTCCATTGACATCCTGTCCTGAAGACACAACAGGAAATAAGAAGGAATCTGTCCAAAGTGACAGAAAAACCACATCAATTAGGTGTCACCCTGGGAGAATTTCCCTTCAACTTCAGTTCTGATATCAACAGGACACTAGACGTTCTAGACCAGCCATGGCCAACCTGGGCTCTATGAAACTCTAGGGTTCCTTCAGGAGGTAGCCAGGGGTTCCTTGATGTATGGCTTGCTGACCAAGCATCTGAAGGTGATTAATTCCAGGTCCTACACCACTCGGAAAAGTCAACAGCATGATGCCAATGATCTTTAACTTTCTATAAGGCGCATTATTCCCACTGACCCAATGAATTGCGTTTGGTTGACCTCCACTTGAAGGTGCATTCTTCCCTTTTGTCCCCATTGGACTTAAGTGGGCCAACACCTTAAAATGCTTTCTTCCCATTGACCCCCAATGAACTGGCTATAATGCACCATTGTAAAGGTACTTCCTTTACCTCCACCAACCACCAATGAACTGGGTTTGGTTAACCCAATATAAGTTACTTCCTTTCCTTCCACTGACCTCCAATGGACTGGATTTGGTTGACCACAATTCTAAAAGGCTTTCTTCCCTCTGACCACCAATGGACTAGGTTTAGTTTACCTCAAAATTTTGGGTTCCCAAAATCTGAAAATAATGTCAAGGGTTCCTCTGGGGTCAGAAGGTTGGAGAAAGGCTGGTCTTGACAGCAAAAACCCTTTACTTTTGGATTGTTTAGAACCTTCTGGCTGGACTTTGGACAGCCTCTCTATAAACCAATTTCTCCATTAATGTACATGGTGGATCGCATTCAGATAATTACATATATAAAAAAAAAAAATTATTGCTAACCAAATATAAACCGCTCACTCTTCTCTACCTGTCCATATGCAAGTCAACCAGTGACCCATAAACAAGGACCTCCACACCCAACGGTGCTCCACATCACAACATGAGCAGATAAAGTTAAATTTTGCGTTGTACTGCCAGCCTTAAATAGCCAATACTCCACAAGACCATCCAGAGTAAGCGGTCAGGTAGCAAACAGGCGACGTCACTGGGACACGGGTGACGTCACTGGGACACAGATATATCTTATTAATGCTGAAAGATGTAACTTACCAGTATGGGTCGCCATGGGGAGGGGAGAGGAGAAGTACTTGGTGGCTTGAAAGTGTCCTGGGTGCTGCACCGCACTGTGGCCTGCAGGCGGGTTCATCCGGCCAGCTCCACGGTGGCTCAGGTGAGGAGGGGGAACAAATTCCCGGCCGTCCATACCGGGAGGGAGAGTAGGATAGGGCGGTACTATTCAGTGGGAGGTCCCGGGGGCGGTGCCGGGCTCCGCTTGAAGCTCCGGTATCATTCTCTAGAAAGAAACGAGAACATGAAACATTTAGTAACATTTTTGGGCAGTTAAAAAGGGCTCAAGTAGTAAGAAAAGCATAATAATATGATATATACACACACACACACACACATATACACACTAGACATGGGCGCTGACAAAAAAAATTTGTTTCGTTCGAAAAAAAAAAAAATCTTATTTTTCGAATTTTTGTTAGATTCGTAAAACGCTCTGTTAAATAACGAGAGTTCGTCATGATGAATTTATCATTATGGAGGGGCGCCCACCATCCCTGTGCTGTGCTGACTTGCTCTGATTGGTGAACAAAACACCAGTCACGTTTGTTATTTTGGATCCGAAATTAGTTAACGAAATTTCGTATGAATAGAAGTTCCCATAGGGTTCCCACCATCCTTGTGCTGTGCTGACTTCCTGGGGTTTTAACTTTTAGATTCATTAACTTTGCATAACAATTACGAATTTTCGTTATGATTCATTTATCATGATGAGGGGTTCCCACCATCCCTGTGCCGACTTCATCGTTTTTAACTTTTAGGTTCATTAACTTGTCATTAAATACGAATTTTCATTATGAATTTGGATCCCAAATTTGTAAAAAACGAAATTTCGGAAATCGTATTTTCTGAAATTCGTATGAATTTTCGTTTTGCACGAAACTAAATCGCACATGTCTAATTTACACACACACACACACACACACACACACACACAATTTCTTTATTTTTAGCAGAAAAAAAAAAATATTTATTTTTTTGGGTGAAATATCAGTGGTAAACAAGGGGGAAAAAAATAATTAAAAATAGTCAAATAAAAAAAAAAAAAACCCACACACAACACCTACTGACACCAACCTCTGCTCTACCGACAGAATGATAGATCGATATCATGTCTTTGTTTTTTGGGGTGCACACCAAAAATGCAATTGGCTGTGCACACCTATGTATTAGTTATTAATCTTTTTCATAACATTCATTGATGAAGATTCAAGAGCTGAAAACAAACTTGGCATGAACATGTACAATGTAACATCAATATAACCCTACAGGGGTCTCCAATGGCCCTCCAGTTGTGCAGAAACTACAATTCCCATCATGCCTAGTCAGGTCTGTGAACATCAGAGCTTTGCAATGCTTGATGGGACATGTAGTTAGGCAGCAGCTGGAGGGCCATAGCTTGGAGAGCAAGCACATTATACATACGGGGACCCCCACAAGCCATGTGCTTTGCAGCAAGTCCTACACTCCAAGAATGCAGCCAGTGAAGGCTTGGGTGATTCACCAATCTGTATAGACATCGGTGACTCACTGAGCAGGACAGTCAGGATAGGAAATATTGCGCTAAAACAAAAACCGCCCACTGCAGGGAGTTCCTGAGATTTGCATTGCAGCTCGGTGAAAGCTTCCGATAATAATAATTAGCCAATCACAGGCAGGAAATGAAGTTCCTGGGGAGTTCTGTACACAGTCCATAGAACACTTTCAAAAGTTTGCAAAGATGCAATATTTAAAATTATTTTGTATCGAAATCTATATCCAACTTCCGAAACAGAGGAATTTAATTCCAGGACAAGCAAAAATTCTGTAAATCCATCAGTCATGTGACTTCTAGAATCTTCTCCCAGATCTGTGCAGTAATCCAGTGTGAGACTTCCTGTAATAAAGACCACCCACTCCTTGTGCAGGAGGACTGGTCTTGTCTCCGCCCCCTCCTGCAAGTATTCTGCGATAGGTCCCTCCCACAGCTCTGCTCTCTCCCCTTGTGCAGGGTGACTGGTCTGTCCTCCAACCCCTCCTGCAAATATTCTGTGGTGGGTGGAGCCTGATGGTCCCTCCCACAGCTCAGCACTCTCTCCTTGTGCAAGGTGACTGGTCTTGTCTCCACCTCCTCTTGTAGTTTTCTGTAGTGGGTGGAGCCTACTGGGCCCCTCCCACAGCTCTGCCTTTTTGTGCAGGGTGACTGGTCTGGTCTCCCCTCCTATAGTAGGTGGAGCCTACTGGGCCCCTCCCACAGCTCTGCCTTTTTGTGCAGGGTGACTGGTCTGCTCTCCCCTCCTATAGTAGGCGGAGCCTGCTGGGCCCTTCCCAGAGGTCTGCTCTCCTTGTGCAGGAAGACTGGTCTTGTTTCCGCCCCCTCCTGTAGGTTTTTGCAGTGGGTGGAGCCTGCTGGGCCCCTCCCACATCTCTGCACAGGCTATGTACAGCACAGTGATAGTAGCCCAGCACACATGCACATATACGAATAATTAGAATCTGTGAAATTCCAACAGAACCAATCAACGTCAGAGTTCAAATCAAGGAGGAATAAGCAGCGATCAAATGTAGAGGGTCAGTCTTTATTTAATCAGCCTGTTTCTTATGATCAATCAGTACAAGGAGCAAAGGTGACCCAGCCAATGTGTGGTAAATCTTGGGTGAATCTGCCAATCCACACTTTTATAAATAGACGCCATAGACTAATGACCGGCTGACTGCGCCGCCCCCCCCCCCCCCCCCACCCCCCTTCCATACATCACAGACCAATATCTGCTGTGCTGGACCCCCTCCCTGTCCTTTGTCATAATACGATCCCTCAGGAGGAATGAAGACCCACCAATTGGCTTCCAGCTATTGCCTCCCGTCGTGCCAACCATAAAACCCAACCACCAATGGGAATGCGTGCCACGCAGCAGTGCATGCCATGGCCTCCTGTCCCCGGCAGGGACACAGGCCTTGGGAACTGGGTTATTTTTGTGCAAAATAAATCACTTATTTTTAGAGGAGACACTCTATAGCATGTGTGCTAAACACTTCATAGTCCTCCTATGTCCAGATGAGTTACGGGCCCCTGCTGAACTTATGTAACAAATGTTCTCTGTGCCGCCCCCCCCCAAAGCATCCTCAGACTGCACACTGCCCGCCTGAATATTAATACCACCTTCCAGCACATTCTTAATACAGCAAGCTAAAACCTAGAATGCTTTTGGGCTTTAGAACTCAAGAGAACCATAAAAAGGGACTACTGTGTCCTAAAACTGCATGCTTACTCTTGTACCTAAAAAGAAGGAACATCTATATATTTTTGTTTTTAAATTGGCAAATTTATATAATTATTTTCTGAATAAAATGTGCATGTATAAAAAATATATAAATATATATATATATATATATATATATATATATATATATATATATATATATATTTTTTTTTTTTTTTACTATATCTTAAAGTTTAATATAAAAAATTAATATATAATTTTTTATTTATACACACACACACACACACACCTTAGACTGTAAGCTCTAACAAGCTGTATTAATGTGTAGTGTATTGTATTTGTACATCCCTGCCCTTCATAGTTACCAACCATCACCATGCAGTAGAAGTGGACATATGGGCCTAAATAGATTTGTATATACAACACATGAGATAGTAAAAGGAGGTGTTGCCAGGTGTTAACCCTTTCCTATAGAAAACTAAAGCTTAT